>NW_024070191.1:12703702-13096817 GCF_014754425.2 Oryx dammah
TACCAGAAATCAAAGTTGTTTGTTATTTTCTACAAGAATATCATTAAGTACTTTTTATTCCTTATAAATGGAGTCCCGTCAGTGTTTCAGACATGCATATAACCCCACAACCAACCAAGTGTTCAGTCCACACCTATAGTTCATGTTTTCTGCAATTTTTTTTCTAGATCAGTTAAGGAACAGCTACCAGATTGGTTATGACGGCTCCCTTCGCATCATCTATGCCAGTGGTCTGGACTCACATTACCAGACTGAGCCCCACGTTCTGGCCGGCACCGCTAACCCAACAGTTGCCAAAAGAAACATGACTCTGCCTGGCGAAAATGGTCAGAATTTGGTGGAATGGAGATTCCGGAAGGAGCAGGCCCAAGGCAAAGTCAATGTCTTCGGTCGAAAGCTCAGGGTAAGTCAGTGTCAGAGGGTGGTGATGGCTGGCTGGTCCTCTGCCTCATTCAATGGCCTGTCCATGAGAGCGGGCCTGGAACTCACCTGCTCATGCTCAGGGGAACACCTTACCTTACAGCCTGACTCACAGCCAGCCATCAAGCCATCAGATTGCTCATAGTAAAAACCAACTATTTGAGAAAAGGGTTCTCTCAATATAGCTTTGATTAAAAATTAGTTCTTTCCTAGGAAATTAGGATTTTGCATGTAAAATGTGTGAGTCACTCAGTCGTGTCCAACTCTTTGTGACCCGATGAACTATAGCCCACCAGGCTCCTCTGTCCACAAGATTCTCTAGCAAGAATACTGGAGTGGGTCATCATTTCCTTCTCCAGGGGATCTTCCCAACCCAGGGATTGAACCCTGGTCTCCTGCACTGCAGGCAGATTCTTTAGCATCTGAGCTACCAGGGAAGATTTTGCATGTAGGACAGTCCCAGATAGCCTTGATGAAAACTGATTCTTGTTTTACTAATATTACCTTAATAATCTTATGCTTTTCCTTCACCCACTCAGGAGAGGTGACTTCGTAATGACATAGGGATGAGTAAGCATTGACTGAAACATTGCAAGTATTCCAAACCCTAAATATGTATCTTGAAAGACAGGGGCTGGCCTTTGGAAGATGGAGTCTGCCTTTGCATTCTCAATATTTTTAAAGTACAATGTGGGCTTGAGACTTCTCCAGTGGTAGAGTGGTTGGGAATTTGCCTTCCAATGCAGGGATGTGGGTTCTATCCCACATGCCTGCAGCCAAAAAACCAAAACATAAAAACAGAAGCAACATTGTAACAAAAATTCAACAGACTTTAAAAATGATCCACATCACACACACACACAAAAAAGTGTAATGTGGGCACACGGGAGTTAACCAGTGTCAGAACCTACCTCCTCGCTATGAATGAAAAACCCAGACTTACCTTTTTTTTTTTTTTGACTGTGCTGGGTCACTGCTGCGGTGCAGGCTTTTCTTGCTGCAGAGCACAGGCGTTCAGGCTTTAGCAGTGGCAGTGTATGGGCTCAGTATTTGTGCTTTGCAGTCTTTATGAGCGCAGGCTCAGAAGTTGGGGTGCACAGGTTGAGTTGCTCTGTGACATGTAGGATCTTCCCGGATTAGGGATCGAACCCATGTCCCCTGCATTGGCAAGCGCATTCTTAACCATACAGCCACCAGGGAAGTCCCAGGATTACCTTATTTCTATGAGACACGTGCTGACATTGCTGATTGCTAGGGTAAATTGCAGAATGTTCTCTGTGTTGCCTTGCTAGGTGTTTTTATTCCTCCTTTTCATGCTGTGGGCCAGATACAAATAGAAGCAAGCTGTGATTTATGACAGTTGTTCAGTAAAGACAATATAGATTAAGGACTGAAACACAGGTTACTAGGAACCCCCTTCAGGCCACTCTAAACTGAACCTGCTTCATTTTTCCTGTTAGTGAACAGATTTTCGTTTATCAGATAAATGCAGATAACCATTCAATTATTTCCCTTGCCTTTAAAAAAAAAGTTACTCAAAATCAAGGAGAAAGAAGAAAACATGGAGTGTACCATTCGTGTTCTATTAATGGCACCAAAAAATGGTTAAGTTATTAGTATAACAGGCTAACATTATTCACCAGGCCAATACTTCACAGTTAAGAAACAGCTAATACATATTGGCCATTTCCAAGAAATAGAAATGAAGTAAAAAAAAGAATCAGTGCTTAGATACAGGCTATTCAGCTCACAGGTTATATTCCAGTTCCACTTCCACTGCAAGGCAGGGGTTTGGGACTCTTAAATACATAATCTTCTGGAACCAAAGCTGTGGTCCCATCTTACCATCCCCCAGGATGCCCCAGCTCCAGGGCCCTAGACCCAGAGCTCTGGTGCACAGAAGCTGGGGAGGCTTGAGGGGGGTTATCCTGAGAGAGAGGCAAAAAAAGAAAAAAAGAAAAAAACAGAACATCAGAAAGAAGAACAAGATTCGCGGGGAGGTAATGTGATTGAAGGCAAAAGGAGAAGGGGGACAGATGATGAGATGGTTAGATGGCATCACTGACTGACTGGACATGAGTTTGAGCAAGCCCCGGGAGACAGTGGAGGAGAGGAGCCCGGTGTACTGCCGTCCTTGGGGTCGCAGACTTGGACAGGACTTAGTGACTGAACAGCAGCAACGTGATGGGCAAGAAAACCAGCTCCAGGCTCGTTTCAGGGTCACTTGCAGAGGGCCTTGGTCCGTGGCTGGAGCCAGCTTCAGCTCCAGCATTTTCTTCCGCTGAAGCTGCTGGCGTGTCTGCCTGCCGCTGACCAAGCCCCAGCCCCTGCTTCCCTGGGCCACTGCACACTGGAAGCTAGTTCTCAGGCTTTGTCTTACTCTGCCATCCCTAAGGCAGGCGTGGTGTGCCTGTCCACACACACACACGGAGGCACACCTGTACTCAGACACAGGACTTAGTTTATCGAAAGACATAAAGGTCCTGCTCACATTTGTGCTCAAAAAGTATGAGTTCTAGATCAGGCTCCACATCTTACTAAACTATACAGGAAAATTCTAACATCTAACAGACCTAACATCATTTTATCTATATGATAGTATCTGTATCATGAGAGCAATACTATAATATCCGGATATTCGAACATGATGATATAGACATGGTGTGTATATATTCAGTCCTGTCCAACTCTTTGTGACCCCACGGACTGTAGCCCACCAGGCTCTTCTGTCCATGGGATTTCCCAGGCAAGAATACTGGAGTGGGTTGCCATTTCCTCGTCCAGGGATCTTCCTGACCCTGGAGATGGAATCCGTGTCTCTTGCATGTGCTGTATTGGCAGGAGGATTCTTTACCACTGCTCCACCTGGGAAGCCATAGACATGATGTAGATTACCTGTTTTATGGATAAATATAACTGACTGCCTTACCCTGCCACGGTCTCACACAATTGCTACAGAATCAAGTGAGATAATGTGAGAGTCCTTTGAAAACAGAAGGCATGACTACATATTCTGTAACCCTAACCCAGAGAATCTGAACCACAGGCACAAATAGTGGGCATTTAGACCCACACGACAGACGCACAGGAAAGAGCTGGTTAGCTCGCTGGTGAAAACACAGCTGCAAAAGAGGGAAAACCAGGGAAATGCTTTGCCCTGAAAGTGACCACATAACACATGGCCTACTGTTCTTTGAGACAAGCTGGCCTAAGTGCATCCTTTTATTTCCCTTTTACACTGCTTTCCTAGACAGAAAAAGAAATTAATAAGAGCAGAGGGAAAATCCGATGATAAGTCTCTGGTTCTCAGCCTGATTCTAAGGGAGGAAGAGGCCAGCGCACACAGGCATGGGTGTTAGTTTGTTTCTAAATAGCTGACCAACAGTGCCTCGGCGGGCCGTTTCAGAAAATCCAGTATTTGAGAACACCCTGTTCAGTCGCACTGAAAGGAGACTTCCAGCTGATCCGTGTGATGGCGCCAAGATCACAAGGGAAGGTTTCTTATTTTCAAGATAAGCTTGGATGTGCCAACCATGCCTGGTCATTCCACCCCTCTGTGGCTCCTAAGAGAGGAATTCCAGGGAGAAAGAGATGCTCTGAAAATCTGGTTGGAGATTGGGCCGCTCAGGAGGGCATCGCCTCTCTTACCTTTCCTTATCTTCTAGCAGAAAGTGCTTTTTGTTTTGAAGTTATAGGCCTGACCCATGGGTGGGCAGTCAAATATTTATTCAATAAATGAAAGAATGAGAAAGAGCCAGGCTTAAAATATGGATTATGTTATTGCCTTTAGGTCTTTCTGAGAGAGAAGCTGTAGGAATAACACATCCTTGCCAACGTCTGACTGCAGGAAGCAAACCTATCTCTAGATCGAACAGATTACATGGATATAATAGATAGAACACTGGATGCAGTGGCTTTAAAAAAAAAAAAGGCAAAGAGGAGAAAAGGAAAAAATTGTAAAAGAAATGAGCAACGTGAAAAGCATTTTCTGTGAAACTGTATTAAGAGAAAAAGGGGTTGGATATATAGAAATAGCCAGCAGAGGAAATTGTGGAAAAACAGAACAAAGATTTGACAATTCCTTAGCTCACTTGTTTGTACCTACATATTTGTTTTTTTTTTTTTTTAAGGACCTGCATAACAGTTGCTTGTTTTTAATAGTCCTGATTTTTGTCAGTGGTTGAACTTGGAGTCAGCCTTTGATCAATTCCCCAAAATTATAATGGCATCTGAATAATGAAAAGTCACCTTCTAGGGGGTTTCCCTGGTGGTCCAGTGGTTAAGACTTCGCCTTTCAATGCAGGGGCTGTTGGTTCAATCCCTGGTTGGGGAAGTAACATCCTACATACCTCCTGGCCAGAAAACCAAAACATAAAGCAGAAACAATATTGTAACAAATTCAGCAGACCTTAAAAATGGTCCGTGTCAAAAAAAAAAAAAAAAGTAATCTAAGCTTACCCAGAATTCTTATCCTTAAAGGAAAACATTTAGTGAATGAGATGAAAAAGAAATTATCAAAACTTGAAAGCCAAAGTGGTATTTCAAGGCACACCTAGACGTGATAGCTCCGAAGACCGTTATGTAACTCTTACTATGCCTGTCACGTGTGTGTCACATCTGTGTGTCTCACTGTATAATCTGAGCGGCAGGGCCTGGAGGGGGCCATGCAGAGCAGTTGGCACTTCTGACCTGTGGAGGGCACGCAAAACCATCTGCAGACAGTCCACGTTCTAACAAGGACACAGGGAGGCGAGATACTGTCACCCACGTGGCAGACATCTGCATATGATCTGATCATGCCCTGTGTTGTCGGACAGACAGACACTGTTTAACTTGTTTGAGCCTCAGTTTTTCAAGCCTTCCAGAGGGAACAAACTCCCTCCCTCCCGATATCAAAGGGACATTGTGATTAACTGCCACCATTTTTCCATAGAAAAATGGAGATTTTTCTATGCTTAGCTCAAAGAAACGCTGAACATCACAAAGGAATTCATGGTGGCCTCTTACCTAGTCACAGCATTTGCATTCACTGTCATGTAGCTGAAGGTATTTTAACAGCTACATAGGTTTTTCATCTTAGGTGAAGTATACGATGTAACGATGTTTTTAAATGTTATTTATTAAAGGCCTCTGGGGCATGGAACAATGCTAGCCCTTTATGACTGTCAAAACAAGTTTGCAGAATTGCCATGGTTCATACAGGTATAGTTAAGTGGGATTGTGTCACACTGTGTGCAACTGCCAAAGGAGAACGTTAGGGCCTTGGGGGAGGGGGTGGAGATCTGTATTTCTCTAATAATTAATGATGTTGAGCATCTTTTCATGTGCCTCTTGACCATCTGTGTGTCTTCTTTGGAGAGATGTCTATTTAGGTCTTCCACCCATTTTTTGATTGGGTTGTTTGCTTTTTTGATATTGAGCTCCATAAGCTGTTTGTATATTTTGGAGACTAATCCTTTGTTTGTTGTTAGTATCTTCTGAAACGTTACATATTGAATAACAGTGGTTGGTGTCTGGAAATAGTAAGAACAGTGAAAACCTTGGCTTGTGTTGGAGTGTGGAGAAAAACAGCCACATTCTGATTCTTTCCTCATCTCTTCAGTTGGAGGACCCAAGAAAGGCATTGGTCAGGATAAGAGGAAAATGTGAAGTGCTCCCCAGACGTTTGGTCTCGTGCTGTTTCGAGGTGTGTCTGTATGCGGTGCGCTTGCTGTGGCAGCTCACAGGATGGCCGTGTTAGACGCTCTGGACCCAGACGTTTGGTCTCGTGCTGTTTCAAGGTGTTTCTGTATGTGACGCGCTTGGTGTGGCAGCTCACAGGACAGCCGTGTTAGACGCTCTAGACGCTTCAGTGTGGTGTAGTCATAGTCCCAAACCAAGGAGACGAATCGGAAGCCCAGGAGCGGGGCGCAGGCCTGCAAAGAAGGGGTCCCAGACCTGTGTTTTGGCCCTTCTACCGTCGCTAGTCCAACAGTCCTACCAGATCTGCAGGGCAGGTGTTCTGTTATGCTCGATCCAGAGGAAGCACTGTGGAGACGAGGAGGAATCAGGAAGGTGATAAAGATCCGAGATACAAATTAAGGTGAATGCAAGTAACCAAAAAGGTAGGGCAAGGCTGTGGGCCGCACCGTCTGCAGACACTCACTACACGGGCGGTCTTGCTTGGCTGTTCGCAGCCTGAAATAACCCCGAGGAAGGGCAAAGGAGGGCAGACCTAAACACTCTGGGGCTTATGTTTCCCTCTCAAGTCATGATGTGAGAAACACAAGAGCCCTCAGAAACCGTTTAAATTGTGTAAAGCCTCTTCTTCAGGCATCACTTGTGTGCTCAGTCGTGTCCGACCCTTTACGATCCCATGGACTGCAGCCCGCCAGGCTCCTCTGTCCATGGGGATTTCCCAGGCAAGAATACTGCAGTGGGTTGCCATGCCCTCCTCCAGGGGATCTTCCCAGCCAGGGATCGAACCCCAGTCTCCCGCATTGCAGGCACATTCTTTACCATCTGAGCCACGAGGGAAGCTCAGGCATCATAAGTGTGCAAATAAAAGCTGAAGAGCTGAATTCTGCCAGTCCAGTATTGAGTTAATTTGATATCAAATCAAATCTGTAAATTTGTAGACTTCAAAATGTATCTTTGTAACATTAGCCAGTAGCTTCCTTCCAGGGTACACAAAGCATTTGGTAAGCGGTGCCTTCATCAGGCTTTTTCCAAGAGAAGCTTGTAAAGTCTCACAGAATTCACAGAAGGCTGAGCTACTAATCTGCAGACACTTCCACTTGGGAAAACGGAAGCCCAGAAAGCCTTCAGCTGGCGGGTCAGAATCATATAAAATGATAGCTCTGAGAAACTGTTCCAAAGAGAAGGGAAGGGTCAGTATATATGTGACTTTGGAGAAGGGGGAATACAATACATGCAGTCAAGCACATATTTTTCCAGAAGGTTTCTGTTAGTCACAAGGAGCAGACGTCACCATGAAGGAATTTAGTGCTTTTCTAGATATGAGAAGCACTGGGTTCCTGAAATCAGCCCCTGAGAGTGTCTTCCTAAAGACCTGTCCTGCCAGCTTTTCCAGGGCACAGTGTCTCATTTCTGCTCTCCACCCTGAACTCCTTTCAGGAGATGTTGAAGGTCAGAAGCAGAAGTAGCACATGATTTAATCCTTGTAAGAGGTAGATGGCAAATGCCCAGGGTTTCCCTAGGGACTCAGACCATAAAGGATATGCCTGCAGTGTGGGAGATCCAGGTTCAATCCCTGGACTGGGAAGATCCCCTGGAGAAGGGCATGGCAAGCTGTTGCAGTATTCTTGCCTGGAGAATTCCATGGACAGAGGAGCCTGGCAGGCTACAGTCCATGGGGTCGCAATGAGTTGGACATGACCGAGCAACTAACACATACACATGGCAAGTACTAATGTGTAGTTGACACTCCATTCCGACCTCTTTATTTACAGAGAGACGAAACAGACTCTGAGGGCCACAAGCCCAGAGTTGTGCAGCTCCTAGACCCTGTGGGTACGGAAATGGGGCTTTCAGATTCTCGGGTTCCTCCTCCAACGCACACACATACCTATACCAACGCTAACCAGTTGCTCTGTGGTCCAGAGTTGTTTTGTTTTTCCTACATCATGCGTGGGTGCTAAGTGGCTTCAGTCATGTGCGACTCTGTGACCCTAGGGACCGAAGCCCACCAGGCTTCTCTGTCCAAGGGATTCTCCAGAATACTGGAGTCGCCATGCCCTCCTCCAGGGGATCTTCCTGACCTAGGGATCTACAATGACAGAACTGAAAAATTAAGCTCTCCTAACTTCATCCGGGCTCCGCTTTCTCATATGCTGTGGATCATCTCTCTGGACATTTTTCCCCCAAAATCACTTTGCCTTTAGACATAAACTTCTTTTCAGTTGGTATCTTTATCTTTCTGTGGACGTCACAATACTCCCCTTGAAGAGCTAATTGGAAGAGTTCAAATAAAAGCTTAAGGAGTATTTTTTCATGGGTCTTGTTTAATGGCCATGATAGAAGACACAAATGTTTACCCCAGATTTTACATAAATATACATGTATATTTTATAGGTACATAAATATGTATTTACATGTATTGGTGTGTGTGTATGTGTTGTTCATTTGCTCTGTTGTGAACTTTTTGACCCCATGGACTGTAGCCCACCAGGCTCCTCTGTCCATGGGATTTCCCAGGTAATAATATTGGTATGGGTTGTCATTTCCCTCTACAGAGTGTGTGTTTGTGTATAAATGATCAACTGGAGTTGTCCATTTTGAAGGTTCTAGCTAGGACATGGTCAATTAAGGTTAAGATTTTCCCGTTTAACTTGTAACCGTCTGAGCAGTTGAGGAGCATTTCGTTATGGAGAAGCCACCATTATCACAAAGGGGCAGTAGAAAATCAAAGAATGGACTGGCCCTGGCCTTCTGCAAACCCTGTAGATCGTCTATAAAGCAGAATTTAACCAAGGCCACGTGTCCGCCATAGCAACGAACGCCGGCTGGTGTGCACCTTGGATCACAGACAGTAACAGCCAGATGTAGTTGTGGATTCTGAGCAAGGCACAGAGCCCCACGGAGCTCCTAGGACAACATGGGGCTCGATTTGTAAAGTAAGCACGGTGGTCAGACTGTGTAGATGTGGGGGTGAAGGATCTGAAGTCCTTGCCAGTTAACCAGATGCTATCAAAGAAAAAGGCATTCCAAAAAATTGTGACATTTCAGCACTCAGCCCAAAGCGAGGATCGTGTTTGTAACCTCCTGCTATTTAAACTGATTAATAATTTACAGTAATGTGGACTCCAGCTTCTACTTAACTGTTCTTCAAAGGGCTAGAATCACATTTACCACCGTTTTATTTAATGTAGCCATGATTAATCTAGTGAGCAGTTATTTCCCAGTGTCTTCTGGGAGGGCGGGGCTTTGAGTAATCTGCAGCGATGTCAGACTTACCACCTTCCTATCTTCTGAGCAAACTTGAAAGCAAATACATCTCGGCATTTTTCTTATCAGTTGCTTAAGTTTACAAAATTTAATTGAAAGGGTTTTGAACAAACGCCAGGCTGTCTCTCTGCTTAATGAAACCTTTTAAAAGAGCAGTTAATCTACTGCCTTGCACTTGTACCCAAGAAGTTGCTAAATTAATTTACTGACAAAGAGAATCAATCATCATAAATGGTGTTTAAACAATAGCGGGGACCCTGAAGAGTAATAAGGGGCTGGTATTGGGACAGCGTGATTTATTTTGTCATCTTGTTTGTGTTGTACCAGGTTAATGGCAGAAACCTCCTTTCAGTTGACTTTGATCGAACGACAAAGACAGAGAAGATCTATGATGACCACCGTAAATTTCTCCTGAGGATCGCCTACGACACGTCAGGGCATCCGACTCTCTGGCTGCCGAGCAGCAAGCTGATGGCCGTCAATGTCACCTATTCATCCACGGGTCAAATTGCCAGCATCCAGCGAGGAACCACCAGCGAGAAAGTCGATTATGACGGACAGGGAAGGATTGTGTCCCGGGTTTTTGCTGACGGTAAAACCTGGAGTTACACATACTTGGAAAAGGTACGCTGCACCCAGAGAGGGAACATAGGAAAGCAATGATTGGTCTTTTCCAGCATGCAAATTGCCCGGGCACACAGTGGGGAAGGGTGGGGCAGGAGGCGGGGCCACCGGTACTTGACTGAGTTCCATTTACTATTCTGAGCATCCATATGTAAGTCACAGCTATAGAGCACGGAGGAATCTGAGCATCAGCCACGGTGTTTCTCCTTAGTAAAGTTTGGCTCTCGGAGACCCTTTTACATGACTTACGCTGTAAACAAACACCACCACCGCCCACCTGCCAAGCTCATCGGTGGACAACATTCACACATTAGACCTTGAGTTTGTAAGTCATTTGTAAGTCATCTCAGCACGAGCTGTTTTGTTTCAGAAAGCGCCTTACACGTTCGCACAGCTAAAGCTGTCAGGTACGTGTCGTTCCTGGCAGAGCTTCGACGAAACCGTAAAAAGCCCATAGATCCTATTTACGCATCAGTAACCAAAAGAAGCCGTTGCTTAAGCAAGCCACATTTCCGGGCCTCCGGGCCCTCTCCCCTTTCGTCTGCACTGAAAGGGAACCCATGCTTAAGACAGTAACATGCCAGCGAAAAAGATGCAATTACACGTGTGCAGGGCGCCAGGTTTCAGGTAGTGACCAGGGTTAAAAGGGAATGAAAGCAAAAGGAGGAATGGGGAGGACCACCTCCTTGTAATTCCTTTCTGAAAGAGACAGAATCCTGCAGAGAGCATCTTCATGAGGGGTTTCATTCCCCTTTGAGATGAAGGTTCGCCCTGGTTTTGAGTTCAGTGCCTCCCATTGCTCCCAGCGATCCTCTCCGCCAGCAGCCACAGGGCCACGAGGCACAAGTGCCACTCGCGAGCTCAGTCTGCCCTTCCTCGACCGTGCAGAGTGCCCTCTGTCCTCCACACACTCATGCCTGCATCGCTGTCCCCCTCACGCACCCCATCTTGCTCTCCCCCAGAGGTGCTCTGGACCAGCCTCGTGCATGTAGTTCTGCTCAGATAATTCTAGACGGACTGTACACAGACTCCTCTTCCTAAAAGACCTGATCAGGGAACTAAGATCTCTTGGCCAAAAATAAATTAATAAAATAAATTCCCGGACCCCCGACATTGAGAGTAGTGACCGTAATGTGACTGAAAAATCTTTAAAGGGAGCCAAGGGGCATACCATTGATAAGAGCCGCTATCAAAGTGACCCAGCTGTAACAGAGATCACCTTCACGTATCAACAGAGGTCAGAAAAGCCAATGAGCACGTTCTCAGCATCTCTCCCAAATCCCTAAAACCCACCCAAACTATTTCCATTTCCTCACCAGGATAGGCACCCTAAGCCAACATGTATTCATGGCAAAGCAAGTAATATTTTACTACCTACGTGATTCTGCTACTGCTGCTAAGTCGCTTCAGTCGTGTCCAACTCTGTGCGACCCCATAGATGGCAGCCCACCAGGCTCCCCCATCCCTGGGATTCTCCAGGCAAGAATACTGGAGTGGGTTGCCATTTCCTTCTCCAGTGCATGAAAGTGAAAAGTGAAAGTGAAGTTGCTCAGTCGTGTCCGACTCCTAGCGACCCCATGGACTGCAGCCCACCAGGCTCCTCTGACCATGAGATTTTCCAGGCAAGAGTGGGGTACTGGAGTGGGGTGCTGTTGCCTTCTCCATACGTGATTCTAAGTGATTGCCAACAGAGTTCTGTGAATTCAGCAATGGTCCAGGCCTTCCTTGGAAGAACTCAAACCATTAGCAACAAGTCTCAAGACACTGGTCACACAACCTGCACACAAAAATTGCCCCCAGATGTGTCCATGGAGGAGATCTTGCAGAAGCCTGAGTCAGACAAACTGCATTTGAAAAACAGCAGACGATAGGAGAAGCAATAAGCCTAGACAAGGGGTTATGCACTTTTATGTCAAAAGCAAAGAGTACATCCCGGTGTCAGGGGGAGCGAGAGGGGGATCAGCTCCTAATCTGACCATCCACCCAGTTCGGCCACCACTCCATTTGGTCTAACAGGGTTTAGAGGGAGCCTCCCAGAGGAAAGAACCGCCCGCTCTCGTACCACTGCAGAGCTACCAAACCAGCCTCTGGGTTGACCTCTCCCTTGGCCTAATAAACTGTCTTTTGTCATTCTGAAATCACTTGAAGAATAAGCCAAGCTTATATTGAGTCATATATTTATTCACCTCATAACTTAGCACCCAAGCAGTGTATAGCCCAGAAACCATCCTTACTGCACCTAAGAGACAAGTCAGATTTGGTTCTTACAAAAGGAAATTTCAGAATGCAGATTTCATTGTCATTTCAGATGTCATGTAAAGAATTTGCAAACAGAAAACCATCTCTGGATCCCTATTCCTAATGAGAGCATTGACAGCTCTTGTTCACCAAGCCATGAACCAAGCAGAGTTGCTGATGATGCTTTATGTACACACAATCCCTTTAGGGGCTAATTTTATGTCTCTTCTTTATAAAATAAATATTTGGAATGCTTTGCTCCTCCTCCAAGTCCACTGGAAATTCAAGCATGATTTGAATGGCTCTTCCATGAAATGTTTGAGGAAAAGCCACCTTACTAAATAATTGCTAATTATGGACAGGACTGCACTTCCCATATGCTGTTTTCCCCATGAAATATTGTCTTTGAAGCAGCTTTGCTCATGCTTGTATTATGACTTATCCAGATCCATTGACATTCTGCTGCTTGGCTGTGAATGCCCGATACAAAAAAAAAAAAGTCTGATCCTGACAGCCCATTATGAGAGTTGAGGCACTCAGTGCGAAACCGCTGGCAATTAAGCATCCAGGCAAATTAGGCAGGAAATCATTAAGGACAGGGAAGGTCAAGGAGAACTCAATTAAAACAAAAATCATTTTCTCAGGCGGACTATTTTTCCGTCCTTGTGGTCACTACATCTACTTTTACTTCCCGCCCCCTCATTCGCAAATATCGGCTAATGGCATGCTCTCTCTTTGCAGTCCATGGTGCTTCTGCTCCATAGCCAGCGGCAGTACATCTTTGAATACGATATGTGGGACCAGCTCTCTGCCATCACCATGCCCAGCGTGGCTCGCCACACCATGCAGACCATCCGCTCCATCGGCTACTACCGCAACATATACAACCCCCCGGAGAGCAACGCCTCGGTCATCACCGACTACAATGAGGAGGGGCTGCTTCTGCAGACGGCTTTCCTGGGGACCAGCAGGAGGGTCTTATTCAAGTATCGAAGGCAGACCAGGCTCTCGGAGATCTTATACGACAGTACGCGGGTCAGTTTCACCTACGATGAGACGGCGGGAGTCCTCAAAACGGTAAACCTCCAGAGCGATGGTTTCATTTGCACCATTAGATACAGGCAGATCGGCCCCCTGATTGACAGGCAGATCTTCCGCTTCAGCGAAGATGGGATGGTGAACGCGAGATTCGACTACAGCTATGACAACAGTTTTCGGGTGACCAGCATGCAGGGTGTCATCAATGAGACTCCCCTGCCCATCGATCTCTATCAGTTCGATGACATTTCGGGCAAAGTGGAGCAGTTTGGAAAATTTGGCGTCATCTATTACGATATTAACCAGATCATTTCCACAGCTGTCATGACTTACACAAAGCACTTTGATGCCCACGGCCGCATCAAGGAGATTCAGTATGAGATATTCAGGTCCCTCATGTACTGGATTACAATTCAGTATGACAACATGGGTCGGGTAACCAAGAGAGAGATTAAAATAGGGCCCTTCGCCAACACCACCAAGTACGCTTATGAGTATGACGTCGACGGACAGCTCCAGACGGTCTACCTGAATGAAAAAATCATGTGGCGTTATAACTACGACCTGAATGGGAATCTCCATTTACTGAATCCGAGTAGCAGCGCGCGGCTGACCCCGCTCCGATACGACCTGCGAGACAGGATCACCCGGCTGGGTGACGTTCAGTACCGGTTGGATGAGGATGGTTTCCTGCGCCAGAGAGGCACCGAGATCTTCGAGTACAGCTCCAAGGGGCTTCTGACCCGCGTCTACAGTAAAGGTAGCGGCTGGACGGTGATCTATCGTTACGATGGCCTGGGAAGGCGCGTGTCCAGCAAGACCAGTCTGGGACAGCACCTGCAGTTTTTCTATGCGGACCTCACTTACCCGACCAGAATTACTCACGTCTACAACCACTCGAGTTCAGAGATCACCTCCCTCTATTATGATCTCCAAGGACATCTCTTTGCCATGGAAATCAGCAGCGGGGATGAATTCTACATCGCGTCGGACAACACAGGGACACCCCTGGCTGTTTTCAGTAGCAACGGGCTTATGCTCAAACAGATTCAGTACACCGCCTATGGTGAGATCTATTTTGACTCCAATATTGACTTCCAGCTGGTAATTGGATTTCACGGTGGCTTGTATGACCCACTCACAAAATTAATCCATTTTGGAGAAAGGGATTATGACATTTTGGCAGGACGGTGGACAACACCTGACATAGAAATCTGGAAAAGAATTGGGAAGGACCCAGCTCCCTTTAACCTGTATATGTTTAGGAATAACAACCCAGCAAGCAAAATCCATGATGTGAAAGACTACATTACAGGTAAGCAGAATTGTTTTTCCTTTCCAAGTACTGAGTTAATCATTGAATCCATAAAATAACTGCTGGGGCTTTAACTTGATGCCTTCCTCCTGCAAAATCAAATGTCTTTAAAAAAAAAAAAATTGAATGTCTAATGTTTTCAATGAAACCAAAGGAGAAACCAATAGAGGGACACTAGGACATAGTCTGTTACTTCCTATTCTGCCAGCCAGCACACAAGACCACAGTTTTCCTGAAATGACATGGAATCTAGGCATGCTGTTTGAAGGGAAGGGACATGGCGGGGGGGGGGGGGTGGACATGACCTTGAAGCCCCCAAACTGGAGTTCCAATCTGAATGCCTCTCCAACAACAGGTCATGTGCCTTTTAAACAAGTCACATGACTTTATGAGTCTGTTTCTGCAACAATAAAATGGGGACAGCAATCCTACTTTGTGGTATAAAATACAATAACATGCAATTCTGCTTTAAGTAGTAGTGGAAAAAAAGTGAAAGTGTTAGTCACTCAGTGGTGTCCGACTCTTTGGACCACCATGGACTGTAGCCCACCAGGGTCCTCTGTCCATGGGATTCTCCAGGCAAGAATACTGGAGTGGCTAGCCATTCCCTTCTCCAGGGAATCTGCCCTACTCAGGGATCAAACCCAGGTCTCCTGCATTGCAGGCAGATTCTTTACCATCTGAGCCACCAGGGAAGCCCAAGCAAAACTCTAGTTCTCTGTAATAACCTTCATTACTCTTTATTGAGGTGACACTGCTTTATGACATTGTATGTTTCATGTGTACAACATTGTTTCTACTTCTGTATACACTATAGTGTGCCATCCAAAACTTATTCAACATCTGTCACCGGAGAGCTGGTGCCCTTAATCCACTGTGTCCTCCCCCCGGGTAGCCACTACTACTCCAGTCTCTACTGCATGCTTGGTTTGATCGTTTGTTTCAGAGGAATTAGGGAAATACCCTGGGGGTCCAATGGTTAAGACTCTACACCTTCGCTGCTGGGGGCCCGGGGTTCAATCCCTGATCAGGAAACTAAGATCCCACACACCATGTGGTGCAGCAAAAAAAAAAAGTTATACGAGTGAAATCACACAGTATTGGTCTTTCTCCATCTGACTTACTTCACTTTGCATAATACCCTCAAGATCCATCCCTGTTGTTACAAATGGCAAGATTTTATTTTTTGCAACTAACATTCCATTGTGTGTGTACCTATGTATAGACATACACCGATTCTTCCTTATCCATCATCTATGGATAAGCACTTAGGGCGTTTCCTTATCTTGACTATTGTAAGAATGCTGCAGTGAACACAGAGGTGTGTGTATCTTTTCGAATTAGTGTTTTTGCATTTGGGGGATAACTAGCCAGAAGAGAGACTGTTGGATCACATGGTAATTCGGTTCTTAGCTTTGTGAGGAGCCTCCATCCTGCTTTCCTTGGTGGCTGCACAAGTTTACGCTCCCACCCACAGTCCACAGGGCTTCCCTTCAGCGAGCAGAGATCTCCACGCATCCTCGGCCCCAGGGACGCTGAGCCCTTCTGTTTCCACTTTGTTCCTGAGTTACACTGCCATAATTAACCCCCTTGTTTATGCTTCCTAGAAGAAGGTTATTCCCCATTTTCTTTTTCTATGTTTGGTTTGGTTTGGGGTTTTCTGTTTTGTTTTGCCTCGTGTTTTGCTCCATCTGGCTGTCTCTCTCCTTGTTCAATATTTGAAGCATGCCAGGATGTTCTGTCTTCTCAGTTCTCAGTACAGCTCTCAAAATACTGCCCCTGTTCATTTCACATCTGCTTCCCGCTTCCGCAGACTGTCTCCAGCTTCGCCTAGCTCTCTCCCCCACGAACCCGCTCCAAGTCCCTGCTGTCAGCATCCTGACTCAGCAACACCCAAATGGGTATTCTCCTTCAGGGTTCCCCAGTACACATCTGCATTCATGTTCCAATATCTGGGCACTAACCTTCAACATGTTAAGAGCCTCTGATTTCTCACTGCTTCACAGACAGCGTTCATAGTAGGAGTACCTCTAACCCCATTCAAAAATTTTCTCTAAAACATAAACCATGCCCCCCCCAATCTTATGCTCATGTGTGCACACGCACACATATATCACTTCTCTCCTATGCAACGAACTTGGGATTTTTCTCTCTCCACCGCCACCACCACCAGCCCTCCATTTAAAATAGGGATGGGACTTCCCTAGTGGTTGAGCAGTTTAGAACTTGCCTCGCAGTGCAGGTGACTCTGGTTCGATTCCTGGTCGGGGAAGCAGGATCCTGCATGCCATGGCACAGCTAAGTCCTCTTGGCATAACTAGACAGTTCAGGCCACAGTGAAGGATCTTGAGTGCCACAACTAAGACCAAATAAATAAATATTGGCCAAATAAATATTTTTTAATTTAAAAAAAAAAAGAGGGAGCATACCACTAAGTTTATAGCCTATATGATGCCTGCAGAAAGGGACCTGCCAGCCTGACAGAGACGTGTGAGTTGGTGCCCTGGAGAAGGAATCAGGGAGCAAGTGACCTCCATCATTCCAACAAGCAGTCCCCCACTGCTTATTTAAGAGGTGTTGACAGTGGCTGCCCGAGAGGCTGGCAACCCACCGCTCCTGAATTCATCCTCTCCTAGCAACATGGACGCCAGGAAATGCCACAGCAGCATTTTTTGAAAAACATCAAAAGAGAGATGGAACAGCATAAAATATATTAGGTGAAATGCAATTTCAAATTTTCCAGCAATGTGCTTAATATATAAAATAATCTACACCCAACTGTACTCATAAAGCTGTAAGCCTGCTGAGTAGTTCTGTAACAGTATAACCTCCAGAATAGAATAAAAGCTTTATTCTCAGTGTAATGGCTTTTGGAGTCACATGGCAATATTTTAAAATACCATCTTAAAGGTTTCCAGCTTCTCTCCCTTAAAAGTTTGTCTCCACCTGTGTGCAGTGAGCCTTTGAAGTCAGAACTGATGGGAATCAGAACTTCCGTGCCCTCGGCCAGCTTTTGGCATTCATCTTTGATTAAGAGTTGACTGTTGATTTTCATACACTCGATGAGGGGTTTTTATTAATAGAAAATGGGTGGTGGAAACTTGCATATCCTTGGGCAGCTACTTTGGAATGCTAATAACACAGGACTTCTAGTTAAGACCAGCCTTCACTAACTACAGATGTCATTTGTGTTCAACAACCATGTCTCTTTCACACTGCTAAGGCATTGTTATTCAACTTCTTTTTTAAAACACTATTACCAGCACGGGTTGCAGCTTCCCAGGTGGGACTGGGTACCCATCTGTCTAAGTGAGTCTCTATTATCCACACTGTCAGTAGCCCTTGCCTCACTTCTTTCTGCTACTGAAGTTATTTTTACCATGTCTGAAAATAGTGTTTTTAATTGTAGGGCAGAGGCAAACAGGAGCTCTTGCTCAGGTTATCATTTGTGAAGGTGGGATTTTCAGGTAAGGCTCTCAGTGTCGGAAAGCACAAAGTGAACTCAGAAGTCTTTCATTTTGGACCTTCTTTTCCTAGATGTTAACAGCTGGCTGGTGACCTTTGGCTTCCATCTGCACAATGCTATTCCTGGATTCCCTGTCCCCAAATTTGATTTAACGGAGCCTTCTTACGAACTCGTGAAGAGTCAGCAGTGGGATGATATACCGGTAAGAGACAAAAAGCGAAACTGTGAAGGGTGACAAAGTGCTTGCTTGTGCCTTGTAGTCCCCTGTTTAATCAGACTCCCTGGGTACCAAAGACCGTTTTTTTTTTGGTTTTTTTTTTGACTCAGGAAAGAAAGCACCACTTCTGTCTTGCATTTCTGTTCAGCAGACCAGGGGCCTGTGAAACAGGCTTCAGTCTGCTTTTAGTGATGCTAATAAAAACAGAGTGACATTATCAAACAGTAATAAAATATGAAAGCTCATTGTTGAGTGCAGGGCTTCTACAGAGAACCCCAGGAATGCACATTTATAAGATTCGGGACCTTAAGGCAAAGATGCAATAAACAGGAGGACAGGGAATTCATGTTACAAATTAGCAGCTCACAAACAATGCCACAGAGTTCCACTTCTTTAAAATGTTAGCCATGTTTTCAAGGGAAAAAGATTAAAAATAAAATGGCCTCCGGTAAAGCTCCACCTACCACTAGGTGTTTATGGAATTTTCCTGAAACTAACAGACCAGGAGGCCTGGAACTTTTCTGAGAAATAAAAGGAGAAAGAATGGAAAATTGCGAAATCAAAGCTGCCATTTCACAAAACTTTTTAATTCCCACCATTCAGAGATCAGAAAGGAATGCAACAACAAAATATCAGAATTTCTAGCTTAAAGCAAAAATAATTAAAGATCAAGAAACTGGGTTACCCCATAATGATAAGAAGAGAGCAACAGTGTTTCTTAGAAAGATTAATTTCCCCCCTTGAGCTATTTCCTATAATCTCAATGAACTCAAAACGAAAAGGCAAGCCTGGCTAAAACACACATACCTGTACACACAAAGCCAATACCTCTGCTTTCTGGTACATATCTCATACTTAAAAGCAATTCCTTTCTCAGATGTCACCTTCACATTTAAAGGCAAAACCCATTCAGGTTCCGGGACCTGGGAGCCATTTTAACATTTCTAATTGCAAATATACCTGCACTGATCAAGTGCCATGAAGACATCCCTCAGTTTGCTAATGCCTTTGAGCACTTAATAATTGCAGATGACTTTCCAACATGTCTGAAAACACTTAAGTCATACTGTACAAATGGACTTGCCAACTTTTTTCCTAGGCAGCCTTTTCCATACAATTCAGGTTCTCTGTCATGAGAAGTGCACCATAAGGACAGCTTAGGGAGTCGCCAGCAAAGACATCAAGGATGCCTGGAGAACAGAAAACAAATGTGTCTTTCACCGCTGCAAACAAAACACGTGCTTCCAATTGGGGAAAATGCTGGCCAGACGAACATCTGGTAGTCTAAGAGATGCTTGAGTTAAGATGCCCCCAATTTAAAACCCTTGTGAATGCAGAAGGCCCACTCTCCCTCAGTCTGCAAAAAACAAATGTTTTCCTAAAGCGATAAACACTCGTTGACAGCTGTCCCCCTACTGTGCGTTCATCCTGGCCCATTGCAGTCCGTCAGTTATACAGTCAAATTCAGCTGAAAGCTCTGTTCACCGGGAGACAGTACAGAGTTTACCTAAATTAAAGCACACGCCTGCAAGTAAATTAAAAGCATGTGCTTTAAAGTGGGACTTTAGCTTAAAGTGGGACTGGGTGATCCAACTGGAGCCCCCCCCCCCCCGGCTTTGCAACCTTCCTCTGCATTTTGGCGCTTTCTCACCAGCCTCCCATGGAGAAAGCTGCTGGGATGGACCATCTGGTAAGCTGGTTCCCCAAATGGGGTGAGCCTGGGAAAAGGGTATCTAGAAACAGAAAGAGAAAAGGCAAACACCTGAATATTTTGCCCACCTTCATGTGTGCGGACTGTCGCTTCAGTCTTGTAGCTGCTTTGCAACCTTTTGGACTGTAGCCCACCAGGTTCCTCTGTCTGTGGGATTCTCCAGGCAAGAACGCTGGAGTGGGTTGCCATGCCCTCCTCCAGGGGATCTTCCTGGCACACGGATCTGAACCCAAGCCTCCTGCAATTCCTGCACTGCATGCGAATTCCTTACCACCGAGCCACCAGGGAAGCCCCTTTCACCCTCATTAGAAACTCAAAAGCTCTCGACACATACATCATGGAGTTACCTCTTTTTACTTTTCAAAACATATTGGGATCAACTTGAGGGCAGCGGGGTCTTGAGTGCATTCCTCCCCCCAGGGTTTTTTAGCCTTTTCATTTCTAAAGAACCTGCTGCTGCTGCTGCCAAATCGCTTCAGTCGTGTCCGACTCTGTGCGACCCCATAGACGGCAGCCCACCAGGCTCCCCCGTCCCTGGGATTCTCCAGGCCAAGAACGCTGGAGTGGGTTGCCATTTCCTTCTCCAGTGCATGAAAGTGAAAAGTGAAAGTGAAGTCACTCAGTCGAGCCCGACTCTTAGGGACCCAATGGACTGCAGCCTACCAGCCTCCTCCGTCCATGGGATTTTCCAGGCAAGAGTACTGGAGTGGGGTGCCATTGCCTTCTCCGTCTAAAGAACCTACTGAGGTTTTAATCAGCAACCCCCCGCCCCGGCCCCGTTCCCCCGCATTTCATTTCTGCCCAGAACTGGAGCACCGCCTGGAAGCCTGGCTCCCTGGGGCCAGAAGAGCCCGACTGTTCTCTAACCCATCCTGTGGGTCTGTTTCTCTCTGCAGCCCATTTTTGGAGTCCAGCAGCAAGTGGCGAGGCAGGCCAAGGCCTTCCTGTCCCTGGGGAAGATGGCCGAGGTGCAGGTGAGCAGGCGCAAAGGCAGCAGCGCGCCGTCGTGGCTGTGGTTCGCCACGGTCAAGTCTCTGATCGGCAAGGGCGTCATGCTGGCCGTGAGCCAGGGCCGCGTGCAGACCAACGTGCTGAACATCGCCAACGAGGACTGCATCAAGGTGGCGGCCGTGCTCAACAACGCCTTCTACCTGGAGAACCTGCACTTCACCATCGAGGGCAAGGACACGCACTACTTCATCAAGACCAGCACGCCAGAGAGCGACCTGGGCACTCTGCGGCTGACCAGCGGCCGCAAGGCGCTGGAGAATGGCATCAACGTGACCGTGTCACAGTCCACCACCGTAGTCAACGGCAGGACTCGCAGGTTCGCCGACGTGGAGATGCAGTTCGGGGCGCTGGCGCTGCATGTGCGCTACGGCATGACCCTGGACGAGGAGAAGGCGCGCATCCTGGAGCAGGCGCGGCAGCGCGCGCTCGCCCGGGCCTGGGCGCGCGAGCAGCAGCGCGTGCGCGACGGCGAGGAGGGCGCGCGCCTCTGGACGGAGGGCGAGAAGCGGCAGCTGCTGAGCGCCGGCAAGGTGCAGGGCTACGACGGGTACTACGTACTCTCGGTGGAGCAGTACCCCGAGCTGGCCGACAGCGCCAACAACATCCAGTTCCTCCGCCAGAGCGAGATCGGCAAGAGGTAACCCCCGGGCCAGCGGCAGGGAGGCGCGCGCCGCCGCCACCACCCCTGCGGGGACCGAGCCGGCGGGGCGCCACTTGCCCCTCCAGCCCCAGCACCGCCCCATTCCCCCACCTCTGCTCAGATCTGTCTGTAGCACAATCCGAGGGGGACTCTCCGGCACCGAAGAGCCTTTCGGGAGACTCAGACTGCTATTTTAAAAAAATCCACACAAAAAAAGAAAACAAAAGACTTCCTTCTGAATGACCTTAAAAGGTGATCGGCTTTAAAGAATATGTTTACATATGCATATCGCTGCACTCAGTTGGACTGAAAGTATTCCAAGGAAAAACAGATCATTAAAGAAAGTGGCCCAAACCTTTTGCTTCTGGGCCATCTTGTTCTCTGAGGCACTGTATCTGACGAAGGTAGAAAGGCATACAGTGTTTCCAGGTATTACCGTTGTCGACCTTTGCTTACAAGAAGTAGTATCTCTGCATAGGATGTGATAAATATCTGTTAATTTTAAAATGTGGGGCAAAGTTACTGTTTCTAGACAACCCAACTGCTTTCCCTGTGCTGGTTTGTAAAAGGACATTGGCACACGTGACTTCTGCTGCCAGGGCGGGGATTTCTAAGGAATTTTACAAGTGGTTTGCCTTGGGGGGAAGAAAACTGGCAAATAGAACCCTTGTCACTGATAAGCAAAGGAAACCCTGATTTTTTTGTAAATTATGTGAGACAAGTTGTTTATGGATTTTTATATGAATTACAATTTACTGTACATCAGATATTAGTCTCAGAGGAGTTAATTTATGTAAAGTGTTTAAAAAGTTTATACTTAAAAAATAAAACGATAAAAACATGTGAACTGTGTGATTTTTTTAAAAGGATTGCACCTTTTGTTATCTGTTATAGCTGTACAGTATAAATTATTATATTGTAGAGATATAACGACTTATGCCTATAATGTCCAGAAGTGTTAATATTTTTGTATTAGGTTGAAAAAAAAAAAAACGTGCAACTTTCTATCACTAGATGGATAGACTGTGCGATCCTCTGTGGGTGGCTAATCAGAGACCTTTTCTCCTCCTCCTCTTTTTCATCAGGCCAGTGTCCTCAACCTTTACCAGCTAAGAGGCACGGTAGAAAACAAAGGCTGGTGGAATGTAACGGAAGCCACGAAACACAAACCCCAAAATACATAAAACAGCGCAGGAGGCACTGTCCCTCTCTCCGCCCCTTAAAAAGTCTATGGGGAGTTGATACCATTAACCCCAGGGTTTTACTGTTACCTTCCTGGAAGCCTCTTTTCATGATGGAGGCGCAAGAGCCCCATCAGATGCTTTGTGAGCGGGAAAGGAGCTGATGTAGTCAGTCGTCACCTTAAACATGTCTTCAGATCTCGGCAAGCTAGCAGAAACTGAGCAGCGTGAGACATCCAGACAGGGAAGGTCAGGGTCACTCAGCTAGTCTCGAGTTTGGGCCCTCAGGTCACAAAGAGGGACATAAAGGGGAGATCAAAAGCTCCTGTAAGCCCAGACGACCCAGCCAGCTCGGAGCTGGTTTGAATGGCAGCCTCTGCTCTGTCTCGGGGAAGCTGGGGGTGGCGGACCCGCTAGAAGTGAACTGAGAGCCGTGCCCTCCTGCCGCCCGCGTGCCGGCACGCCAAGCATCTGCACTTCCTTGCGGCTCAGCCACTCTGGCACGTCTCTTTCGTGAGCACTAAATTCAGCCACAAAAATATTTTTAGAAAACCTTTCTCAGTTCATCGAGCTATAGTACACACTGTTTTCCTCTATGTACAATGGTGATAAAACTTAGCAAGTGAACATGTCGTAAATATAAAGGTTCAAGTGATGTATTGAAAATTAATTTTCTAACTGCTTTGTATGTATCACATACTCTAAATTGCACAGTAGGCGTGTTTATTAAACAGATGGGCTGGGAAAGTTTCAAAATAGCTACTGAACTTACAGTATCAGTGCTATTACTGTCTTCGTGTATTTGGTAGAGCATACCGAAGTAATTAATCTTCTAATGAATGCTGATATTTTATTAGAATGAAAGCACAGATTAGCAGTAATATTTTTTATCCTGGAAATCCTCTGGCGAGTATTATGAAGCCCCAGTTTAGACAACTCTGAGATTTCAAACCACACAAACATGGCTCTGTTTTACATTTTATTTTCTAACTGTTAACTTAGGTGTTTGCAGTTCTGTTCCATGGCATTTCTGCAGGGCTGTATTTAGCATGCTGTAAGTACTTTTGGTTGAAATAGGCTCTGAGTCTACATTCTCAGAAATATTTCAGATGTATTGACCACGAAAAAAGCTTGTACCACATGATGGAAGTGAAGTCATAACCTTATCCTCCTCTTGACGTGGACTGGTCCTTCACACTGGCACCAATAAATAACAGATTTGGAGTCTTCTCCTGGTGCTTATTTTAGGTGAAGTCAAATCAACCCAATTAGTGTCTTGTTAGTGGGTATAATGAGCCTATTTCTTTCTAAAAAGACTTGTGATCTGGACATGCTTTTACAAGAAATAGTGACCTTGGGGAATATGTAAACAAAAGACCTTTTTCTAAGAGTTGGGAGGGTGGGAAGCGGGCTGTATAATGAAAAGAATTAGCTTACAAAAAAAGAAATTGATATTCAAAGTATTTTAGGCAAAGCCAGTCAAAATGCTTTCATGATATTTTGAGATGTAAATTTTGTCTGATTTGTATTGTTCTTTTCATTTGCCTTCTTAACTTTATATGTGACCTGAATTTTCCATAACTTGATGACTATAGATTGCATCTAGGCATTCCAATAAAAGCCAACCCAATGTGTGTGTGTTTTATATATATTTTTTAAAAATATCTTGGGCTAGCCAGGATTCCTTTTGTGTTTTGGGGGTGGAAGATGCAAACAGATGCAGTTGTTGGGGTATTGATTCCTCTGCAACCCAGTTGATCATACCTTTTATTTTCTTTTCTAATTGTGGTGTCCGCTGGCCAGACAGCCTGTTCATCAGTGTGCAATTCACAGAAAACTCTTTCCATGGCCTACTTTAGAAAAAACGTTAAATGTACCCTTACAAAGCCAAACCTTATCACCGTGAAGAAGGAGGAAATAGATGCTGCCCATTACTCCTTGAGAGCAGGCCCCGTTCCTGTGATCCTGGCAATAAGTGCTTAATTAAAACACTTGATTAGAATAATCAGTTTGGGCCTGATAGTCTCCTAGCCTCCTGGAGATGTCTAAATCTACATATAGACCGCCTGATTAGGGGATGCTTAGATCAGCAGTTTCAGCCTGGCCGGCCAAGGCTTTGATTTTAGTCTGAAAAGGCAGGCTTCATCATACTTGCTTTGTAGTGACAACCTCAACCTGATAACATGTTGATCCAGGAAGAATCAGGTCACTCCACTCAGCCAAAGGGTCTATTTTTTTTTTCTCCTCTTATTAGAGATTAACCCTCAAATGGGGGGGGGTGCACAAAAACACAGGCGAATTGCTGCTTTCATTTTCCACACCGCTTTCCCCAGAGGTCACGTCTGAATGAATGCAAAGAAAAATGTAGGTGAAAACTGTTTCTTTGTAGCAGAATTTTCTGGGCATGGAATATGCAGCTGCACCTCCTGTGAGATGTGCCTTCAGATGTTAACGGCTGCTGCACATGTGAGACATAATCGCTGGATGTGGTTTTAAGTGATGGACCCGCACATGCTTATGACGCCTGCTCTAAACACCAGTCCCCAAGCACTTTAAAGATGATGGGAGGTTTCTGTCTTTGATGCCGCCCTAACCATGCCCACCACCCTCTCTGTGGACCACCTTTTCTTTCTCCTTCTGTCTTGGCCTGCTCCCAAATGAAGCTGCTTCTCTCACCCGCTGAGCAGGAAATCTGTTATGTGAGATGCTCTAGAAATGGGGGACTCCGAAAGAGGCAGCGGGAGGGCACTGGTCCACATCACGCCCTGTCTGGGGCCAAGCCACCTGGGCAGCGCCCACAGCAGCATGCTTGCCCGAGTTCAGAGGAGAAGGAGGTCCCCTTAGGCCAGAATCTGCCCCCCTGCCTGCCTGGGTTGCTATCTGCGCTCCTGCGGAGTGGAGTCGGCCCACCCAGGGGCAGCCTTGAAGGGCCTCAGAGCTCTTCCCAGTCCTCCGGTACCCAGATTCCACCCCACTTTCCTTCCAAGAGGGGAGCTGACTCCAGCAGCCTGTGAAATGCATCAAATTCTAGAAGTGGGAGCCAGAAGGCACTTAGAGACGTGTGAGCGAGTTGCCCAGGTTCACAGAGGTGGCTCAAACCCAGGTGAATGGAGATGCCCTGCCAGCTAGTACCCTCCACTGTAGCCCACAGACTCCCAGGAACGTGCGTGCTCAGTCGTGTCCGACTCTTTGCAACCCTATGGACCATAGCCCTCCAGGCTCCTCCGTCCCTGGGATTCTCCAGGCAAGAATACTGGAGTGGGTTGCCACGCCCTCCTCCCAGGGATCTTCTCAACTCAGGGATCAAACCCATGTCTCATGTCTACTGCATCGGCAGGCGCATCTATCTTTACCACTGGCGTCACCTGGGAAGCCCCCTCCCGGTACCACTACCCAGGAAATTCGACGGACACGCCTTGCCACCACCAGTCCCTCGGGACGTGAGTCTTTCCAAAGCTGCCATAATTCGGAGTCCTGACAAGCGTTTTTCAATATATAAAGATGCCCTAGACCCTCCAACAGAGCACATGTCTTGAGTTCCCCACCACCTGCCAATATTTCCAGCTCCTCAGCCTGCCTCACCCTGGATGAGAACGTCTGCCATGCGATGCTAATGACTTCCTCACTTCTAAAACTATTTATAAAAGAAAGACCATAGATTTGCACACACGCTCATGTTAAACTATTTATCCAAGTTTTCCCTAAGTGATTTATAAATTCAGCTTTGGTTATCCTACCAAGGCAATGAAAAATTAAAAATTAGTCAAAAGTCACTATTACCCACTTGAAGTACAGAGTTAAGCCAGAGTCCCAAAGACACAGTGATAAGCCATTCGCATTTCCTGCCTTGTAATTTAAGCCACGTGATGAACATCCTCTCACCAGAGTTCTCATTTGCTATTCACCACCTCTGCAAGCATGGTCTCTTGATGTCAGTTAATTACGAATCACTTTTAGGTAAAGTGAATAAACATTTTCATGTATGCACAGACTTAAAACTCCGTCATGGAGGAATAGAAGATTCTTAGAGTCTTGTATGTAGCAAATTTGCTATAAACGGATCGTAAGCCTAGAGTAACATCATTATTCAGTTTAGAGTTAACGGGTTCCACAAAGCGAATTCAATAAATCCTTCTGGGACCTAAGCTAAGGAAAATTAAAAATTAGAAGCATAAATTGTGATTTCTGGGGCAAGGCGGTAGAGGAACATTTCAGCCTTCCTACTGTTAAGGTGAATCATGAGCTGGGCCCTAACCACAGCGTTCAGCCTGCACCGGGAAGGGAAATCGCCTTCTTTTTACACATGTGCAGAGAATTCCTGAATTCCACCCACAATGGCTCTTTCTGTCCAGCCTAACTTGCTGCCTGGAACTGACAGGATTTATGAGCCATCCACAGGGTCACAGTGAATTCTGTAAAATTTTCACATGTTAAGTTTATCAGTGAGCCGTGAGGGGAGCAGAAATACCCAAGGAGTGAAAATGACTCATTCTCTGATGTGAAAGGCTGAAAATGGAACAGTGGAGAATATAAGGAACACACCAAAGGCTCTGGTGGACCTGGAGTTCTATCACAGAAGTGATTAACAACCACAGAGGTGAAGAAACAGTCCCATCCAAATTTTCCTCCACAGTGAATGTGAGGGAGGTTTTAGAATAGCTGCTCCACAGAACACCAGGAAAACCATCCCCGGGACTCATCCATGATGCTCTTCCAGGGAAGGCAACTTCTCTCTCTCTCCTTCCCCTCCTTCCCTCCCCCTCCCCTTTTTTCCTCTCCCCATCATTTCTGTCTCTCTCTCTCTTTCACTGGATTTACCCTTTACCTCCTGGTAGAACCTGTCTAGGTTGCAACCACTTAGACTGTATCTAAGGCTTAGAAAGTGTTAGTCACTCAGTCATGTCCAACTCTGGGACCCCGTGGACTGTAGCCCACCAGGCTCCTCTGTCCATGCGATTCCCCAGGCAAGAATACTGAAGTGCATTGCCATTCCCTTCTCCAGGGGGACCTTCCCAACCTGGGGGTTGAACCTGGGTCTCCTGCATTGAAGACAGATTCTTTACCATCTGAGCCTCGTGGCTAAGGAAGGCTTAGAAGGAAAACCCATATGTCTCCCTTCATAGACCTTATGGACTTTAAATAATAACCCAGGATATCACACAGGAAAGTAGAGTTCTTTGTCCCCAGCTTGCTTACTTACAAAAGGTTATAAACAAGCAGATTTTTAAATCTCCTCACTTCAGCTATGGCATGATTTCTAGTCTCGGCCCTACAGCAAAAAGAAAGAAAGAAAGAAAGAGCAGGAGGCCCTGGGTTGGGGGGGGCGGGGGTGTTTATCCTCTGCGGACAAGCGTGGACACGCACCACTGCAGAACAGAGAGCAGAGGCGGAGATGACGCAAGAGGAGAGGCTGGTCCAGGCAGCCTGGTTGACAGGGACGCAGCACCCTTCCCTTACTCTCTCGCCTTCCCTTCAAAACTAGGGCTCTGGTCCTGCAGGAATGGAAAGCCACCCCAACATATGGGCAAGGACCCTTCAGCAAGGACCCCTCCTCCTCCTCCTGAAACCCCAAGGAGGGACCAGGTTAGGGAGGACTTGGGGACCCCGGGGCTCTTCCCGGACCACCCTCCAGGTGATGGCTCCTCCCAGGTACTTTCGGAGAAGGTTTCTAGCGCCCCCTAGTGATGGGCATCTCGGGCGAGGACCGGGAGGGACGCCCACGCGCGTCCTGGGGACCAGAAACCACCAGCCCGACCCCTCTCGCGGGTGAGGCCAGTTCCAATTAGCCTCTATTTTTCCATCTTTGCTCTACGCACGGAGTTTCACACATAAAACGATTACTTCTGCTTCACGCACCACCTCACTGAGGCCCGGTCCTCGCAAAAAATCGCTCCCGTAAGATTTCCCTTCCCGTCAAGCAGAAACTTTGTCAAACAATGTTCCTCTCGCTTCGCAGATCAAAATAAGGCCCTTTCTCCCAGGAATTGTCCGCGGGCTGTTTGAGTTTTGCAGCCCCCCAAAAACAGTGGTTTCTGAGCTATCACATCGTTTCCCTTTTACTTTTCATGTTTGAGCAGTCCTGTCGCTCTGAAGAATTTCCCAGAAGGACAGATGCTTTAAATGCAGAGTGGCATTTTTATTTCCGAGGGAGCCAGGCTCTCATGGAATGACAGCCTGGACGGGTGAAGCCCTTGGGCTGAGGCCTGAGCTGGGCCGCCCCCAGGGTGGACCATCCACCTCCCCCACCTGCCGGCCCCACAGTGACCGCTGAGGGGAGGGCCTAGGGTTCAACCTTCTTGTCCCACGTTGTACCCCCCAGAGGAGCTGATGGACGCTGCTTTTACACAGCAGCCTGGACTGGTGTCCTGGCTTCAGAAACAGTCTTCGGCTGGAGCCCACCGTCATTCCTGGAGGCCTATGGGGACCCAATGCATAAGCAACGCTTTCTTTTCCCTACCCAAGCACTCGCAGAAATGAGAAAGACGATTAAAGCTGGCATGTGAAAACCACAGGATCACCTTAGATAAAGACCAAGACGGAGGATGTAGTTTCATGTGAAAAGCCAGACGGATGCCGGAACTAGGTAAAGACAAGACCGGCACTCGGCTGCTGGTTCTGACCCGGGGCAGCCCCCGCCATCGGGGTGGGGGCAGTGAGGCCCAAGTCTCCCTACCAGTGCCCACCAGGTGTGAGACCTCACTCACACACACGCATACACTCACGCACACACTCACACACAGGAACCGAGCAGGCAGCCGCATGACCCCCAGCCACAGTGCTTCACCCCTCTGGGCCTCTATCAAGCGCCCCCTTCCTGCTCTGACACCCGCGGGGATTTTTGGTGCCTGCTTCAGAAACGAGTCCTAAAACCCAAGTCCTCACCTCGTCAGCAGACTGCCAGCCGTCCAGATGAGGAGGGTCTGTTTCATACATCTGCTCCCCAACCCCAAACCCCCACCGCCCTGCAGGAGTGAACGGGTCAGAGCCAGAGCTCTGGACTCTGGGACAGCGGCCCTCCCCAGTCCTCTGTGGCCTGTTAAGATGCTCTTGTAAGTCACAGGATGCAGGCCTCGCAGCAACCCAGGCTCTTCCTGCAGCCTCGCCAGTTAGCACTCTCGGTCTTCAAACTCAGCGAGGCCCTGGCTGGGGTGGGGGTGGATGGGGGCAGCAGAGCTGGTGGGAGCCCTGGAGCAGCAGACAAGAACCAGAGAGTCCTAAGTTGCCAGACCCCCTGCAGCATCTGTGCCTCAGTTTCTCCATCTTTAAAATGGGCCCAGCCCTCAGCCCCCAAGCAGATCCTTCTCAGGCTCCCCTGCCCAAAAGGGCTGTGTGTCTCTGTGTGTGTGTCTGTGTACATGCCTGTGTGACAGAGACAAAGCAAAAGTAAAATTTTTTTTACTTTGGGTAAAAGCCTATGGGTTCCCTCGTGGTTCAGTCAGTAAAGAATCCACTGCAATGCAGGGGACCTGGGTTCAGTCCCTGGCTTGGGAAGATCCTCTGGAGGAGGGCATGGCAACCCACTCCAGGATTCTTGCCTAGAGAATGCCCAAGGACAGAGAGCCTGGTGGACTGCAGACCATAATATCTCAAAGGGTCAGACACGACTGAACGACCAATTGCAGCATGGTGATTTTAAGATTATTACCCAGACACCCTTCAACAGGCTCAGACGGTAAAGAATCTGCCTGAAATGCAGGGGACCCGGGTTCAATCTCTGGGTCGGGAAGATCCCCTGCTGAAGGGCACAGCAACCCACTCCAGTATTCCTGCCTGGGAAATCCCATGGACAGAGGAGCCTAGTGGGTATACAGTCCACAGGATCTGCAAAGAGTCAGACACAACTGAGTGACTCACACTTTCACCCAGACACAACCTCCAACATCTGTCTGTCCAGGCTGCATTAGGAGGCACCTCCAAAGGAAAAAGGGGTGGGGGCTCCCTTCCCAGAGGGGAGGGGGCTGCCACCTTTGCTGAGGTCCGACCCTTTACCTTCAGGAAGGAGCTGAGAATGAAGCCCCTTTCCACCCAGGCTCTCTGTTCACCCTAAGGTGATGGAAATTAGTGGGTGTTAATATGTGTGATCACATACAGAAAAATACTGAATAATACGGAATATACATGGTTGGATGGCATCACCAGTTCAATGGACATCAACTTGGGCAAACTCTAGGAGATGGTTAGGGACAGGGAGGCTGGCATGCTGTAGTCCTGGGGTCACAAAGAGTCAGACACAACTTGACAACTGAACACTACCACCACCTCTGGAATACTGCCCACAGCCAGCGTCCCAGCGCGGCGTCTGGAAAGGGAACTCCGTTCAGGTGCCCTGCACTCTGGCCAGGCTGCCTGCCAGCTCGCTCTCCCTCGCCTTTGCCTTCGAATCCCGCACAGCCCCACCAACTGGCCTCCTGTCTGCTCCTGAGTCCCCCTCATTCACTCCACACACCCCATCCCACTCCCCTCCCCATTATCTTCTCCCTTCCCCAGGAGGGAAACTGCAGACAGCTTAAAATAGAACAAATCAAAGTGCAGAGATGGGTGTGCAGCAGGAACCACGAGGGGCCCTCCTCCTCCCCGCAAACATCCACCCCCAGGCAGGCGGCAGGCTCCCCTCTGAGCCTCCTCCTGTCTCTTCCAAGCCTCCCAGACTCACACCCAGCTGGTGGAGAGGATGTTCAGCCTGCAGGCTGCTGGCAGGGCTCAGGGAACCCTGAGCGGGTGGGGGGGGGGGGGGCGAGGGGATTAGAGCTGCCCTGCCGGGCCAGCCGGCCCCCTGGCCAGCCCGCACACAGGTCAGAGCAGGCCCTCTGGGAGTAAAGGGCTGGGGGCTAGAAATGTCAGACAAGGGGCAGGATTCCCAGTTAAGACTGAACTTCAGTTTGGCAGTGAATCATTTGTCAATATAAGTTATGTCCCATTTAATATTAGGAACATACACTAAAAAGGTGTATTTGTTGTTGATCTGAAATTCAGATTTAAGTGGGCATCTGTTTGGTTCTGTTTGTGCTAAACCTGGCCACCTTAACCTACGGGAAAGCCTGATGGTGTTCATGCTTCAGCACCGGGCGGGGACAGAAACACAGGGCAGGGCGCGGGGTGGAGGGTGTGTTGGATCCTAAGACTGCAGGAACACAGTATGGCCGACAGGGTGGCTGAAACAACGGGCATTTATCACATCCTGGTTCTGGAAGCTAGAAGTCGAATTCTAGGTTTCGGCAGAGCCGTGCCCTCTGAAGGCCCCCGGGGAGGACCCCTGCTTCCTCCAGCTCCTGGTGGCTGCCAGCCACCTTGGGGCCCTTGGGGTCCCTTGTCCCTCCTCTGCCTCAGCGTCACACAGAGTTTACCCTGCGGGTCTCTGGCCTCGCTCTCCTCTGCTTATACCACCACCAGTCATCGGAGGGCCAGCCCCTCCCAACTCTAGCACCGTCTCTTCTTAATCCAATCACATCTGCAAAGAACTCTGTTTGCCAAATAAGGTCCCACTCTGAAGCCCATGGAAATGGCTTCAGGGGCACCCTTTGCGCCAGGGGAGAATCCACTCTGCTTTCAGCCACACCTACCTCGCCGAAAACTCTTAAAACTCTCAGATCCCAACCACTCGGGACACTGACCAGAAATGTCCATACTCACTGACCCCACAACAGGGGCTGCCTCGGGCCAGAGCTGCCTATCTCTTCCTGCAAAGAACCAGTCAGAAAGGGTGCCTGACCAGACCCCAGAAACAGGCCGAAAGCAACCCTGTTAACCGCCAGGAAACCCGGAGTTGGGGATTTCTGTGCTGGGCCCCAGGTGGAGCTGCTAGCCAGGTCCTGGGAAAGGCTAAGCCCCGCAGAGGAGGAGGGGCCGCCTTGAGAGATGGAAGATGCCCCCGGCTGGGAAAGGTGTGCCTCCTGAGAGCCCTGGGCCGGGCTCAGCGCAGACGCCCCTCCTGCCAGGGAGAAGGGGTCCAGCCCCACAGAGCTGCCAAGAGCCTCCCAGAAGCTGCTGCTCCCCAGGAGGGGACGGAACCCCAGGGAGAGCCCCCCTCATGCTCCGGGCGCCCAGCCCACCACGGGGGCCGCTCTGGCCTTGGGGTTCCGGCCTGGACTGCGCAGTGGAAATCCACAGTCTACAGAGCTGACAGATGCTTCACTTGTTATGTGGAGACTTTCTGCGTGAAGGCCTCACTTCAGACCCCTAATGCTGACAAAGGCCATTGTCTGGGTGGCCAGGATAAACCGTGATGGAGTGGAGAATGTCCCTGACTTGTTGCATTAAAACTACCCCCCCCCACACACACACACACATATACACACATACAACATGCCTTGCCCACCAGAGCAAGAAGATTCAGGTTTTCCCACAGCCAGTGCCTCCGATCAGGAAGTTTCACAAGCATCTGATCCTCATCCATCAGAGGACAGGCAGAATGTAAACCACAATTACAGAAAACTAACCAAACTGATCACATGGACCACAGCCTTGTCTAACTCACTGAAACTATGAGCCATGCCGTGTGGGGCCACCCAAGACGGATGGGTCATGGTGGAGATCTCTGACAAAACATGGTCCATTGGAGAAGGGAATGGCAAACCACTTCAGCATTCTTGGCTTGAGAGCCCCATGAGCAGTATGAAAATGCAAAAAGTTAACGACACTGAAAGATGAACCCCTCCAGGTCAGTAGGTGTCTGATACGCCACTGGAGAAGAACAGAGAAATAGCTCCAGAAGGAATGAAGAGGCTGAGCCAAAGCAGAAATGACACCCAGTTCTGGATGTGTCTGGTGGAGAAAGGAAAGTCCCGTGCAGTCAAGAACAATATTGCCATGACCAATATGTTCTCTTGGCAACACTGTTAGGCTTGACCTCCTAACTGACACCAAAAAAAAAAAAAAAAAGATGTCCTTTGCATCATAGGGGACTGGATGCAAAAGTAGGAAGTCAAGAGATAACTTTAGAAACAGGCAAGTTTGGCTTTGGAGAACAAAATGAAGCAGGGCAAAGGCTAACAGAGTGTTGCCAAGAGAATGCACTGGTCGTAGCAAACACCCTCTTCCAACCACACAAGAGACAACTCTACACATGGACATCACCAGATGGTCAATAGTGAAATCAGACTGATTATATTCTTTGCAGCTGAAGATGGAGAAACTCTATACAGTCAGCAAAAACAAGACTTGGAGCTGACTGTGGCTAAGATCATAAACTCCTTATTGCAAAATTCAGACTTAAATGGAAGTAAGCAGGAAAAACCACTAGGCCATTCTGGTATGAACCAAATCAGGGGGCAGTGATCAAAACCATCCCCAAGAAAACGAAAGACAAAATGGTTGTCTCAGGAGACCTTACAAATAGCTAAGAAAAGAAGAGAAGTGAAAGGCTATGGAGAAAAGGAAAGATATACCCATCTGAATGCAGAATTCCAAAGAATAGCAGGGAGAGATAAGAAAGCCTTCTTATGTGAACAATGGAAAGAAATAGAGGAAAACAATAGAATGGGAAAGACTAGAGATCTCTTCAAGAAAGTTAGAGATACCAAGGGAATATTTCATGCAAAGATGGGCTCAATAAAGGACAAAATGGTATGGACCTAACAAAAGCAGAAGATATTAAGAAGAGATGGCAAGAATACACAGAAGAACTGTACAAATAAGGTCTTAATGACCTGGATAACCACAATGGGGTGATCACTCATCTAGAGCCAGACATCCTGGAATGCAAAGTCGAGTGGGCCTTAGGAAGCATCACTACAAAGCTAGTGGAGGTGATGGAATTCCAGTTGAGCTATTTCAAATCCTAAAAGATGATGCTGTCAAAGTGCTGAACTCAATAGGCGAGCAAATTTGGAAAACTCAGCAGTGGCCACAAACTGGAAAAGGTCAGTTTTCATTCCAGTCCCAACAAATGTTCAAAGAACCACACAATTGTACTCATTTCACGTAATAGCAAGGTAATGCTCAAAATCCTCCAAGCTAGGCTTCAATAGTACACAAACCGAGAATGTCTGGATGTACAAACTGGAGTTAGAAAAGGCAGAGAAACCAGAGATCAAATTACCAACATCTGTTGGATCATAGGAAAGGGAAGAGAATTCCAGAAAAACGTCTACTTCTGCTTCACTGACTACACTAAAGCCTTTGACTGTGTGGATCACAACAAACTGTGAAAAATTCTTCAAGAGATGGGAATACCAGACCAGCTTACCTGCCTCCTGAGAAACTTGTATGCAGGTCAAGAAGCAACTTTTAGAACCAGACATGGAACAACAGACTGATTCAAAATAAGGAAAGGAGTATATATTCGTCAAGGCTGTATATTGTCACCCTGCTTATTTAACTTATATGCAGAGTACATTATGCAAAATGCCAGGCTGGAGGGAAACAGAAGCTGGAATCAAGATTGCTGGGAGAAACATCAATAACCTCAGATATGCAGATGATGCCACCCTTAAGGCAGAAAGTGAAGAGGAACTAAAGAGCATCTTGATGAAGGTGAAAGTAGAGAGTGAAAAAGCTGGCTTAAAACTCAACTTTCAAAAAATGAAGATAATGGCATCCAGTCCCATCTTCACAGAAAATAGATGGGGAAACAATGGAAACAGTGACAGACTTTATTTTCTTGGGCTCCAAAATCACTGTGGACAGTGACTGCAGCCAAGAAATTAAAAGACACTTGCTCCTTGGAAGAAAAGCTATGACAAACCTAGACAGCATTTTAAAAAGCAAGACATCACTATGCTGACAAAGGTCCATATAGTCCAAGCTATGGTTTTACCAGTGGTCATGTATGGATGTGAGAGTTGGACCATAAAGAGAGCTAAGCGGTGAAGAATTGATACTTTTGAACTGCACTGTTGGAGAAGACTCTTGAGAATCCCTTGGACTGCAAGGAGATCAAACCAGTCCATCTTAAAGGAAATCAGTCCTGAATATTCATTGGAAGGACTGATGCTGAAGCTGAAATTCCAATACTTTGGCCACCTGATGTGAAGAGCTGACTCATTAGAAAAGACCCTGATGCTGGGAAAGATTGAAGACAGGAGGAGAAGGGGACCACAGAGGATGAGATGGTTGGATGGCATCACCGACTCAATGGACTTGAGTTTGAGCAAGCCCCGGGAGTTGCAGATGGACAGGGAGGCCTGGCATGCTGCAGTCTGTGGGTTCGAAAAGAGTTGGACATGACTGAGCAACTGAACACAACACACACGTATACACATAGACCCCGGCAAAGGACAGAAGCAACTTTGGGGGTCTGCTGGAAAGAAATGGAAGTATCCTTGGGCTTCCCAGCTGGCTCAGTGGTAAAGAATTCACCTGCCAATGCAGGAGACATGGGTTTGATCCCTGGTCCGGGAAGATCCCACAAGCCAAGGAGCAACTGAACCTGTGCACCACAACTATAGAGTCTACGCTCGAGAGTCCCGGAACCACACCTACTGAGCCCACGGGCCACGCAGAACCTGCGCTCAGCAGCAAGAGAAGCCACCAAACTGAGAAGCCTGCACATCACAACCAGAGAGTCTCCTCCACTCTCTCCAACCAATGAAAAAGTCTATGCAGCAATGAAGACCCAGCACAGCCAAAAATATATAAATAAAATAATAGTTTACAAAAAGAAACCGAAGGATTCTTTGAGATTCCCAAGTTCTCCATCCTCAGGCCAAGAGAAGCAATGTCACAAAGGAGGCTAGCATCGTCTGATGTCACGCTAAGTCACTTCAGTCATGTCTGACTCTCTGCGAGCCCGTGGATTCTGCCAGGACTCCACCAGGCTCCTCTGTCCACGGGATTCTCCAGGCAAGAACACTGGAGTGGGTTGCCATTTCCTTCTCCAGGGGATCTTCCCGACCCAGGGATTGAACCCGGGTCTTTTATGTCTCCTGCACTGGCAGGCAGGTTCTTTACCACGAGCACCACCTGGGAAGCTATGGCATTGCCTGATGTCAAGGAGATGTCAAGAAGCCTGGTCACAAGGCAAACAGGAGAGGGAGAGCGAGGGGGAGGGACGGCTCTGGGTCTGTCACTGAGCGAGCCTCTGCACGGGTCCTCCCCGGGCATCTAGGACCACGTGAGCAACGTGACTGGAGGCTGAGTTTACAAAGCCTGAGATAGAGGAGAATTTATTGTTGTCATCAAATAAAGCCTTGCAGTCAACTTCATCTGACACATGTATAATGATCGGCAGAATCATGACTGTGCAGTTGGCACTTAGGCCTAAGTGGTAATCAATTTGCCCAAATGACTGCAATTAGCATAGCTTTTCCACGACACATGGAGCATTTCTGGGCTCTGCTGAAGGGCACTCGGTCCAGAAGATGTAGACCCACGAGGCCCTGACCTCCCCGCTCCTGAGCACAGTGTCCCCCGGGACTAACACGAAAAGCTACTAGCTCTCCTTTCTTGGCTTCCCTTTTGGGATGTCTCTGAACAGGAAGCAAGTAAGTGTCATTTAAGGGAAGGCCATCTGTGCACCAGCCAAAGCCAATCCACTGTCCTCAGCGGCACTGTTTAGCCAGACGGCCTGCCCAGCACCCAGGGCAGAGCCCAGAAAGGCTGCAGGCAAGAGCCATCCCGCCTTCCCTGGTGCCATGTGGTCGTGGAAGAATACTGATGGGGCACAGCAGGAAATGTGTGGTGGAAATTGGTTTACATCTGGACTTCTTTAAAACTTTATTTAAAAAAAAAAAAAAAGAGCTATTAGATCCAGAAGGAGAGTGTAACACCCTAGCAAAATTTCAAAGTCAAGTTGTTCTTAGCGTCTTCCTCCCCAACATCCAGACCTCCTCCAACTTTGCCCTTCTCCTTCTGCCTCTCAGGAATTCAGAGCCTCTGTGTTGCCCTCTGCCTCCACTCCCTTCCCAAGCATCCACCTGCCTCCTGCACAGAGCCTATGACCCCTAATTGCTTTTTCTTTCTCTCCCTGTTTTTTAAAATTTTGTTTATTATGTATTTGGTTGCACTGGGTCTTAGCTGCAGCACACAAGACTTTCTGTTATGGTGCAAGGGCCTCATATTTGCCTTTCGAGGGCTTTGTTCCCAGACCAGGGATTCAACCCTCTCTGCACTGGAAGGCAGATTCTTAACCCCTGGACCACCGGGGAAGTCCCTCTCTCCCTTTCTTAAAACTCTCTTTCTCTTAAAGGTGATCCTGAGCCAGGACGTATCCCAAAATTTGACTTTGCCCGTCCCATCACTTCATGGCAAATAGATGGGGAAACAGTGGAAACAGTGACAGACTTTATTTTAGGGGGTTCCAAAATCACTACAGATGGTGACTGCAGCCTTGAAATTAAAAGACGCTTGCTCCTTGGAAGAAGAGCTGTGACAAACCTAAGCAGCATATTAAAAAGCAGAGACATCACTTTGCCAATAAAGGTCTCTCTAGTCAAAGCTATGGTTTTTCCAGTAGTCATGTATGGATGTGAGAGCTGGACCATAAAGAAAGCTGAAGGCCAAAGAACTGATGCTTTTGAACTGTGATGTTGGAGAAGACTCTTGAGAGTCTCTTGGACTGCAAGGAGATCCAACCAGTCCATCCTAAAGGAAATCAGTCCTGAATATTCATTGGAAGGACTGATGCTGAAGCTGAAACTCCAATCCTTTGGCCACCTGATGCGAAGAATTGACTCATTTGAAAAGACCCTGATGCTGGGAAAGATTGAAGGCAGAAGGAGAAGGGGATGACAGAGGATGAGATGGTTGGATGGCATCACCAACTCAATGGACCTGAGTCTGAGTAAGCTGCAGTCCATGGGGTCAAAAAGAGTCGGACACGACTGAGTGACTGAATTGATACTGATGTTATACATCTCCATCTCTTCCTCTTCTTTCTTTTACTTTTTTCATCTTTTTCTTCATGTGAAAAATAATGATCATTTTTGGGAAATAGAGTTGTGTCATCTTTAAAATTGGTCCTGGCATCCCAATAAGGGCATTTGCACCACTTACTCACTCTCGACCTCTGGACAGAATTACAAAACTAAACAGAGCCTGTCTGTGGGCACTTCACTCCCCACAGAAGCTCCTCTGGTCCGTCCACTCATCACTTTTGCAATCCTCCACATGCCCGACACCTCCTCCTAACCTTCAGTCAGGAGTCCTGGTGTCAACTGCTTCCATGTACAAGAGTCAAAGCCACAGCAGCTCCCGTGGAACAGTTATTCCAACAGAGAGAACTGGTCACATAGGGAATGGAACACTGAAAGAGGAAAAAAAGCAGTGTGAGAGGGTACTTCCCAGGGCACTTGTGATAAAGCATCCACCTGCCAATGTAGGAGACTTAAGAGAAGTGGGTTCTATCCCTGGATCAGGAAGATCCCCTGGAGGAGGGCATGGCAACCTACTCAATGTTCTTGCCTGGAGCATCCCATGGACAGAAGAGCCTGGCGAGCTACAGTCCAAGGGGTCACAGAGAGTCAGACACCACTGAAGCAACTTAGCAAGAAAGCATGAAACATCAACATACAAAAAATGATTACAACAGAAAACAGATACTACTCCCAGTGCAAGGAGGACAATGGGTAGGGCTGGGTGCACTTAAAGCTAGAACCTTGGAAGAGGGCCTTCCCCCACAGAGCTGGGACACAGCCCTCTGAGCTGTCCTGTGATGCTGCTGGCTGGTACCTCCGAGAAAGCGCTATGAGGCTGGTTCTGGGCATGGAGACAGAAGCCAGCCGCTGCCACCAGGCCAGGAGGAGCTGCAATGACAGGAACAGTAAACAGCCAAGGAACAGGAAGTCCCGCTCTCAGCTCCGTCCCCTCTCCTGCTCCAACTTGACCCTTTCGGCTGAAACAACAGGAGTCAGCCTGCAGAGGAGAAATGGCCCTCGCCAGGCCCCAGCCCCAGCATCACAGAGCTGAGAGCAGGAAGCTGGGTTTCAGGATGGCAGAGGTAAATGCCTGGAGCATTCACTGCATTGACAACAACTCCAGATTCTAATGCCGGGCGTCATCCACCAGAGAATACAGTACTTCCTGCCCAAAGCTTGCAAAACACCCTCACCCGAAAAGATATTTCATAGGAAACCTGCGTTTCGAACCAAACCTGTAGACTGAGGTCACTGCAACGTCCTGTGGTCTCTGGGTGTCCACTGTGAGCACCCTACTCGTTCAGGTGTGAGAAACAGGTCAAAAGAGGCTTAGAAAGCCCAGAGGAATCCCAGCTCCAGAAACGAGGCTTCCTCTGCGGGGCTGCTGGCCCTCCACGTGCCTGCAAGATGAGTCCCTCAATCGGTGCCAGCTGGGTCTGCAAGTGTCCGGGATCCCCAGAGCATCCCATCCACCAACACCACCCTCTCCTCCCGAAGATCTTCTTCGTTGTCATTCATTCTGTGGGAGGACAATGTGCCTACCCTCCACCCCCACCCCCCAGGACCCCGAGGCAGAAACTGGGCCAGCACTCCCCCTAGTGGCTGTTAACAGAACTCCTAAAATGACCTCCCTGGCGACAAGCTCACAGTCAGCATGAAGTCCTCCGAACTTATTTCTGGGACACATGTTGTATTAAAGCACTGTATTCTCCCTACCTTGCTCAATGCTCATAACAGCCCTATAAAGGATGTATTCTTATAAGTTCCGATTTACAGGTGAGGATACTGAGGCTGGGTACACACCAAGGTCTTAGTCGGCAAAAACAAGACCGGAAGCATGTCTCCGATCATGAACTCCTCATTGCAAAATTCAGACTTCAGTGGAAGAAAGTAGGGATTTAGGCCATTCAGGTATGAGCTAAGTCAAATCCCTTCTGACTATACAGTGGAAGCAACAGAGTCAAGGGAGCAGATCCGATAGAGTGCCAGAAGAGCTATGGATGGAGGTTCCTAACACCGGACAGGAGGCAGTGATCAAAACCATCCCCGAGAACCACATAAGCAAAAATAAAGAGAGTGGTCTGAGGAGGCCTTCCAAATAGCTGAGAAAAGAAGAGAAGTGAAAGGCAAAGGAAAAAAGGAAAGATATACCCATCTAAATGCAGAGTTCCAAAGAATAGCAGGGAGATAAGAAAGCCTGCTTGAGTGAACAATGAAAAGAAATAGAGGAAAACAACAGAATGGGCAAGAACAGAGATCTCTTAAAGAAAATTAGAGATACCAAGGGAATATTTCATGCAAAGATGGGCTCAATAAAGGACAGAAATGGTATGGATCTAACAGAAGCAGAAGATATTAAGAAGAGGTGGCAAGAATACACAGAAGAACCATACAGAAAATGTCTTAATGACACAATAGTGTGCTTGTTCACCTAGAAGCAGACATCCTGGAGCGTGAATTCAAGTGGGCCTCAAGAACCATTACAACAAAGCTAGTGGAGGGGATGGAATTCCAGCTGAACTATTTCCAATTCTAAAAGGTGATGCTGTTAAAGTGCTGCACTCAATATGCCAGCAAATTTGGAAAACTCAGCAGTGGCCACAGGACTGGAAAAGGTCAGTTTTCATTCCAATCCCAACAAAGAGCAGTGGCAAAGAATGTTCAAACTACCACACAATTGTACTCATTTCACACGCTAAAAAGGTAATGCTCAAAATCTTTCAAGCTAGGCTTCAACAGTATGTGAACTGAGAACTTGCAGATGTACAAGCTGGATTTAGAAAAGGCAGAGAGAGGAACCAGAGATCAAATTGCCAACATCCAATGGATCACAGAAAAAGCAAGGGAATTCCAGAAAAACATCTACTTCTGCTTCCTTGACTACACTAAAGCCTTTGACTGTGTGAATCACAACAAACTGTGGAAAATTCTTAGAGATAAGAATACAAGATGACCTTACTTGCCTTCTGAGAAACCTGTATGCAGGTCAAGAACAACTCTTAGATCCAGATATGAACAACAAACTGGTTCCAAATTGGGAAAGGAAGGAGTACATCAAGACTGTATATTGTCACCCTGCTTATTTAACTTATAATCAAACTACATCTTGCAAAATGCTAGGCTGGATGAAGCTCAATCTGGAATCAAGATTGCTGGGAGAAATTCATAACCTCAGATATGCAGCTAACACCATCTTTATGGCAGAAAACGAAGAGGAACTAAAGAGCCTCTTGATGAAGGTGAAGGAGAAGAAGCTGGCTTAAAACTTAACATTCAAAAACCTAAGATCATGGCATCTCATCCCATCATTTCATGCAAATAGATGAGAGAAATGTGAAAACGATGATAAACAATTTGGGGGGGCCACAAAATCACTGAGAATGGTGACTGCAGCCATGAAAGCTATGACCAACCTAGACAGTATATTAAAAAGCCCAGACATCACTTTGCTGACCAAGTCAAAGCCAGGGTTTTTCCAGTAGTCATACACAGATGTGAGAGCTGGATCATAAAGAAGACTGAGCACTGAAGAGTTGATGCTTTCAAACTTAGGTGCTAGAGAAGCCTCTTGAAAGTCCCTTGGAACGTAAGGAGATTAAACCAGTCAATCCCTCTGCTGCTGCTGTTGCTGCTGCTAAGTCGCTGCAGTCATGTCCGACTCTGAGCAACCCCATGGACAGCAGCCCACCAGGCTCCTCTGTCCAAGGATTCCCCAGGCAAGAATACTGGAGTGGGTTGCCTTTTCCTTCTCTGCCAGTCAATCCTAAAGGAAATCAACTCTGTATATTCATTGGAAGGGCTGATGCTGACACTCCAATACTTTGGCCACCAAAGGGAAGATGGGAAGAGCCGACTCACTGGAAAAGACCCTTGTGCTTGGAAAGATTGAGGGCGGGAGGAGAAGGGGGTGACAGAGGATGAGATGGCTGGATGGCATCACCAATTCAACAGACATGAGTCTGAGTAGTCTCTGGGAGATAGTGAAGGACACTGAAGCCTGGCTTGCTTCAGTTCATGCGGTCGCAAAGAGTCGGACACGCCTGAGAAATTGAACAAGGAAAACACCAAGGACACCCAGATTTTCTGACTTGGGGGAATAACATGCTCACGGCTCGGGGTTCTGTCCTAGACAATGACTTTAGCGCCACACCTGCAGCTCTCAAAGCACCTGCATCCTTCAGGGCTGATGGCAAAGTGACACTGCTGCCTACTCAGCCTGGCCCGGGCTCTCCTGCTCTAAGTGCCAGAGCTGAGTTCCCAGCCGTGGGTTTTTAAATCCTTAACCACTGACGTGAAAGAGAACTTCATTTTCCTTACAAATCTGTTCACTCAGCTCAGACCCCCAAATTGCCCCAGCCTCTTTATCCAAAGCCAAATTCTCAGAATGTTCAACCTCGAAAATTCTTTCACTGGAGAGATGTAAACCCATGTGTAAAAGAGCCTCCCCTTTCAGAGTCAGATATCTGTTCTTTCAGAACAGTTTGTTCATTGAAATAAGCAAATAAAAGGAAGGGAGGAGGAGGGAAGAGAAGGGAGTGTGAAGGGAGGTGAGATTTCTGATCGTCTTCTGTTTCTCTGTCTGACTTGCTGGTTTACCAGGAAACAGAAACACAGAATGGCTCCCCTGCAATCAGAAACTGGTGCTCCTGGTCCAAGGTTCAAGGAGACATCCTCTGAAGACAGGGCCAGCTGATGGGACACCAGCTGCATTATGCTGCAAGAGACCTCCTTAGATGCAGAGATCCCCTCTCCTCATCCCAGCCAGGGTGGCCACCTGCTTGGATGCCCCAGTAACAAGGAACTCTCCACTCCATGAGGTCTCTTAGTCCACTGCTGGGCAGTTCCACTGGATAGGAACAACTGGCTTGTATTGGCCCCCCAAATATTTATAACTCCTATTTTTAATTTTATTAAAATTTTGTTTTATTTATTTACATTTTGGGGGCGCAGCATGCAGTATGTGGGATCTTAGTTCACCCACCAGAGGTTAAACCCAGGCCCCCTGCCCTGGAAGCTCAGTGTCCCAACCAGTAGACCACCAGGGAAGTCCCAATACTCGTGACTTCTAACCTCTGATCTTCACTCGGCTTCCTGGGTCCTTGAGGAATTAAGTCTAAACACTCCCCCTCCTTCCATAAGTGGCTGGGTTCTCCTGGCTGCCCACTACGCCCTGCACTGCCCACCAGCTTCATCAGGTTTCTGCCCTTCTCCCTGTTCCTCATCCAGCTACTCTGCAGGGTCCCTAGCCCTCTAAAAAAGGTCACAAATCTCTGTTAAACTTGGGCCTGGCACTTCAGTGTGGTGACGCCTGCTTGGCGCTGAAGACCATGCTCAGAGTGTGTTCTAAGATGCCCCATCCAGCAGGGAGCAAGAGAGTCCCACCTGAGACCCAGGTGTCAAAGCCTGAAAAGACCAGGCCATTTCCTCAATCAGCTGCCAAGAAGCCTTTAAAAAAAAAAGGAAAAGAGGTTCTGGATACTTGACTTGTTGACTTGGTCCTCTGATTAAAAACAAGAACAGGCTTTTTATTATTATTATTATTATTCATTCTGTAAGGTCCCCACCAGGGGAATTCGCCCCATCAAATAATGAGTGAAACAATGACGACTGGAACCTAAGACCGGCCTGGACCGAAGCGTGCCAGGCCCCTGCTTGGCTGGGTATCATCAGACGTAGCCGCCCTCTCCTTCTACCCTAGTGACTCATAGTTCAAACTTGTCCACGGGACTGACATAGAAGCTCAGACACACCTATTATTTAGCTTCGGTGCTCAAGCAGGTCCTGCGCCTCTTTCCACATCACCGCCAGCATCCGGTGAGTTCAAGAGCGGAGGGAGCGCTAACAGCCTCAGTGTCAAGGGACCGAGTCAGGAGAGAGGGAGAGACCCTGTCTCAGGGGACAGAAGACCTGGAAACCACTAGAACGAGCAGATGAGTCCCCCGCCCCGCAGCTGGAGGACAGCTCGCCCCCCCCGCCCCTCGACGCACCCCCCAGCCCCCTCCTCCCCAGGAGCATCTCTCCCTGCGGCCACGGAGACGCTCACAGCCCCTGCTTCAGACCATCCTGCGGGAATGGTGTTAATAACAGCGGCTGTGGGCCCTTCTTTCCCTCGGCATTTATTACCAAGGCTGCGCGAGTGCTTATTATTAATAATAATAATTTAGTGCCGACCTGACCGCTTTCGTGTAACAGTGAGTACCTGGATTCTAATTATCTGTCTTATTTTAATATTTATGGAATTAATCAAACTTTTTAATGGAAAACCCCACAATGAAATTACTGAGAGCATGCTTCAGTGAAGACAGATACAGCGCGCTGGGGGAGAAGCCCGGGCGGCCTGATTAACATTGCGGGGGGCAGCCCCCAGCGCGCCCCAGCGCATCGAGCAGGCCCTGCAGCACCTCAACCTCCAGGCAGGGAGCATCCCCTCTGTGGGCTTGCAAAAAAGGGGGTCTCCGGAGCTCTGTCACCCCTATGCTCATGAGGATGAGCTGAGCTACTCGCCGAGGCCAAAATGTCCAGCAACAGAAGAACTGCAAAGCCAGACTCAGGTTCCATCCACCGCTAAGGGAGACAGACGCTCCTCCCCTGGGCTCCGCCTACCTACCTTCTCAGCCACCTTGGGCTCCTCCACGGTGCAGGCTGACGCAGAGTTGCTGGGGCTGGCACACCTTGGATGGCCAGCAGTCTGGGCTGAGGGTCACCTAAGACCCCGTAAGACACTGTGGGTCCCGGGGCTTCTGCAAGGGGCCTCATTAAACACCTAAAAGTTTATACCTTGCAGGCTCCACGCATGCGTGTTCAGTCCTGTCAGCCTCTTTGCAACGCTATGGACTGTCCTCTGTCCACCGGGCTCCTCTGTCCGTGCACTGAGCCAAATGCTTTCTGTGAAATTTTTTTTAAGTATTTGTAAGCCTGTGAAGTACACGCCACGACTGTTGTGTTGTTTAGTTGCTCAGTCATATCTGACCCTTCTGTGACCCTGTGGACTGTAGCCTGCCAGGCTCCTCTGTCCATGGGGTTTCCCTGGCAAGAATACTGGAGTGGGTTGCCATTTCCTTCTCCAGGGAACCTTCCCAACCCAGGGATCGAGGTCACATCTCCTGCATCGTCAAGCCGGTTTTTTACCACTGAGCCACTAGGGAAGCGGATGCTACGATTCTCATTTTATAAAGCAGTAGCTAAGGTTTAGAGGTGAAGTCAGATGCCAGAGGGCGGATATCACAGAAGGGGTCAAGTGGAAATGACCCCAGGGCCGTGGGACTTGAACAGTCCACACTTTCCAAGGAAGGGCTCCTGCCCCCTTGGCCTCCACCTGGGATGCACTCCCAGAGGGCAGGCTGAGCAAGCCAGCCCCTCACTCAGAAAGGCTGGCAGTCTTGGCCTTGACAAAGGAAGATTTCTCCAAATTCCTCTTCTCTCAACACTTTTTCTCAATCTCCCTTCCAATCAGTCCTGGAATTAGAACCAGAGAGCTAATTTATCAAAGGCCCTGGAGCCTTCTGAAAGATCACCTCTAGAGGACAAGTCCAAATTAGAAATGTTTATCTTGTTTCAGATGACTTTGCATTTCAGCTCTTCCTCGGAAAGACTTTGTTACGGGGTAGAGAAGTGGGCAGAATAACCTCTACTAATATCTCAGGTGGGGGAGGTGCCACAGAGGAATCATGTTGTTTTTTTTTTTTTTCTTTTAATTTTGGAAAAGGTGGGGAACATGATTCCCCCATCCACCCCTGCCACCAGTGAAGGAGGTAAATCTGATCCTGGCGGATCTTTTCACAAGGATCTCAGGAGCCCAGGAGAGTCTGGAAGCCCAAGTCAGCTCTGTCTGAAAATTTCGAACAAGGACCTGTTGATTCTCCTTTCCGATGATGATCAGAGATGCTGCTAAGTCGTGTATCTTGTGATTTTCCTTCACCACCCTGCTAAATTATTCTGACATCTTTCTCTTCTTCTCTGCTGGAATCTAGTTTTATTTTTCAGTAACAAGTCAATCATCCCCTGTTTGTTTCCCCTTCAAAACATGTTCATCACCAGAGCCACATTCGCCCTAAGTGACAGTTAAAACCTGAAATCGATAGCTACACAAGCAGGGACCCTGGAGATTCAGATGGTTCCAGCGGTCACAGCAATGCCCTGATCCTTCCTGTCTCATCTCCAGCCCCTCCTCTCTTGCAAAGTTGCACCGGACCAGGGTCAGGGACCAACTCCATCCAATTCTTTTGTCTTTTAACCGAGTAAGGACTGACAATTAAGGAAAAGAAGACAGGACTGTAAAAGTAAAGGCAATCACGGGAAGAGTGAGCAAGGGAATTCAGAGGAGAGGAAGGGAAGAGATTTCATTTTAGGAGTTAGAAACCGCAGAAACTTCTCTTCTTAGTAAGATCAAGGAGAACTTTTGTCCCAGGAAAATCAGAGTAAGAGAGGTTAAATGGATAAGGAGCATGTGATGTGTACATATAATGGAATATTGTTTGCTCAAGAGAAAAGAGAATATCCTACCATTTGCCACAACATGGATGGCCATTGAAGCGATGATGCTATGTGAGCGAAGTCAGACAGAGAAAGACAAATACTGTATAAGTTCAGTTCAGTCGCACAGTCGTGTCCTACTCTTTGCAACCCCATGAACCGCAGCACGCCAGGCCTCCCTGTCCATCACCAACTCCCAGAGTCCACCCAAACCCATGTCCATTGAGTTGCGGATGCCATCCAACCATCTCATCCTCTGTCGTCCCCTTCTCCTCCTGCCCTCAATCTTTCCCAGCATCAGGGTCTTTTCCAATGAGTCAGCTCTTCGCATCAGGGGACCCAAGTATTGTATGATCTCATTTATATGTGGAATCTTAAAAACCAAACATATAATAACAGAGAGTAGATTGGTGGTTACCAGGGGCTGGGGAGGGTGGGAATTGGGGAGACATGGTTTAAGGAGCACAAACTTGCAACCAGTAGATAAAGAAGACCCAGAAATCGGATCCAGAGCGGAAAGATGACAGACAACACTGTGTGATAAACTTCAACGTTGTTGTTGTGGCTGTTTAGCCACTCAGTCTCATCCTACTCTTTGTGACTGTGGACTGTAGCCAGCCAGGCTCCTCTGTCCACGGGAAGGTTCCCCAGGCAAGAATACTGAAATGCGTTGTGATGCCCTGCTCCAGGGGATCTTCCTGACACGATGGAGGCATTCATTAGTGCCAGGGTCGTAATCATACTGCAATCTGTAGATGTGTTAAGTCACACCTGGTAGCCCTTTAACAATTTCCAGATCAGAGAACCAGTCCCTCTGCTTCTGAACATCTTTTCCTCGCTTCTCACTGCCCTCAGGGGCTGTGCTGGCTCCCTAGGGCTGCAGTGACAAAGTATCACACAGTGACAGCTTAGAACAACAGAAGGATCGGATTTACAATGCAAGGAACACCAGAGACAACTGGCAACGCCCCACAAACTAGGAAGAGGCCAGAGAGGATGGCACCACAGGTTTCAGAGGGAGCGTGGCCTATCCACACGCTGATTTCAGACTTCCAGACTGCAGAACCGTGAGACAACTTCCGTTGTTTTAAGCCAATAATAATAACAACATCTGATAACCCTTCCCAGGGAAACTCTAGAACTGAGCGAAGGAGACGATGTAGCTTTCCCACTTGGAAGGAAACCGCCGAGTGAATGAGACACAGTTCCTTTTTTCCTTCCGGTTATTCCATTGCTCTAAATTTCTGACGAATCGCTCGGCCTCACAGGATGCTACAGGGCCTGGGGCTGCACACCAGGGCCTGCCCTGGGCCAAAGCCAGCCGTCTGTTTGAGCTATGTCCCACTCTTTTGCCACCTTTAAGCCAAAGAGAAGAAATCCAAAATGTGCTGCTGTCCCCGGGAGGCCGAGGATCTCCTGCCCTCATTTCGGCTTGGTCCTTCTCTCTCTTCCCCCGAGAAAAGCCCACTTCCACGGAGAACCCCCTCCACAGGGAAAGTCACCTGGTCAGACTCTCTGCAGCGTCTACGTGATTAGGACACATTTTAAAAGTAACTAAAGTGTTGTGGTGAACATTAGGACCTCTGCCTGTCCACCCAGGAGAGCCCATAAATGAATCCTTGGAAAGCTTCAGTCACTTAGTTGCAGCTTCAGTGATAGAAAGCAGGCCCCCAAGGGCAGGGTGCCCCACAAGTTTCTCATCTCTACCCACTCTCCACGGAAGAGGAGCTCTGCTGATCAGTGCACCACACACCTTTCCAGGCAAGTCATGGCAATCTCCTCCAAAAGGACTTACTCCGGCAGGCTGCGCCTCCCAGGACAGCTGCCGTCAGGGTCTCTGACCCCACGGCAGGCCACTGTCGACCACCAGAGACTCCCAAACCCTCACGGGAAAAGATGAGCACGCGTCCTTCTACTCTGCCATCTTTGCTGCACTAACCAAAATGACCACATGGATCGCAGCTTTGTGTGAGCCATGCCACGTAGGGCACCCAAAATGGATGGGTCATGGTGGAAGAGTTCTCACTAAACGTGGTCCACTGGAGAAGGGAATGGCAAACCACTTCAGCATTCTTGCCTTGAGAACCCCATGAACAGGATTAAAAGGCAAAAGGATATGACAGTGAGAGAGACCCCCAGGTCGGTACGTGTTCACTATGCTACTGGGGAAGAGCGGAGAAATTGCTCCAGAAGGAAGGAACGAGGAGGCTGAGCCAAAGCAGAACTGACTGCCTACGAGTGGATGTCTCTGGTGGTGAGCAAAGCCCAATTCTGTAAAGAACAATATTGGGTAGTAACCTGGAATTTTAGGTCCATAAATCAATGTAAATTGGAAGTGAAAACAGGAGATAGCAAGAGTGAACATCGACATTTTAGGAATCACCGAACTAAAAAGGATGGGAATGGGCAAATTTAATTCAGATAACCATTACATCTACTACCTTTGAGAAAAATCCCTTAGAAGAAATGGGGTAGCCCTCATAGTCAGCAAGAGTCTGAAATGCAATACTTGGGTACAATCTCAAAAACAACATAATGATCTCGGTTCATATCCAAGGCAAACCATTTAATATCACAGTAATCGAAGTCTGTGCCCCAACTACTCATACCAAAGAAGTTGAAGTTGAACAATTATATGAAGGCCTAAAGACCTTCTAGAACAAACACCAAAAAAGATGTCCTTTGCATCATAGGGAACTGGAATGTAAAAGAAGAAAGTCAAAAGATACCTGGAGTAACAGGGAAGTTTGGGCTTGGAATGCAAAATGAAACAGGGCAAAGGCTAAAAGAGTGTTGCCAAGAGCATGCACTGGTCATAGCAAACACCCTCTTCTAACAACACAAGAGAAGACTCTACACATGGACATCACCAGATGGTCAACAGCGAAATCAGATTGATTATATTCTTTGCAGCCAAAGGAGAAGCAATATACAGTCAGCAAAACAAGACCAGGAGTTGACATTGGCTCAGATCATAAACTCCTTATTGCAAAATGTAGACTTAAATTGAAGAAAGTAGGGGAAACCACTAGGCCATTCAGGTATGACCTAAATCAAATCAGCTACAATTATATAGTGAAGTGACAAATAGATTCAAGGGATTAGATCTGACAGACAGGTGCCAGAAGAACTATGGACAGAGTTTCATAACATTGGACAGGAGGTGGTGATCAAAACCATCCCCAAGAAAAAGAAGTGCAAAATCACAAAATATCTGAGGAGGCCTTACAAATAGCTGAGCAAAGAAGTGAAACACAAAGGAGAAAAGGAAAGATATCCCCATCTGAATGCAGACTTCCAGAGAAAAGCAAGGAGAGATAAGAAAGCTTTCTTATGTGAACGATGCAAAGAAAGAGAGGAAAACAACAGAATGGGAAAGACTAGAGATCTCGTCAAGAAAATTAAAGATACCAAGGGAACATTTCATGCAAAGATGGATATAATAAAGGACAGAAATGGTATGGACCTAACAGGAGCAGAAGATATTAAGAAGAGGTGGCAAGAATACACAGAAGAACTGTACAAATAAGGTCTTAATGACCTGGATAACCACAATGGGGTGATCACTCACCTAGAGCCAGACATCCTGGAGTGTGAAGTCAAGTGGGCCTTAGGAACCATTACTACGAACAAAGCTAGTGGAGGTGATGGAATTCCAGCTGAGCTATTTCAAATACTAAAAGATGGTGCTGTTAAAGTGCTGCACTCAGTATGCCAGCAACATTGAAAAAATCAGCAGTGACCACAGGACTGGAAAAGGTCAGTTTTCATTCCAGTCCCAAAAAGGGATGTGCCAAAGAATGTTTAAACTACCGCACAATTGCCCTCAAGTCACATGCTAGCAAGGTAATGCTCAAAATCCTTCAAGTGAGGCTTCAACAGTATATAAACTGAGAACTTCAAGATATACAAGCTGGATTTAGAAAAGGCAGAGAAACCAGACATCAAATTGCCAACATCTGTTGGGTCACAGAAAAAGGAAGAGAATTCCAGAAAAACATCTACTTCTGCTTCACTGATTGCGCTAAAGCCTTTGACTGTGTGGATTACAACAAACTTTGGAAAGTTTAAGAGACGCAAATACCAGACCACCTTACCTGCCTCCTGAGAAACCTGTATACAGGTCAAGAAGCAATGCCTGGAACTGGATTGGAACAACAGACTGATTCCACATTGGAAAGAAGTACATCAAGCCTGTATACTGTCACCTGCTATTTAACTTATATGCAGAGTACATCATGCAAAATTCCAGGCTTCTGAAGATCAAGCTGGAATCAAGATTGCCGGGAGAAATATCAATAACCTCAGATATGCAGATGACACCACCTAATGGCAGAAAGTGAAGAGGAACTAGAGAGCCTTTTGATGAAGGAGGAAAGGAGACTGGAAAAGCTGGTTTAAAACTCAATACTCAAAAAATTAAGATCATGGTATCCAGTCCCATCTTGATGGCAAATAGATGGGGAAACAATGGAAACAGTGACAGACTTTATTTTCTTAGGCTTCAAAATCACTGCAAATGGTGACTGCAGATATCCTGGAGTGTGACATCAAGCAGGATTAGGAAGCATTACTATGAACAAAGCTAGTGGAGGTGACAGAATTCCAGCTGAGCTATTTCAAATCCTAAAAGATGATGCTGTGAAAGTGCTGCACTCAGTATGCCAGCAACACTGAAAAAATCAGCAGTGACCACAGGACTGGAAAAAGTCAGTTTTCATTCCAATCCCAAAAAGGGATATGCCAAAGAATGCTTCATTTCACACACTAGCAAGGTAATGCTCAAAATTCTCCAAGCTAGGCTTCAACAATATGTGAACCAATAACTTCCAGGTGTACAAGCTGGATTTAGAAAAGGCAGAGGAACAAGAGAACAAATTGCCAACATCTGCTGGATCATAGAAAAGCAAGGGAATACAGAAAAACACCTACTTCTGCTCCATTAACTATACTAAAGCCATTGACTGTGTGGATCACAAAAAAACTGTGGAAAATTCTTAAAGAGATGGAAATACCAGACTATCTTACCTGCCTCATGAGAAACCAGTGTGCAAGTCAATAAGCAATCAGTTACAAATGGTGTGGAACTGGTTCCAAATTGGAAAAGGAGTACGTCAAGGCTGTATATTGTCACCTTGTTTATTTAACCTCTATGCAGAGTACATCATGTGAACTGCCTGGCTGGATGAAGCTCAAACTGGAATCAAGATTGCCGGGAGAAATATCAGTAACATCAGATATGCAGATGATACCACCCTTATGGCAGAAAATGAAAAGGAACTAAAAAAAAAAAGAGCATCTTGATGAAAGTGAAAGACAAGAGTAGAAATGCTGGCTTAAAACTGAACAATCAGAAAACTAATATACTGGCATCCAGTCCCATCACTTCATGGAAAATAGAGAGAGGGGAAATGAAAACAATGACAGACTTTATTTTCTTGGGCTCCAAAATCACTGTGGACGGTGACTGGAGGTATGAAATTAAAAGACGCTTGCTCCTTGGAAGAAAAGCTCTGACAAACCTAAACAGTATATTCAAAAGCAGAGACATCACTTTGCCAAGAAAAGTCTGTATACTCCAAGCTATGGTATTTCCAGTAGTCACTTATGGATGTGAGACTTGTATTATAAAGAAGGGTGAGCGCCAAAGAATTGAGGTTTTTGAACTGTGATGCTGGAGAAGACGCTTGAGAGTCCCTTAGACAGCAAGGAGATCAAACCAGTCAATCCTAAAGGAAATCAGCCCTGAATATACATTGGAAGGACTGATGCTGAAGCTCCAAAACTTTGGCTGCCTGATGTGAACAGCTGACTCACTGCAAAAGAGTATGACACTGGGAAGGACTGAAGGCAGGAGAAGGGAACAACAGAGGATGAGTTGGTTGGATGGCAGCACCGATTCAGTGGAAACGAGTTTGAGCAAACTTCAGGAGACAGTGGACAGGAAGACTTCTTGTGCTGCAGTCCACGGGGTCCCAAAGAGTCAGACATGACTGAGCAACTGAACAACGAAAACAGATCCTTGCTTCTCCTCATATCTGACAGCAGTACATCCCTTCATGATGATATCAGGTCCTCTTGAGCAGCAGCAAACCTTCCGTAAAATGAGTACTTAATTGTACTGAACTCCCCCTTCACCAAAATCTTATATATTGACCTCCCCCCGCTCCCTCTTTGGAGCAGTCTCTCAGAGCTATCTGAGGTGCTGCCTCCTGGGCTGCGGTCCTCATCTTGCCCCCAAATAAAACTTAACTCACCTCTCTCAAGTTGCGCATCTTTTTTACTCCCCAGTGATGGCAACCAACGAAGCGACCCAGAGCGGACTTTCTTCTTTCGCCTGAACTCCAGGAGGACGTGGAGCTTTGGGACCAGCAGCAGCCCTTGCACCCGTCTTCCTCCTTGGGGAGTGCAGATGAATTTGAGGAAGTCTCTCTGGCTCGCGAATCTCCATCCCGATTGGGATTTGGAGTCTTATGTGGTAGTGGTGCAGTTTATCTGCCCCTTCCCAACTGGAAAGATGCTGGGGGTGGGGGGTGAAATATCCGGGACATGTCCAGTCGTGGTCTAGAGACTGAGTGGGGCTCGATGGAAAGATACTGAGAAACTGCCCCCTCCCAGGTGAAAGATTCTGGGTGGGGGGCTGCCTGAAAGATGCCAGGGAATACCCACCCGGTGGAAAGGTATGGGGGGTGGGCGGTGGAGCTCAACTGAAAAAATGGAGGAATACCCAGGGCTTGGCTGAAAGATGCTGAGGTTCCTCCGTTGCTGGGGACTGAGTGGTCTTGGCTGAGTGGTTAGGTAAGAGGCTGATCTGACACTTTTCCTCCATTCGACTGCCTTTATAGAATTTGTTGGGAGAAAAGTGAGGAGAATATATGAGAGCTTTGCTGCAAATAAAGGGACAAGACCCCTCCAGGGAGGTTATGGATTTCTCAGGTGAGTGAGACATTTATGAGTGCTGGAGGTCTCGTCCTCACATGGGCAGTGTCCTGAAACAGTGCAGACTCTGGTTCTCGCTGCCCCCTACCATGACCTCTGCCTGCCTTTTGTCTGTGGAAAACTTTAGACAAAGAATATATGTAATCAGAAAAATGAGAACATGTGATAACAAAGGAAAACAGTCAAAGAAGACCAAATAATAATAATAACATAGCCCTTAAGCAAAGTCAAGGACCTTTAGTTTCTTCTCAAGGTCTACAGGTAATATTCTGAGTCACAGCCTGTGAGCAGCCTTATAGATACTGAAACCTCAGGTGGGAGAAGTTACCTACATGACGACCAGGCTGTATCCTGGACATGAACTGCCACAATTCCAAGAACTGACCACAAAGATACAGGATCAAATGAACCCTGGAACTGAAGATTAACTGTACCTAACCAAGATGATGGTGATCAGACCACCGATGATCAATTTGAAGCTGATGGTTAGAGATGGCTGTGCTGTTTCTGCAGGGAGCCCCCCTCCCCATCTATAAAAGCTCTCACCCCCTGCTTGTGGTGGAAGCGGGGGAGTTGGCCTTTGGATACATGGCTATCACCCTCCCACCCACACCCCCAGTTGCCAAGATCTGATATAAAGCAAATTTTCCTTTCCACCACCTTGGCCTGTTTATTGGCTTTTGAGCAGCGAGCAGCCGGACCCCCACAGTCTTCCATGAATAGTCCCATAGGAAAAGTCACTCAGTTAAAGTATTTGCTCATCCCTCCAGGGGTCACGCATAACAATTGGCAACCTCAGCACACACGGTCATCTTAGACCACCAGAGGGAGAATCCAAGGCATGTAAAATGGGCTTGAATGACTCTGGGGTGACTGCTGGAGGAGTCCAGCTCACAACCAGCACACAGGCCCACCACACAATTTCACTAGTGGTTATTATCCCTGAAATTCAACTTAAAGTGGGAAACGGAATCTCAAAAACAGAGGAGCATTAGAGCACCAACCTCTGACTCAACTCCAGCTAGATTTATGTATACTATGTACAGAGCTCATATCTGCAAGTACCTAGTCAATTGGGGAAATTGTACTAAGAGATCTCAACCTATTATGGCTAAGTTGGAGCTCCTTTGACATTCCAAAGTTGATATTTTCGCTCCCAGAAAAGGCTGGACATGCTTACTATGATTGGTATCTAGAAAAAACTTCGAAAAAAGAAAAGGACAGAGTAACTTCTTTGCAGGAAATCAACAAGAAATTGCTTGAAAATGTATCAGAACTAAAAAAGGCTGCTAGCACTGACTCTGCCAGGTAGCAGGTCTAGTGGGACTAGGAAATCACATTTGGTGTTTATGCCACTTGGCTTTTGATTTCTGGGCACCTCTTGGCCTTTTGTTTGATTTGGAGTGTGACTCCCCACAGGTGAGGTTCTGGTTCGGTTGGCTTGGTTTGAGCACACAGACATCTGGTACACTGCTCGAGCTAAAATGGGAAGCACTTCCTCTAAGGTTCCACACCCCAGGTGGGAACCTCTTCAAAAATTTTTTAAATGACTGGTCAGCCTATAGCTATGATCCAACAAAAAGAAAAATGGCCTAAAAAATCAGATCTTTATTGACACAGAATAGGAAAATTGACTGAAGTTCCTTTATGTCCAGGACTTTCTCCTGTTAATCAATAGCCTGGGGATGATCAAACTAAGGCCCCACTTCCCTAGAGGGACAGTCCCTGCTGCGACAAATCTGACCTTGTTATCAGGGCCAATTTGAGCACTATCTGGTCTAAATTATGGCTATAAAACTATGACCACAGAAAAATAAAGACCATTTTTGACAATGTGGTCAGAATATTCTTTAGACTCCAGAGAAAGTTGGAAGGAAAAAAAAAAAAAGGTCTCTTCAGAATTCTTGCCCTGAGGAAATAACTCCTCCAATGACTTGAAACCACAGCTCTCTGGATCATTTACATTATCTAGACAATCTCTAATTCCTGAAACCAAAAGAAAAAAAAGTGTGTAGGGGAGAACAAAGCCTTTTTAAAATTTTCATATTTCAACTGTTATTTACAATTAGTGAGTTTTATATTGTGATATCTGATTCATAACTAAGTTTGATCTCTTGCTGTGCATTTTTTCACATATGTATGCTTTCATATGTCTCATGCTTTGAGAACCCCATGAACAGTATGAAGGAAAAAAGATATGACACTGAAAGATGAAGCCCCAGGTCAGTAGGTGTCCAAAATGCTACTGGAGAAGAGCGGAGAGATAGCTCCAGAGGGAATAAACAGGCTGAGCAAAGCAGAAACGACACCCAGCTGTGGATATGTCTGGTGGTGCAATTAAAGTCCCATATGGTAAAGAACAATATTGCATAGGAACCTGGAATGTTAGGTCCGGAATCAAGGTAAATTGGAAGTGGTCAAACAGGAGCTGACAAGACTGAACACGGACATTTTAAGAATCAGTGAACTAAAATGGACAGGAATGGGAGAATTTAACTCAGATGACCATTATATCTACTACTGTGGGCAAGAATCCCTTAGAAGAAATGGAGCAGCCCTCATAGGACCGAAATGCAGTACTTGGCGTAACCTCAAAAATGACAGAAGGATCTTGGTTCCTTTCCGAGGCAAACCATTCATTGTCACATAACTCAAGTCAAAGCCCCAACTACCAATGCTGAGAAAACAGAAATACAACAGTTATATAAAGACCTACAAGATCTTCTAGAAACAACACCAAAAAAAAAAAAAAAGATGTCATCTTCATAATAGGGGACTGGAATGCAAAAGAAGGAAGTCAGGAGATAGCTGGAGTAACAGGCAAACTTGGCCTTGGAGAACAAAATGAAGCAGGGCAAAGGCTAACAGAGTGTTGCCAAGAGAACACACTGGTCATAGCAAAACACCCTTTCCAACAACACAGGAGACACTCCACAAATGGACATCACCAGATGGTCAATAGTGAAATCAAACTGATTCTATTCACTGTAGCCAAAGATGGAGAAGCTCTATACAGCCAGCAAAAACAAGACTGGGAGCTGACTATGACTCAGATTATGAACTTACTACTGCAAAAGTCAGACCTAAATGGAAGAAATTAGGGAAAACCACTAGGCCATTCGGTACGACCTAAACCAAATCCCTTATGAGTATACAGTGGAAGTGACAAATAGATTCAAGGGATTAGAACTGATTGACAGAGTACCAGAAGAACTGTGGACAGAGGTTCCTAACATTGGACAGGAGGGGTTGATCAAAATCATCTCTGAGAAAAAAAAAAAAAGGACAAAGGCCAAATGGTTGTCTGAGGAAGCCTAACAAATAGCTGAGAAAATAGAAGTGAAAGGCAAAGGAGAAAGGGAAAGATGATTCCATCTGAATGCAGAGTTATATTAGAAAGGAGAGATAAGAAAACCATCTGAGGGGAACAGAGTAAAGAAATTGAGGAAAACAATAGAATGGAAAAGACTAGAGATGACTTAAAAGAAAATAGATATACCAAGGGAACATGTCATGCAAAGATGTACACAATAAAGTACAGAAATGGTATGGACCTAACAGAAGGAGAAGACATTAAGAAAAGGTGGCAAAAATACACAGAAGAACTATACAAAAAGGTCTTAATGACCAGGACAATCACAATGGTGTGAGCACTCACCTAGAGCCAGACATCCTGGAATGTGAAGTCAAGTGGGCCTTAGGAAGCATTACTATGAATAAAGCTAGTAGAGGTGATGGAATTCCAGTTGAGCTATTTCAAATCCTAAAAGATGATGCTGTGAAAGTGCTGCACTCAATATGCCAGCAAATTTAGAAAACTCAGCAGTGGCCACAGGACTGGAAAAGGTCAATTTTCCTTCCAATCCCCCCAAAAAGGGCAATGCCCAAGAATGTTCAAACTACAGCACACTTGCCTTCATTTCACATGCTAGAAAGGCAATACTCAAAATCCTTCAAGTGAGGCTTCAACAGTACATGAACTGAGAACTTCCAGATGTACAACCTGGATTTAGAAAAGGTGGAGGAACCAGACAAATTGCCAACATCTGATGGATCATAGAAAAAGCAAAGGAATTCCAGATAAACATCTACTTCTGCTTCATTGACTACACTAAAGCTTTTGACTGTGTGGATCACTGTGGAAAATTCTTAAAGAGATGGGAATACCAGACCATGTTACCTGCCTCCTGAGAAACATGTATGCAGGTCAAGAAGCAACAGTTAGAATCACACACGGGACAACAAACCGGTTCCAAATTGGGAAAGGAGTACATCAAGGCTGTATATTGTTATCCTACTTATTTAACTTATATGCAGAATACATCATGCAAAATGCCAGGCTGGATGAAGCTCAAGCTGGAATCAAGATTGCCAGGAGAATATCAATAACCTCAGATATGCAGATGACACCACCCTAATGGCAGGAAGGGAAGAGGAATTAAAGAGACTCCTGATAAAGGAGAGAGAGTAAAAAGACTGGTTTAAAATTCAACATTCAAAAAACTAAGATGATGGCTTCCAGTCCCAACATTTCATGGCAAATATATGGGGAAAAAATGGAGACAATGACAGACTTTATTTTCTTGGTCACCAAAATCATTGCAGATGGTGATGACTGCAACCATGAAATTAAAAGGCTCTTGCTCCTTGGAAGAAAACCTATGATAAACCTAGACAGCGTATTAAACAGCAAAACATCACTTGGCCGACAAAGATCCATATAGTCCAAACTATGTTTTTTCCAGTAGTCGTATGGATGTGAGAGTTGGACCATAAAGAAGGCTGAGAGCCAAAGGATTGAGGCTTTCAAACTGTGGTGCTGGAGAAGATGCTTGACAGTCCCTTGGACAGCAAGGCAATCAAAGTAGTCAATCCTAAAGGAAACCAATCCTGAATATACATTGTAAGAACTGAAACTGAAATGTTGATGCTGAAACTGAAACTCCAATATTTTGGCCACCTCATGTGAGGAGCTGAAAAGACCCTGGTGCTGGGAAAGATTGAAGGCATGAGGCGAAGTTGATAACAAAGGGTGAAATGGTTGGATGTCTTCATAGATTCAATGGACATGAGTTTGAGCAAACTCCAGGAGATAGTGAGGAAGATGGAAGCCTGGCACGTGGGAGTCCATGGGGTCTCAAAGAGTCAGACACAACTGAGTGAGTGAATAATAACAGCAGCAGCTGTTGCTGGCCTAAACGGTGTTCCGCCTATGGCCCCAGAATTGTGTATTGAGTCCTAACCCCCAAGAATTAGAAAGTGACCCTACTAGGAGAGAGGGTCTTCACAGAGGCAATCAAGGTACAATGAGGTCCTAAGGGCGGGCTCTAGTCCCATAGGACTGTGTCTTTATAAGAAGAGGAAAATTAGGCACAGAGATGGGCAGAGAGGGATGAGGATGGGAAGAGACACAGGGAAAAGATGGCCTTTTGCCAACTGAAGAGAAAGGTCTGGGGCAGATCTTTTCCACTCAGCCCTCAGGAAGTATCATCACTCCTCGTACCTTGATTTTTTTCACTTCTGGCCTCCAAAACTGTGAGGCAATGAATTTCTGTTGTTTAAACCACCCAGTCTGGGTACTTTGTTATAGTCTGTATACAAAGACTGTCTCCTGCCATATCAGTAAACAATGGATGTTGTAGCCATTAAACCATGAACCACTGCAGACACACACAGACACAGACACACACAGACACAGACAGACAGACAGACACACACACAAACACACACACACACACAGACACACACACACATAGACACACAGACACACACACACACACACAAACACACACACACAGACACAGACACACACACACATAGACACACAGACACACACACACACACACACACACCCACACACACCTTCCCACCCACCCCTCCACTGGGTTCCGTCTGAGGGATTCAGGATGGATAAAAATGAGATACTGGTCCTTGATAGTCAAGAAGCAGATCAAAGGAATAACTTCAGTAAGCCCAGATTCTTGCATCTTTCCATAAATAGAAGTGTGCCAAATTCATTAATTTCAGATGTCTGTTTTTTCAGTTCAGTTCAGTCACTCAGTCGTGTCCGACTCTTTGCGACCACATGAATCACAGCACGCCAGGCCTCCTTGTCCATCACCAATTCCCGGAGCTCACTCAGACTCACGTCCATCGAGTCAGTGATGCCATCCAGCCATCTCATCCTCTGTCATCCCCTTCTCCTCCTGCCCCCAATCCCTCCCAGCATCAGAGTCTTTTCCAATGAGTCAACTCTTCGCATGAGGTAGCCAAAGTACTGGAGCTTCAGCTTTAGCGTCATTTCTTCCAAAGAAATCCCAGGGCTGATCTTCAGAATGGACTGGTTGGATCTCCTTGCAGTCCAAGGGACTCTCAAGAGTCTTCTCCAACACCACAGTTCAAAAGCATCAATTCTTTGGCGCTCAGCCTTCTTCACAGTCCAACTCTCACATCCATACACGACCACTGGAAAAACCATAGCCTTGACTAGACAGACCTTAGTCGGCAAAGTAATGTCTCTGCTTTTGAATATGCTGTCTAGGTTGGTCATAACTTTCCTTCCAAGGAGTAAGGGTCTTTTAATTTCATGGCTTCAATCACCATCTGCAGTGATTTTGGAGCCCCCAAAAATAAAGTCTGACACTGTTTCCACTGTTTCCCCATCTATTTCCCATGAAGTGATGGGACCAGATGCCATGATCTTCGTTTTCTGAATGTTGAGCTTTAGGCCAACTTTTTCACTCTCCTCTTTCACTTTCATCAAGAGGCTTTTTAGTTCCTCTTCACTTTCTGCCATAAGGGTGGTGTCATCTGCATATCTGAGGTTATTGATATTTCTCCCGGCAATCTTGATTCCAGCTTGTGTTTCTTCCAGTCCAGCATTTCTCATGATGTACTCTGCATAGAAGTTAAATAAACAGGGTGACAATATACAACCTTGATGTACTCCTTTTCCTATTTGGAACCAGTCTGTTGTTCCATGTCCAGTTCTAATTGCTGCTTCTTGGCCTGCATACAGATTTCTCAAGAGGCAGGTCAGGTGATCTGGTATTCCCATCTCTTTCAGAATTTTCCACAGTTTATTGTGATCCACACAGTCAAAGGCTTTGGCATAGCCTATAAAGCAGAAATAGATGTTTTTCTGGAACTCTCTTGCTTTTTCCATGATCCAGCGAATGTTGGCAATCTGATCTCTGGTTCCTCTGCCTTTTCTAAAACCACCTTCAACATCTGGAAGTTCACGGTTCATGTATTGCTGAAGCCTGGCTTGGATAATTTTGAGCTTTACTTTACTAGCGTGTGAGATGAGTGCAATTGTGCAGTAGTTTGAGCATTCTTTGGCATTGCCTTTCTTTGGGATTGGAATGAAAACTGACCTTTTCCAGTCCTGTGGCCACGGCTGAGTTTTCCAAATTTAGCAGTATAATCTTTGATATTATCATTACCTGGCTTTGTTTTGGAGTGGTTGGGGTTTTGTTTGTTTGTTTGTTGCCAAAACTCCTACATAATCCTGGCTCCTCCTAACCTATTCAGAACAGTCCTTCAGTGCTAGCCGAGAGGCTGTCTCCTGTCAGCTACAAATCGGCATTTGCCAGGAACAACAAGGGAATTTACCATCTGCTTCTGTGGAGATGGAACCCTGTGCTTCTGCAGCTGTTGACCTTCAACACCCCCTGAGGGAGTTCAGGGTGGAGTGAGGCGCTCGAACTCCAGGGAATCTGGTGGGACAGGTCTTTAGATAGTTGGATATTTCCAGGAAGAGATTTTATGATCCCAATCCTTGCACCTCCTCATATCTAGAAAAGCATTAAATCCCTTTATGATGACATCAGATCATCTTGACTAGCAGAAAACCTTTTGTAAAATGAGTGCTTAATTGTATTGAAATCCCCCTTCACCAAAATCTTACATATTGACCTTCCCCACTGCCTTTTTGGAGCAGTCTCTCAGAGCTATCTGAGGTGCTATCGCCCAGGCTGAAGTCCTCTTTTTGCTCCAAATAAATGTTAACTTGCCACTCTCAAGTTGTGCTTCTCTTTTAGTTGACAGTTATGGAGACGGATGAAATGACCCAGAGTGGACTTCCCTCCTTTGGTTGAACTCCACGAGGAAGTACAGCTTTGGTACCAGCAGTGGCCCTCCGCCTCTTCAGGGAGTTCAGACAAATTTGGGTAAGTCTCTTGTGGTTTTCAAAATCTGTATTGGTTAAGATTCTTAGTTTTATTTGGCAGTGGAGCAGGTTACCTGCCCCCTCCCACTTGAAAACATAGGCGGGCAGCACAGGTGAAATATCCAGGTCTAGACACTGAGTGGGGCTCAGTTGAAAGATACCAAGAAATTCCCACCCGGTCAAAAGATACTGGCTGCCTGAAAGATGCCAGGGAATACCCACCCAGTGGAAAGATATGGGGCAGGGGCAGGGCTCAACTGGAAACAATGGAGGAATACCCAGGGCCCAGCTGAAAGATGCCAAGGTCCCCTCAGTGTTCAATGTAGGGGTCTAAGTGGCTCTGGCTGAGTGGTTACTTAAGAAGCTGATCTGACACTTTTCCTCAATTCAACTGCCTTTACAGAACTGGTCAGGATAAAAGTGTGGAGAATATATGAGAGCTTAGCTCCAAAGGAAAGGGAGAAGACTCCTCCTGGCCCATTACCGTTGTCTCACATGACTGAGAAGTATACGGATGTAGTTGAGGCCTAGTCCTTATACCATGCGGTGGTCCCATGGGGAAGCCCACTCCTTAAAATCCGTGTTCCTCCAGGGGTCACACAAAGAACTGGCCATTCCGTGACCAGAGCACCCAAGATGACCTTAGACTGTCGGATGGAAAATCCGAGGCACAGAGTAGGAGATGAAACAAATCTGGGGTGACTCCTGGAGGAGTGATTTTTATCCCTGATGAATTCAACTTAAAGTGGGAAACGGAATCTCAAAAACAGAAACAGTGGGGTATCAGGGAGCCAAACTCTAACACTCCAGCCAGCTTCATGTGCATACAGATGGAGCTCACACTTGCAAGTGCCTAGTGAACTGTGGAAATTATACTAAAAGAGATCTCAAATGAAAATGGCCAAATTGGGGCTCTTTTGATAGTCCAAAATTGATACTTTTGCATGATTAGAAAAGGCCAGCCATGCTTACTTTGATTGGTATCTAGAAACTTATAAAAGAAGAAACAATAAAGTAACTTTTTTGCAGAAAACCAACAAGAAATTGCCTAAAACTATATCAGGACTGAAAAATTCTGCTAGCACTGATTCTACCAGGTAGCAGTTCTAGTGGGACTGGGAATTCACGTTCGGCCTTTATTCCATTTTGCTTTTACTTTCTGGGAATCACTTTGCCATCTTTTGACAGCGCCACTTGCATTTTGGTTTCCGGGCATCACTTTGCCTTTTGTTTGAACTGGAGCTTGACTCCAAGTTGGTGAGGTTCTGGTTTGGTTTCATTTTGTTGACTTGGTTTGAGCGTGCGGATATCTGGTACAAACTGTTTGAGCTAAAACAGACAGGAATGGGCAAGTTTAATTCAAATGACCATTATATCTACTACTGTGAACAAGAATCCCTTAGAAGAAATGGAGTAGTTATCATAGTCAATAGAAGAGTCCAAAATGCAGTACTTGGTGTAATCTCAAAAAGGACAGAATAGTTTCTATTTGTTTCTAAGGCAAACCAACCATTCAACATTACAGCAATTGACTCTATGCCCCAACCACTCATGCCAAAGAAGCTGAACTGTTCTATGAAGATCTACACCTTCTAGAACCAACACTAAAAGGATATCATTTTCATCATAGAAGACTGAAAGGCAAAAAAGTAAGAAGTCAAGAGATACCTGGAGTAACAGGCAAGTTTGGCCCTGGAGTAAAAAATGAAGCAGGGCAAAGGCCAGAGTTTTACCAAGAGAATGCACTGGTCATAGCAAATACCCTCTTCCAACAACACAAGAAATAACTATACACATGGACATCACAAGATGGTCAATACTAATATCAGACTGATTATATTTCTTTGCAGCCAAAGATGGAGAAGCTATGTATATAGTCAGCAAAAATAAGACCACCAGCAGCAGCAGATCATGAACTCCTTATTGCAAAATTCAGACTTAAATTGAAGAAAGTAGGGAAAACCACTAGACCATTCAGGTATGACCTATATCAAATCCCTTATGATTAAACAGTGGAAGTGACAAATAGATTCAAGAGACTAGATCTGATAGAATGCCTGAAGAACTATGGACAGGGTTCATGAGATTGTACAGGAGGCAGTGATCCAAACCATCCCCAGGAAAGAAATGCAAAATGGTTGTCTGAGAAGGCTTTACAAATAGCTGAGAAAAGACATGAAAGGCAAAGGAGGAAAAGAAAGATATACTCTTCTAAATGCAGAGTTCCAAAGAATAACAAGGAGAGATAAGAAACTGTTCTTATGTGAACAATGCAAAGAAATAGAGGAAAACAATAGAATGGGAAAGACTAGAGATCTCTTCAAGAAAATTAGAGATACCAAGGGAATATTTCACGCAGAGATGGGGACAATAAAGGACAGAAACAGTATGGACCTAACAGGAGTAAGAAGAGATAAAGAAAAGGAGCAAGAATACAGAGAAGAGCTATACAAAAAATATCTTTTTGACCTGGACAACCAGGATGGTGTGATCACTCATCTAGAGCCAGACATCCTGGAGTGTGAAGACAAGTGGGTCTTAGGAAACATTACTACGAACAAAGCTTGTGGAGGTGATGGAATTTCAGCTGTCCCATTTCAAATGGTAAAAGATGATACTGTTAAAGTGCTGAACTCAATATGCCAGCAAATTTGGAAAGCTCAGCAGTGGATACAGGACTAGAAAAGGTCATTTTCATTCCAATCCCAAGGAAGGGCAATGCCACAAAATATTCAAACTACCGCACAACTGCATTCATTCACACGCGAGCAAGATTATGCTCAAAATCCTTCAAGCTAGCCTTCAACAGTGCATGAACCGAGAAATTCCAGATGTACAAGTGGGATACAGAAAAGACAGAAGAATCAGAGATCAAATTGCCACCATCTGTTAGATCATAGAAAAAGCAAAAGAATTCCAGGAAAACATCTACTTCTGCTTCATGAATTATGCAAAAGCCTTTGACTGTGTGGATCACAACAAACTGTGAAAAATTCTTAAAGAGATGGGAACACCAGACCATCCTACCTGCCTCCTGAGAAACCTGTATGCAGGTCAAGAAACAACAGTTAGAACCTGACATAGAACAATACACATATTCAAAATTGGGAAAGGGTAACATCAAGGCTGGATATTCTCATCCTGCTTATTTAACTTCTATGCAGGGTACATCATGTGAAATGCTGGGCTGGATGAAGCTGAAGCCGGAATCAAGATGGCTGGGAGAAATATCAATAACCTCAGATATGCAGATAATATCACCCTTATGGCAGAAAGTGAAGAAGAACTAAAGAGCCTTTTGATTAGTATGAAAGAGGAGAGTGAAAAAGCTGGGTTAAAACTGAACATTCAAAAAACTAAGATCATGGCATCCAGTCCCATCACTTCATGGCAAACAGATGGGAAATATGTGAAAACAATGATAGACATTATTTTATTGGTCTCCAAAATCACTGCACATGGTGGCTGTGGTCATGAAATTAAAAGACGTTTGCTCCTTGGAAGAAAAGCTATGACAAACCTAGACAGCATATTAGAAGCAGAGACATTACTTTGCCAACAAAGGTCCAAATAGTCCAAGTTATTATTTTTCCAGTAGTCACGTATGGATGTGAGATTTGGATCATAAAGAAGGCTGAGTGCCAAGAATTGAGGCTTTTGAACTATTGTGCTAGAGAAGACTCCTGAGAGTCCCTTGGACTGCAAGGAGATCAAATCAGTCAATACTTGAGGAAATCAGCTCTGAATATTCATTGGAAGGACTGATGCTGAAGCTGAAGCTCCAGGACTTTGGCTACCTGAAGCGAAGAACTAACTCATTGGAAAAGATCCTGATATGGGAAGGATTGAGGGCAGGAGGAGAAGGAATGACAGAGGATGAAGTGGTTGGATGGCATCACCAACTCGACGGACATGAGTTTGAGCAAACTCCAGGAGATAGTAATAGACAGGGAATCGTGGCTTGCTGCAGTCTAGAGATTAGAAAGAGTCAGACCTGAGTGAGTGAACAACAACAACAAATCCTTGCATTTCCTCATATCTACTAACCCCTTCATGATGACATCAGATCCTCTTGACTAGCAGAAAAACTTTTGTAAAATAAGTGCTAAATTGTGCTCAACTCCGTCTTCACCAAACTCTTATAATATTGACCTTGTCCCACTGCCTCTGGAGCAGTCTCTCAGAGCTATCTGAGGTGCTGCTCCCAGGCTGCTGTCCTCCTTTTACCCCAAATGAAAGTTAACTCAACACTTTCAAGTTGTGTATCTTTTTTAGCCCAGAGTTATGGTGACCAAGGAAGCAGCCCAGAGTGGACTTCCCTCCTTCTCCTGAACGCCACAAGGAGCCAGAGCTTTGGTACCAGCAGCGGCCACTTGAACCCATCCACCTCCTCCAGGAGTGCAAGATGAGTTTGGGTAAGTCTCTCCTGGCTCTCGAATTTCCAATACTGGTCGAGAGTCTGAGTTTGATTTGGAAATGGAGCAGGTTACCAGCCCCTTCCCAGGTGGAAAGATACTGGGGTGGGGGGGTGCCAGGTGAAATATCAGGGACAGACCCACTCATGGTCTAGACACTGAGTGGGCCTCAGTTAAAAGATACTGAGAAATTCCCACCCAGGTGAGAGATACTGGGTGGGGGGCTGCCTGAAAAATGCCAGGGAATACCCACTCAGTGGAAAGATACTGGGGGGGAGGGGTGTTATATTGAAAAAATCCAGGAATACTGGTGAAAGATGCTGAGGTCACTCTGTCGTAGGGGACTGAGTGGTCTTGGCTGAGTGGTTAGGTAATAGGCTGACCCTACACTTTTCCTCAATTCGACTGCCTTTATAGAATTTGTCGAGATAAACGTGAGGAGAGTATATGAGAGCTTTGCTCCAAGGAAAAGGGACAAGACTCCACCCAGTCATTATGGTTTTCTCAGGCAACTGAGAAAATTTCAGGAGTGGTGGAGGCCTATCCTCATACTGTGCAGTGGGCCCATAGGGAAACCCACTCAATAATTAAAATACTTGCTCCTCTGGGGCCACACCTAAGGCTTGGCCATTCAGTGACCTGAGCACACACAGTGGTCTCAGACTGCTGGAGGGAGAATCCAAGGCATGAAGAGGGGCTGCAAGGACTCTGGGGTGACTCCCGGAGGAGTTCAGCTCACAACAGCACACAGGCCCACCACACAATTTCTCTAGTGATTTTTATCCCTGAAATTCAACTTAAAGTGAAAAACAGAATCTCAAAAATAGAAACAGAGGGGTTTCTGAAAGCCAGCCTCTGTCTAACACTCCAGCCATATTCACGTACAATATGTACAGAGCTCATACTTGCAAGTACCTAGTGAATTGGTGAAGTTATGCTAGAAGATATCTCAACCAAAAATGGCCAAATTGGGGCTCTTTTGATTTTCCAAAATTGATATTTTTGCACCCACCTTTAGAAAAGTCCAGCTATGCTTACTTTGATTGATATCTAGAAGCTTCTAAAAGAGGAAACAATAGAATAACTCCTTTGCAGGAAACCAAATTTCAAGAAATTTCTTGAAACTACGTGGAAGTCACCAAATGTGGCTTCCTAGTCCCACTAGACCTGCAACCTGGAAGAGTCAGTGATAGCAGCCTTTTTTAGCTTGAAACAATAACAGAACTCTGGACATTTACAATCAGCGAGCCTCTTCTTTGCATTTCCTGAGATAAGAGATAGGTGGGCTCCAGTTGAAGATTTTATAACCAGCCCCTTATTTGCATTTACATTTGGAAGTAACAACAAAAAAACATAGTAACTAGCTAGTTTTTGTCTCTTGTTAACACCTCAAGGGAATAATCACGGCAAGGACAAAGAGAAGAAAAAACACTGTCTTGAGTAAAAGATAAGGGAGACGCTACGCATGAACAGGAACCAGTCAAAAGTCAGAGGATAATTCCAGGCCATAATGAGTCTTGCTCCTCCCAGAAGCCTTCACAGTGAGATCCATCATGGCTAAGGTATGTGTCCACACCCCAGGAGAAGGTACCAAGACAAATTAACCAGGGGGGACAAAGCAAGGCCATTGGCTGAGGGAAGACAAAGACCCAGAGAGCTGCCCCCTTACAAAGGATTTACACTTCCCAAAGGCCAGACTCTCTCTCTGAGCTCACCCATGCACCTTTCCACATGTACTTTTCCTTTCAATAAACTTTTGACTTTACCTTCTGCCTCCTTGCCTGAATTCATTCCTGACTAGGTAGCCAAGACTAGGTACCTCAGCCCCACCTGCTGGCTCCTGTGGCCCAGTGGTTAGGACTCCCAGTCTGGGAAACTAAGACCCTGCTTCCAGCTGCCGCTTACTGCTGCATGTGTCCAAAATCATCCAGTGCCAAAACCTGGGAATGAAGCTTCCTCAACGTGGGAGGATCTCCTTCCAGGCCTGAAGAAACACTTAAGAAATGGAAATTATTTAAAATCGAATGGTTAGAAAAGGAGAAAACTTGAAGTCATAATGCAGCCGTGCCTGAGCCTTTGTATAAGCTGGGAAATGGGAAAAAATGGCCTGAGAACGGGTCTCTAAATTATAACACCATTCTGCAATTGGATCTTCATTGCCACAGAATGGAAAAGAGGAAGGAGATTCCCTATCTTGAGGCCTTCATGGTCCTTTACCAAAATCCCCCCCCCCCCCCCATATGACTCTTGTAATTTAAAACCTGGAAAACCAGAAAACCCTTCTGACATTTTGGATGATCCCCTCCTAAGCTCTGCCATCTCTCAGAGGGGAAACTAAGCTCTCCCTGCTCCCGATAGCATTCCCACCTCTCCGGAGCCACTTTCTCCTCCTGAGTCACCCACTTCTCCCGAATCTTCTCTTTTTCCCGGTCTCTCTCCTCCATCCCAAACTTCACCTCCTTATTCCCCTCCATGAGCTCCCGTTATCCCAAGAAGTAGAGATGAGTCCCTCTGGGGTAACTCACAGTAGGAGCTTCCTATCACCCAGAACCAGACAGGTTATGTCCTCTTAGTTGAGACGCTCAGTCGTGTCCGACTCTCTTCAACCCCATGAATCGCAGCACACCAGGCCTCCCTGTCCATCACTAACTCCCGGAGTTCACTCAAACTCATCTCCATCGAGTCGGTGATGCCATCCAGCCATCTCATACTCTGTCGTCCCCTTCTCCTCCTGCCCCCAATCCCTCCCAGCATCAGGAAAGGAGTCCAGTGAGTCAGCTCTTTGCATCAGGTGGCCAAAGTATTGGAGTTTCAGCTTCAGCATCAGTCCTTCCAATGAACACCCAGGACTGATCTCCTTTAGGATGGACTGGTTGATCTCCTTGCAGTCCAATGGAGGTGGCAAATGGAAAAGGGACAATCGGATACACATGTCCTTCTCTTTAACTGACTTGGCCCACTGTAGACAGAAACTGAGCCAGTGTTCTGAAGACTCTAGTAAGTTTCTTGAAGGGGTTCATGCCCTCACTCTGGTCTCTGATCTAACTTGGAAGAATGTGCAAATAGTTCTGTCTACCTGCTGCAATTCTGAAGAAAAACAGAGACTCTGGACAGCAGCCCAGGGCATGCTGACCAACCTAAACATTTTGCTGTGGGTAGAGCTGTGCTTAGTCGCTCAGTCGTGTCTGACTCTGTGACCCTATGGACTGTAGCCCTCTAGGCACCTCTGTCCATGGGGATTCTCCAGGCAAGAATACTGGAGTGGGTTGCCATGCCTGCCTCCAGGGGATCTTCCCAACCCAGGGATTGAACCCAGGTCTCTCACACTACAGATAGATTTTTTACCATCTGAGCCATCAGGGAAGCCCAAGAATACTGGAGTGGGTAGCCTATCCCTTCTCCAGAGGATCTTCCTGACCCAGGAATTGAACCAGGTTCTCCTGTATTGCAGGCAGATTCTTTACCAGCTGAGCTACTGAGTGAAAGTGTTAAGTCATTTAGTCATGTTTGCAACCCCATGGACTGTAGCCAACCAGGCTCCTCCGTCCATGCAATATTCAAACAAGAATATTGGAGTAGGTTGCCATTTCCTTCTTCAGGGTATCTTCTTAACCCAGGGATCGAACTTGGGTCTCCTGCATTGCAGGCAGACTCTTTATCGTCTGAACCATCAGCAAAGCCCCGAGATGCAATCCCAAAGCAGGAACTCTCTTGGAAGTATAATACCCAGGAGGGAACAGAAGCCAGGAAGCACATGATCCAATGTGTATTAGAAGGGATGAAAAAGTGCTTCAAGAAGTCAGTTAATTATGAAAAGGTTAAAAGAGTGACCCAGGAAGAAAAGGAAAATCCAGCCCTCTTTCACGGGCAGCTTGTGGAGGTATTTAAGAAGCATACCAATATAGATCCCTCCGTGTCCGAAGGTCAGTCCCTGCTGGGACAGTACTTTATTAGCCAGTCCACCCCCTATTAGGCAGAAACTCCAAAAGTTACAATTTGGCCCACAGACGCCTATGGCCCAGCTCCTAGATGTGGCCTTTGGAGGCATTTAATAATTGAGACCAAACTCAGGAGGAAAAGAGAACCCAACCTGAGAAAAGGCAGGCCAGGGCTCATGCACACCTGATGGTTGTTGCTGTCAGCTGTGCCTTGCAATCTCAGGACAACCCACGGGGGCCGAGAAAGTCCAGCTATCCGTCTGGAGGTAGGACCAGCAAGGGGCAATGCTACAAATGCAAGTCAACTGGCCACTGGGCCCCAAGAGCCCCCCAGGCCATGTCTTGCCTGCAAACAAACAGGTCATTGGAAGAGGGACTGACCTCAGTCCTGAAGAAGAAGAGGTGGGCTCCTGTTCCTGAGATGGCCATCATGCTGGATGACAGGCGGCTCCCCTTAATGAGATATCTATCTCCATCAAGGCACCCAGCTAGTCCTTGACATGGCAGGTCAAAAAATCAATTTCTTAACTGATACAAGAGCCACTTATTTGGTCTTAATTTGTCATGCAGGACCTCACTCCTCCAAAAGCTCTATTGTGACTGATGTCAATGGAAATCTCAAGTCCATTGTTTCCCTGGGCCTTTCACTGGCCAATTTGAGCTGCGGTTGATTTTGCATGCCTTTCCAATTGTGCCTCAGTGTCTTACCTCTGTCCTTGGGAGGGGCCTTTTGAGCTCCCTTGGGGCCATACTCCAGTTAGGAGCCCCCAAGGAGCCCCGTATTTTAACTCTAAGACAGACAAGCCAGAAGAGCAAGATTCTATTCCTAGGCATATTCTACAAGCAGTAGACCCTTCAGCATGGGACAAGGGAGTCCCTGGAAGGCCATAAACGCCCAACCAGTAAGAATTAGCCTTAGACTAGAAACCTCTTATCCTAAAAAGAAAAACTATAAAGTTGGAAGCACAAGAAGGATTTGCACCCCCTTGTGGATAAATTCCTAAGGCATGGCCTCTGTCCTGCCCGTCTCCAAGCAATACTCCTATTCTGCCAGCTGTTAGGCCAAATGGGGAATGCAGGATGACTCAAGACCTTAGGGCAATAAAAAAGGCTGTGATCCCTATACATCCCCTTGTGGCCAATCCTTACAAGATACTTGCCCAGGTCCCTGAAAATGCTAAAGGGTTTACTGTTCTCGATCTCAAGGATGCCTTTTTCTCCTTTCCAGTTCATCCTTTGTCACAGTATCTATTTGCACTTGACTGGACTGACCCTGACTCAGGCATACCTGGATGGTATTGCCTCAGGGGTATCGGGACAGCCTGCACTTGTTCCCCCAGGCCCGAGGAAAGGAGCTAAAGGAAATATCTAAGAGAAGGTGCTATTATACAATATGTGGATGATATATTAATATGTCGCCCCACAAGGGAGGCCTCAGATCAAAACACCCATGAAGTCTTTAATTTCCTTGGAACCCACATTTACAGAGTCTCTCAGAAAAAGGCACAGATTCCAAAGCAACAGGTTAAATACCTGGGATAAATTATGAACCTGGGGAGTATACAGCTATCTCCAGAGAGGAAAACTAGCTACATTGGGCCTACATACCCCCAAAAGACTAAGAAACATCTGTGTACCTTTCTAGGCATGGCAGGATTCTGCAGAATCCTGGATTTGGGCTAGTGGCCAATCCCCTGTATGAAGCCATCAAAGGCCCGGAGACAGAGCCTTTACTCTGGAATGGGGAGCAGGAAAAGGCTTTTTGCAATAACAAGCAGGCCCTAACTGGAGCCCCTGCTCTGGGTCTCGCCAACTTAAGCCATTTTTCTTGTAAGAAGCTGAGAAACAAGGGACAGCTCTGGGGGTTAGGACAAAAGCTAGGGGAAGTTCCCCAGCCCACAGGCTGCTTCTCCAAGCAACTAGACTCCATGGCCAAGGCTGGCCTGGCTGCCTCCAGGCAGTAGCTGCCATCATTTAATTGGTCAAAGACGCTAACAAGCTTACCTTTGGGCAGTCACTTCAAGTCCAGACCCCTCATCAAGTACAGGGGATCCTAGAGACTAAAGGCCATCACTGGCTAGCAGGAGGCTGTCTTATTAAACACGAGGCTTTACTTCTTGATTCTCCAGAAGGGACTCTCAAAACTTGTCACACCCTGAACCCAGCTACATTGACGCCTGCTGAGGAACCAGAGCTAATACACTGATGCCTTGAAACCTTGGACCAAGTCTATTCCTGTAGGTCAGATCTAACAAATCAAGCCATAGAAAACCCTGAGGAGGAATGGTTTACTGATGGCAATAGTTTTGTCAGATATAGAGTCAGAAGGGCAGGGTATTGTGAATGCATGCAGCATCAGAGAAACAAAACCTTTGCCACCTAACACCTCAACCCAAAAGGCTGAACAGCTAGCTGTAACCTGAGCCTTAATCCTAGGAGAAGGAAAGGTTGCCAGCACATACACAGACTCAAAATATGCCTTCCTTGTTCTACTTGCCCTCGCAGCCATCTGGAGAAAGAGCACATGTTAATCAATCAGTCGTGTTCAACACTTTGTAACCCATGGATTGTAGCCCACCAGGCTCTAGGCTCCTCTGTCCATGGAATTCTCCAGGCAAGAATACTAGAGTGGGTTGCCATTCCCTTCTCCAGGGGATCTTCCCAACCCAGGGATCGAACCCAGGTCTCCCACATTACAGGCAGATTCTTTACCATCTGAGCTACCAGGGAAGTCCTTGGAGAGAGAGAGGACTTAAAAATGCAAAAAAAAAAAAAAAAAACTCTCCTATAAAGCATGGAACTGAAATTTTACACCTCATAGAAGTGTTCCTAAAACCAAAGCAGGTAGCAGTCATCCACTGCCATGGACACCAAAAGGGAATTTCCCAAGTTATCCAGAGAGACAACAGAGCAGATCAGGAAGCTAGGAAAGCAGCCCAGACGCCCAGAAACGAAATGGCTCTAATTGCATCCCTTACCCCTTCCAACCTCATACTACCAGGCACTCAACTTCTGAAGAGAACTGGGCACGAGATAGAGGGGGAATGAAGGGAGCAGATGGCTGGTGGCACATAGATCAGAAAATTGCTCATACCTCTCTGTGATCACTGGAACATTATTAAAGGGCTACCTGATTCTCTGCATCTGCGGAGAGCTGCAATGTCTATGAGAGTTTTCCAACTTTTTACAGGGAAAGGGCTCCCGGAGACGATTAAGAGAGTCACTTGAGCCTGTGCCCTTTGCACCACCCATAACCCAGGAGGCAACACCAAGCCTCCTCTTCTTGCTCACCCAGCCCAGTGTCGAGGGACTCACCCAGGAGAGGACTGGCAAAGAGATTTCACTCAGATGCCCTTCCAGGGCTTCAGACAGTTATTAGTCTTTATAGATCCGTTTATTAGTCTTTATAGATACCTTTACTGGATGGATAGAAGCCTTCCCTACTGGGGCAGAGAAGGCAGGTGAAGCACTGAGGCACTCCTTGATTCGGATTGCCTTGCCATCTTCAGAGTAACGGTGGATCTTCGTTTGTAGCAAAGGTCTCACATGACAACGTTTGCAGGCTTTAGGAATTAAATACCGTCTCTATTCATCCTGGAGACCTCAGTCCTCGGGAAAAATGGAACAGGCTAATTATACGCTAAAGAAAACCGTGGGCAAACTGTCAGGAAACGTCAGAGTTGTGGTATCGCCTGCCACCAATAGCCCTCTTAAGGGTCAGGGCAGCTCCTAAAACAACCACTAAGGTAAGCCCTTTCAAAATGGCATATGGATGGCCATTCCTCACTACTCTGGACATGCTAACTAACCCAGAGACCCAGGCTCATCTTGCGTACATTATAAATCTGGGCCAGTTCCAGAAAGCTATAGAAGAATACGGCAACAGAGTGCAGCCCTCTCCAGATGCCAGTCCCCCTTATCCTGCAGCAAAACCTGGACACTGGGTACTTTTAAAGGCCAGGAAGAATGAGTCCCCCAGCAACCAGCTTCTCCCCAAACGGTTCTTACCAAGTTCTGCTGAGCACCCCGAGGGCAGTCAAACTCCAGGGGGTTGCCAGCTGGGTTCATCTGTCCTGGTTTAAAGTTGTTCCCACTGATATGTCACAGGAACCTGAGGGCCCACCTTCCGGCCATCCCTGTGAATCCACCCCCTCCTCCAGATCTCCACAAGACTCAGAGGACCCAGGACAGCCTGAAAATCCCAGCTGGATGAGTGAGCCTCCAGAAGACCTGAAGCTGCTATTCAGAAAGGCCAAAAATCTTCTTAAACCCTAAGCTAAGTACCCATAGCAACTATCTTCTTTATGCTTCCCAGCACTCAGTCCACTCACAGAGTAATATTGTGCTGCTCTGTGAGTAGTTGCTCAGTCGTATCCGACTGTTTATGACCCCATGGACTGTAGCCCTCTAGGCACCTCTGTCCATGGGGATTCTCCAGGCAAGAATACTGGAGTAGGTTGCCATGCCCTCCTCCAGGGGATCTTTCCAACCCAGGGATCGAACCCAGGTCTCCCCCATTGCAGGCAGATTCTTTACCTTCTGAGCCACCAGGGAAGCCCACAGAGGAATGATCTGGTAAATGTAGATAACTATCGTCTTCTTTGCTCTCATCCTTGCTCTTGGAATTCACTGAACTCTGCTTACGCTGGGTGATTTAGATACGACCCTGACTGGTGCTACTATGAAGTAGTCCATTGCCTTAGCTTTTCTATGCCTATTTCCCTTGTCTACAGAATGGACAGACAACTCTCTGGTCTGCATTGTACAAACTCTTGCTTCCTCTACTCAGTTCACAAAATGTTTCTCAATTTTGAACCAGCCCATTGTTCCATGTCCAGTTCTGCTGCTTCTTGACCTGCATACAGGTTTCACAGGAAGCAGGTAAGGTAGTCAGGTATTCCCACTCTTTAAGAATTTTCCAGTTTGTTGTAATCCATACAGTTAAAGTTTTTAGCATAGTCAATGAAGCAGAAGTAGATCTTTTTCATATTGTGACATCTGATTCATAACTAAGTTTGGAAAACAAAAGCTATGAGATCTCTTGGTGTGTCTATTTGGATATATGTATGTCTCAGTATGTGTCTTTGGATAATATTGCTGATTGCTGAGACTGGTTTGTAAATGAGCTCTAAAAGTGCCCGAAATGCACTTGGATGCGATCTCAAAAATGACAGAACGATCTTGGTTCATTTCCATTCAATATCACAGTAATCCAGGTCTATGCTGCCACTGCTAAGTCGCTTCAGTCCTGTCCGACTCTGTGCAACCCCATAGACGGCAGCCCACCAGGCTCCCCCGTCCCTGGGATTCTCCAGGCAAGAACACTGGAGTGGGTTGCCATTTCCTTCTCCAATGCATGAAAGTGAAAAGTGAAAGGGAAGTCGCTCAGTCGTGTCCAACTCTTAGCGACCCCATGGACTGCAGTCTACCAGGCTCCTCCATCCATGGGATTTTCCAGGCAAGAGTACTGGAGTAGGGTGCCACTGCCTTCTCCAAATCCAGGTCTATGCCCCAACCACTAATGCCGAAGAAGCTGAAGTTAAACAATTCTATAAAGACCTACAAGACCTCCTAGAACTAACACCAAAAAAAAAAAGATGTCCTTTTCATCATAGGGGACTGTAATGCAAAAGTAGGAAGTCAAGAGATACCTGGAGTAACAGGGAAGTTTGGCCTTGGAGTAAAAAATGAAGCAGGGCAAAGGCTAACAGAGTTTTGCCAAGAGAATGTACTGGTCATAGCAAACAACCTCTTCCAGCAACACAAGAGATGACTCTACACATGGACATCACCAGACAGTCAATACTAAAATCAAATTGATTATATTCTTTGCTGCCAAAGATGGAGAAGCTGTATACAGTCAGCAAAAATAAGACCAGGAGCTGACTGTGGCTCAGATCAGCAGCTCCTTATTACAAAATTCAGGCTCAAATTGAAGAAAGTTTGGGAAACCACTAGACCATTCAGGTATGACCCAAATCAAATCCCGTATGATTATACAGTGGAGGTGATTAATAGATTCAAAGGACTAGATCTGGTAGACAGAGTGCATGAAAACCTATGGACAGAGGTTCGTAACACTGTACAGGAGGTGGTGACCAAAACCATCCCCATGAAAAAGAAATGCAAGAAGGCAAAGTGGTTGTCTGAGGAGGCGTTACAAATAGCTAAGAAGAGAAATGAAAGGGAAATAGATACCCATCTGAATGCAGAGTTCCAGAGAATAGCAAGGAGAGATAAGAAAGCATTCTAAACTGACCAATGCAAAGAAATAGAGGAAAACAATTGACTGGGAAAGATCTCTTTAAGAAAACTGGAGATACCAAGGGAATAATTCATGCAAAGATAGGGACAATAAAGGACAAAAATGGAAAGGACCTAAGAGAAGCAGAGGAGATTAAGAAGAGGTAGCAAGAATACACAGAAGAATTGGACCAAAAGAACCCTTAATGACCCCAATAACCTAGAGCCAGACATCCTGGAGTGTGAAGTCAAGTGGGCCTTAGGAAGAATTACTATGAACAAAGCTAGTGGAGGTGATGGATTTCTAGCTGTTTTATTTCAAATCCTAAAAGATGCTGCTGTTAAAATGCTGCACTCACTGTGCCAGCAAATTTGGAAAATTCAGCAGTGGCCACAGGACTGGAAAAGGTCAGTTTTCCTTCCAATCCCAAAGAAAAGCAATGCCAAAGAATGTTCAAATTACCATAAAATTGCACTCATTTCACATCCTAGCAATATTATGCTCAAAATCCTTCAAGCAAGGTTTCAACACTACGTGAACCGAGAACTTCCAGAAGTCCAAACTGGATTTTAAAAGGACAGAGGAACCACAGATCAAATTGGCAACATCTGCTGGACCATAGAAAAAGCAAGAGAATTCCAGAAAAACATCTACTTCTGCTTCATTGACTGTGCTAAAGTCTTTGCTGTTTGGATCATAACAAACTATGGAATAAAGAGATGGCAATACCAAGCCACATTATCAGCCTCCTGAGAAACCTGTATGCAGGACATGAAGCAACAGTTAGAACCAGACATGGACAACAGACTGGTTCCAAAATGGGAAAGGAGTACATTGAGGCTGATTATATTCTTTGCAGCCAAAGATGGAGAAACTCTATACAGTCAGCAAAAACAAGACCGGGAGCTGACTGTGGCTCAGATCATGAGCTCTTTATTACCAAATTCAACTCAAATTGAAGAAAGTATGGAAAACCGCTAGACCATTCAGGTATGATCTAAATCAAATCCCTTATGATTATACAGTGGAAGTGAGAAATAGATTTAAGGGCCTAGATCTGATAGATAGAGTGCCTGATGAACTATGGAATGAGGTTCATGACATTGTACAGGAGACAGGGATCAAGACCATCCCCATGGAAAAGAAATGCAAAAAAGCAAAATGGCTGTCTGGGGAGGACTTAATAATAGCTATGAAAAGAAGAGAAGCAAAAAGCAGAGGAGAAAAGGAAAGATATAAGCATCTGAATGCAGAGTTCCAAAGAATAGCAAGAAGAGATAAGAAAGCCTTCTTCAGCGATCAATGCAAAGAAATAGAGGAAAAGAACAGAATGGGAAAGACTAGAGATCTCTTCAAGAAAATTAGAGATACCAAGGGAATATTTCATGCAAAGATGGGCTCGATAAAGGACAGAAATGGTCTGGACCTAACAGAAGCAGAAGATATTAAGAAGAGGTGGCAAGGACACACAGAGACCCAGATAATCATGATGGTGTGATCACTCATCTAGAGCCAGACATCCTGGAATGTGAAGTCAAGTGGGCCTTAGAAAGCATCACTATGAACAAAGCTAGTGGAGGTGATGGAATTCCAGTTGAGCTGTTTCAAATCCTGAAAGATGATGCTATGAAAGTGCTACACTCAATATGCCAGCAAATTTGGAAAACTCGGCAGTGGCCATAGGACTGGAAAAGGTCAGTTTTCATTCCAATCCCAAAGAAAGGCAATGCAAAAGAATGCTCCAACTCCCGCACAATTGCACTCATCTCACATGCTAGTAAAGTAATGCTCAAAATTCTCCAAGCCAGGCTTCAGCAATACGCGAACCCTGAACTCCCTGATGTTCAAGCTGGTTTTAGAAAAGGCAGAGGAACCAGAGATCAGATTGCCAACATCCGCTGGATCATCGAAAAAGCAAGAGAGTTCCAGAAAAACATCTATTTCTGCTTTATTGACTATGCCAAAGCCTTTGACTGTGTGGATCACAATAAACTATGGAAAATTCTGAAACAGATGGGAATACCAGACCACCTAATCTGCCTCTTGAGAAATCTGTATGCAGGTCAGGAAGCAACAGTTAGAACTGGACATGGAACAACAGACTGGTTCCAAATAGGAAAAGGAGTATGTCAAGGCTGTATATTGTCACCTTGCTTATTTAACTTCTATGCAGAGTACATCATGAGAAATGCTGGACTGGAAGAAACACAAGATGGAATCAAGATTGCCGGGAGAAATATCAATAACCTCAGGTATGCAGATGACACCACCTTTATGGCAGAAAGTGAAGAGGAACTCAAAAGCCTCTTGATGAAAGTGAAAGAGGAGAGTGAAAAAGTTGGCATAAAGCTCAACATTCAGAAAACGAAGATCATGGCATCTGGTCTCATCACTCCATGGGAAATAGATGTGGAAACAGTGTCAGACTTTATTTTGGGGGGCTCCAAAATCACTGCAGATGGTGATTGCAGCCATGAAATTAAAAGACACTTACTCCTTGGAAGAAAAGTTATGACCAACCTAGATAGTATATTCAAAAGCAGAGACATTACTTTGCTGACTAAGGTCCGTCTAGTCAAGACCATGGTTTTTCCTGTGGTCACATATGGTGTGAGAGTTAGACTGTGAAGAAGGCTGAGCAACGAAGAATTGATGCTTTTGAACTGTGGTGTTGGAGAAGATTCTTGAGAGTCCCTTGGACTGCAAGGAGATCCCACCAGTCCATTCTGAAGGAGATCAGCCCTGGGATTTCTTTGGAAGGAATGATGCTAAAGCTGAAACTCCAGTACTTTTGGCCACCTCATGCAAAGAGTTGACTCATTGGAAAAGACCCTGAAGCTGGGAGAGATTGGGGGCAGGAGGAGAAGGGGACGACAGAGGATGAGATGGCTGGATGGCATCACGGAGTCGATGGATGTGAGTCTGAGTGAACTCCGGGAGATGGTGATGAACAGGGAGGCCTGGCGTGCTGATTCATGGGGTTGCAAAGAGTCAGACATGACTGAGCGACTGAACTGAACTGAACTGATGCTCACCAGTCTATAGAATGCTAATTTAAAGGTCAGCTCTTGGTTGCTTAAGGAAAGTAGGATGTGTGTTTTTGATAAAGAACATATGAGGAAAGAAATTACATTTTATGAAGGGAAAAGGAAGTAGGTCTAACTTACAGGTGACTATTCCAGGTTGGGAGAACAAAGTAACGGGTACAGAAAGTGATTAGAAGGTGTGTGGAAAGTGGACCCTGAGAAAAGTTTTGTACATGGTTAGGACCAAGTTTAAAAGCAAATTTAATTAAGTTTACTTTTAACTAGACAGCCAATGGGAATTTGCTGGATGGGGAGGCAGTGGGAGGGATGTTCGAGTGGAAGGAGGCATGGGTAAGCCTACTGACCACCGATAGAAACCGATGTTTCCCAGAGAGCTTCCCTGGTGGCTCCAATGGTAAAGAGACAGCCTTCGATGCAGGAGAGCCAGGGTCAGTCCCTGGGTCAGCAAGATCTCCTGGAGAAGGAAATGGCAACCCACTCCAGCATTCTTGCCTAGAGAATCCCATGGACAGAAAAGCCTGGCGACCCCCGGTCCACGGGGTCACAGAGAATCAGGCACGACTGAGCGACTAACACTTCACTTCAGAAAGCAGTGCAATGCTCTATCCGTCCATTAAAAATAAATAAATAATAATAATAAAAAAAGAGAGAGAGATTTATAGAAAGGACTTTGGGATAAATACCAGTTTCTGAACTGGAAGAAATTAAAGAATTCTAATGCAGAGTACATCATAAGAAACGCTGGACTGGAAGAAACACAAGCTGGAATCAAGATTGCCGGGAGAAATATCAATAACCTCAGGTATGCAGATGACACCACCCTTATGGCAGAAAGTGAAGAGGAACTAAAAAGCCTCTTGATGAAAGTGAAAGAGGAGAGTGAAAAAGTTGGCTTAAAGCTCAACATGCAGAAAACAAAGATCATGGCATCCAGTCCCATCACTTCATGGGAAATAGATGGGGAAACAGTAGAAACAGTGTCAGACTTTATTTTTGGGGGCTCCAACATCACTGCAGATGGTGACTGCAGCCATGAAATTAAAAGACGCTTACTCCTTGGAAGGACAGTTATGACCAACCTAGATAGTATATTCAAAAGCAGAGACATTACTTTGCTGACTAAGGTCCGTCTAGTCAAGGCCATGGTTTTTCCTGCGGTCATGTATGGATGTGAGAGTTGGACTATGAAGAAGGCTGAGTGCTGAAGAATTGATGCTTTTGAACTGTGGTGTTGGAGAAGATTCTTGAGAGTCCCTTGGACTGCAAGGAGATCCCACCAGTCCATTCTGAAGGAGATCAGCCCTGGGATTTCTTTGGAAGGAATGATGCTGAAACTCCAGTACTTTGGCCACCTCATGAGAAGAGTTGACTCATTGGAAAAGACCCTGATGCTAGGAGGGATTAGGGGCAGGAGGAGAAGGGGACGACAGAGGATGAGATGGCTGGATGGCATCACAGACTCAATGGACGTGAGTCTGAGTGAACTCTGGGAGTTGGTGAGGGACAGGGAGGCCTGGCGTGCTGCGATTCATGGGGTCGCAAAGAGTCAGGCACGACTGAGCGACTAAACTGAATTGAATGGGAGACCTGATGACTTCACAAAAGTTAACAAAAGGACTGAATGAACTGGCAAATATGTTTTCAACTTTTATGGTTTCTATCTGAAAAATTACTGGTTTGAATCAGTGTTTTCCAGATGTAGGGAAAACCTTCCCCTCAAACTAATTATGATAGTAATTTGGTGAATATACTTTACAAACAAACTGAAACATTTATCTTTTCTCTCTGACCCCTCCAGAGATTGGAAACTCTTAGATTTCCAGTAACTTTATCAGGTAAGTTAGAAACATTATCTCACTAACAGATACAAAAATCTCAAGAAATTTTGGAGACCTTGAGAAGGGAGGAACTCACCTAGATCTGTTAGGCAAAATCTGTGGTAAGCCTTTTGCATGACTTTCCTCGCCCTGAAAGATTTTATTTTAAAAGTTCAGTCTGAGACCCTATAAAAGTTTCAGCAAAGCAAAAAAGTCTATGATCAATTATGATTAAATAAATCATCATGCCAAGTTTATTGAGACTAGACATATTTCGCAAACAAACTAGTCTCAATTTGGTTATATTTGGTAAAAACAGGGGTAATTTTAGAGAGAAAAAGATGTTTCAATGAATGTTAAATCCCAGTTTGTTAATAACCGTCTGTATTTACTAAGACTCATTTCCTGGATAGTTCTTTGCTGTTATGTTAATGTAAAATTTAATTGAATTATTAAAAGACATTCCAAGTTTCTTTCTGAAGCTTATCTCAGTAATCTATCTTTGGAAAAAGGTCAGATGCCTCATGACCTACAACCAAGACTGGAAAAAGACATATTTTAAGGAACTGTCTCCAATCTAGATGGAAGGATCTCTTTATCAGGTACTCTTAACTAGCTCATGCACAGTGAATTTGCAGGGAAGTAGACTCTCAGATTAATTCCCACTTCCATAGGCCCGCATACCAGACTGGCCTGTACAGAGGACGGCTGACCTCAAATCCACCTTAAAACAACGTTCACATGGAGGACACTGTGTACACTGGGACAAGAAGCAGACGACATCAGAAGTAGACCCCTGGCCCGAGATGCCGCACCTGAGTCACGTGATCATTTATAATGCTTTCTTGACTTCCTTGACCTTTGCATAGAAACCAAATGTTTTCTATCAAGGACATGATCCTATGCTAGTCTAAGACGCAGTCCAATTGTTGGGTTTGTGGCCAATTACCTGTGTCTAGTACTTCTGGGTTACCTTCGTGGATTTCTCTCCTCCGGACTCTGACAGCATACCCCTTAGGAAGTTTATTGGGCTTACCTCGTAGCTCAGATGGCAAAGAATCTGCCTGCAATGCAGGAGACCTGGGTTCAATCCCTGGTTCAGAAAGATCCCCCTGAAGAAGGGAATGGCACTTTCCCACTCCAGTATTCTTGCCTAGAGAATTCCATGGACAGACCATGGGGTCACAAAGAGTTGGACATGATTGAAGCTTATATTAGAAGAGAGTTCATTCCTGTTCTGTCTATTCATGATATTGCTAGATGGGATAATTAATAATACCTGCTCTGACCCTGGCAATAGATTTAAGTTTACTCTTAGGGTCACTCAAACTCAGAGTGATGAACCAAGTCTCAATCAAAAACTGTAACCTCTTGTCTACTAAAAGGAAAACTCTCACAATTACAGGATGGATCTATAATCCATGGTTAATACCAGGTTATGGTCTTTTATGTTTAAAAGTTTCTCTATGTTGGGAACAATTAAATCATATAATCAACCTATGTGCTTAGTTGCTCAGTCGTGTCCAACTCTTTGTGACCCCATGGACTGTAGCCCACCAGGCTCCTTTGTCCATGGAGGTTCTCCAGCTAAGAATACTGGAGTGGGTTGCCATGCCCTCCTCCAGGGGATCTTTCCAAACCAGAGATCGAACTCAGGTCTCCCACCTTGCAGGCGGATTCTTTACCATCTGCGCCACCAGGGAAGCCCAAATTATCAACCTAGTAATATTCTAAAACTAGGCTGGGTGCCTCATGAACTATGCTTACTATTACCCTTAGAGAGTGATTGGTATGGAACTCAGCTGATTTATGGTACTAATTTATGGCTTGGCTTCTAGCAGAATGAATAGGAAGGTGCAACCTGGGATTCCCATAAACTCAAGGTCATTTACATAATAAATTAGAGGCAATTTGAGCCAATCAAACATTGATGTGAGCTCAACAAGTCAAGAGATCTGTATTCTACTGGTATGACCATTTAGCAGCTATGTTTTTGTGTGTGTGTGCTTTCAATACGATTGGAGGATGTAACTGGTCATATTGAAGCCTTAAGAACTTTCACTCAATAAGCTTTAAATGATAGTAACCAGGCTATTAATCTATTGAACCCTGAGGTCTCTATGATGAGGAAGGTGGTGCTACAAAATTGCATGGCCCTTGACATCCTTATAGCATCTCAGGGAGGCACCTGCGCCATAATTCAAACTGAATGTTTTCTCATACCTGATGGATCCTCTAATATAACACATTTGATGAACCATATGAAAAATTAGATTTCTGCCTTAAGTGACCCATTCTATACTCTGCCGCTACTGCTAAGTTGCTTCAGTCGTGTCTGACTCTGTGCGACCCCATAGACAGCAGCCCACCAGGCTCCCCTGTCCCTGGGATTCTCCAGGCAAGAACACTGGAGTGGGTTGCCATCTCCTTCTCCAATGCATGAAAGTGAAAAGTGAAAGTAAAGACGCTCAGTCGTATGGGACTCTTAGCAACCCCATGGACTGCAGCCTACCAGGCTCCTCCGTCCATGGGATTTTCCAGGCAAGAGTACTGGAGTGGGTTGCCGTTGCCTTCTCCGATTCCATAGTCTAGACAATCTTTATTAAAAACAAAAACAAAAAACTGGTATGGTATGGGAGGCTCATGGCTGAAATATTAACTTATAATTCCACTAATGTTACTAGTTATATTACTTGTATATTGCCTGTTTTACAAGATTATTGTCTCTTTTATTACCAAGTGTATGACGGAGCCTCCAATGAAATGAGCTTCTCCCCAGAATGTACAGAAAACAATGATAACTAGACTTGAAGCTATTGATCGAATGTATGTGATCAATGATTGTAATAGTGTAACTCTAGATATGGGAAGATGCAATGAGAGGGAATATTTTCCTGAACCTTAACGATAAGACAGGTATCCAGAGATCTTTGACTATCAAGACATAGCCCAGTAATTGCACACTGAGTGGTCTATCAGCAAAAAAACCTTCAGAACTGGGAGTGAGTCTTCCTAGCAACACAGGACAGAAGGGTCACGAAAAGGCTCCCCATGTATGGTTGAATTGATGACCACAAGGGGGCCCTGCCAACCACAGATTGGCACTTGCCAAGAGCATTGTCACGGACTGAACAGAAGGGCATTTGCCACCTGCCTCTGTGGAGACTGAACCCTGTGCAGCTGCAGCTATTGACCTTCAACACCTGCACAGAGTCCAGGGTGCAGTGAGGCACTCTGTGCTCCAGGGAATCTGGTAGGACAAGTCATTAGATAGTTGGATTTTTTTTTTCTCAGAAACAGATTTTATGATCCCAATCCTTGCACCTCTTCATGTCTAGAAAAGCACTAAATCCCTTCATGATGACATCAGATCTGCTTGACTAGCAAAAAAACCTTTTGTAAAATGAGTGCTTAATTGTACTGAGCTCCCCTTTCACCAAAATCTTGTATATTGACCTTCCCCACTGCCTCTTTGGAGCAGTCTCCCAGAACTCTCTCAGGCGCTGTCTCCCAGGCTGCAGTCCTCATTTTGCCTCAAACAAAACTTAACTTGCCTCTCTCAACTTGTGTATCTCTTTTAGTTCATACCCCCAGGCTTCAGTCCTCAGTTTGTCTGCCGAACAAAACATAATTCTCAACTTTTAGGTCATGCTTTTTTTTTTTTTTTCCTAGTCGACAAGCCCTGGAAGGCTCATACAGGAAGTCACCCTGCTCTCCACTAAAATTTCAGGCAAAGACCATATTTCAATCACTGTTCTTGTGCACGTACTCACACACAGTTAAATAATAACAAGAGAAAAGGATGCGGAGAAGGGGCAGGAACGGTGCTTCAGATGTATCCGGTCCCAAGACAGCCTCACATCAGGGGACTTCCTCAGGAAAACAGGAAGAGATATCAAGGCCCCTAACTTTCCTGATCCCCAAATCAAAGACTTCATAATAGCAGTATGGGGTGATTTGAATCTGAATAATACATGGGCTGAAACCAGAAGGATACAAAAGTTTGAAATTCCCGAATTGTCCTGTGGGCACATGAGCTCTGACCACAGCTGTTTTATTTATACCCCAGCATCAAACAAACATTTTTATCCCACAAATTCCTGGGAAGTGGCTTCTCCCCGCCCCCCCACCCCTCACCCAACCGGCAGGTGCTGATGCTAATACACTTTCTGCGCCGCCAGCCACTATTTCGGAAGGCATTCTCAGTCTTTGACAGGTGGGAAATTTGCATTTCCATTAGCGAGGTCTTTGTCAATTGTGAGTCATAAAAGTCCAGGAAGAATAGGGTTGGGGGAAACGCATTGTACTTTAAAAAGGGAGACTTTATTGCACACTTCCACGGAAGGTACCAAACGAGATAAAGGCTGTGAACGGGACTCGGGCGGATGAGAATCCTCACAATAAGGCGAACGTATTAATGCACGCACCTGTCACCGGGCAACCAGAGGGGTCTGACTGTGACTTTACTAGTTTGCAATTTACAGCGTTTACCATTAAAATAATAACGCTCTCCGAGGTGATAAGGGGTATTTGGTGCCGCCAGCCCAGGACAATGTTTCTCACTCCTGCTCCATTAGCCGCGACTATAATCTCATTTAAAATCGCTCCCGTTTGGCCGCAGCGGCTCCGGCAGGGCTTGGGGGGGAAGGGGGGTGGGGCAGGCGGGGAGGGCGGGTTGTGATTTGTGTATGCGATTTGTTTTACTCTTTCTGTTGGGAAAGTCAAGATGCCCAAGAAAAATAAAAGCTCCCGAATCCCCGGCAGCAGAAAGAATGATGCCACAGCGTTGCTTCATTTGTTATCTTATTTGCTCTTCAAACGCGGTCCCCCAAACACTCACGCAGTTAAATAATTCAGCGACTGCCACCAAGTACTAAAAGGAACAGGCAGGGGGAAAGACAGTAACAGCCCCGGGGGCCAGGAAAACACGCATTTCCTAAGAAGCAAGAGACTCCTCCAAAAGGATGTCAGGCCTTTGCAAGAGGCTCCCAACGCAGAGTGAACCCTCCTTGTTTTAGAGAGATGAAAGAAGGGGGAAAATCAGAGGTAAGTGGCAAGCACACAGTTGCTAGCGGTGAGCTGGGCATGAAGCCCCGTTTCTCTTGGCTCCTGGCACGGTCGTCCTGTGGGTGTCACTGCTTCTCACTGCCCCCTCCCTCCTACATTCAGTGCTCACATTATTTATGGAGTGACTACTACCCCAGGTACTGAGAGTATGAAGCAAAAGGCGAAGGACCTTATCCTTGCTCTACAAGGAAGGCTCTGCTCCTCTGTGTTGGCGAGTGGATAAATGAGAGTCAACAAAAGGAGAGTCAACAAGTACACACCATTATGTTATCAGTTGTTGTTTAGTCAAAGTTAAGTCATGTCCAACTCTTTGCAGCCGCACGGACTGTATCCTGCCAGTCTCCTCTGTCAGGAGATTTCTGAAGCAAGACTACTGTAGCGGGTTGTCATTTCCTTCTCCCGGGAATCTTCCTCATCCAGGGATGGAGCTCAAGTCACCTGCATTTGCAGGTGGATTCTTTACCACTAGCACCACCAGGGAAGCGCTTAGTGTTGAGAAAACTAGGTATAAGAGCCCAGAGGGCTTCCCAATGTTGACGCTCCTTCCCATGAAGAGAAGAGCGGCAGCCCTCGTAGCATCAGCATCCTTGCCAGTAGTGCCCCCAAAAGGAAGACGGTGAAGCTGAGCAAACACTCCCAGTCCAGGCTTCCCAGAGCTGCCAATCAGTGCTGCGGTCCAGGGGGGTCGAAGGTGGAGAGAGGCTGGGAGATTATGGGGACCAAGCTTCCTCAACAAGGAAGGACCCATCAGTCGCAGAGGAGACGCGTCCTACTGTTAGGTAGGTAGAACAGGGAAAAGGAGTCCAAAATGGCGGTGCCTATAGACAAGGAAGGGAAAAGCCCACGAAAATGAAACAAAAGAAGGTCTGAGGACCGGAATGAGAACCTCAGGTAAGACAAACAACACTCCTGGCTGGCCCAATTTACATAAGACAGGCCCAGGGAGAGATAAACATATAAATAGGGGAGCCAGAGCCATCTCTCTCTCTTTCTCTCTCTCTCTCTCTCTCCAGGGCGCGTTCTTTTTTGTGTGTTTTTAGATCGATGTGCCCTAATCGAGACACATACACTCCGGTGACACTACCAACCCAGGTGAGAGGTGATGGAAGGTGAGAGTGAGGTATTGCTGAGAGAAGTGGAGAGCATCCAATCACATGTGGGCTCAAAGATTTCTTGCCGGGGGGGCCCCTGCCCCTGGGGAGTCTTCCGCATCAACGCCCCCCAGGAAATACTTATCAGTGAAAACTTTAGCCATCGGTGGAGCCCTTCCGCACAGAGCCCGCTCCAGCAAGAAAGCAGCTCACCCCAGCGGGTTCCAGGAGGAGATGCAGTGTCCTTGTGACAGCGCCTTTGGGCGCCTGAGAATAAGACTCTATCACGCGTGCCTAACATGTCTCTCTTTACAAGTGGAACAGCTTCTGGCCCCTCTGTAACCTTTGCTCATTGCTGCTGTTGATTTGCTGCAGTTTTATACTTTATTGCTCTTAAAATTCAGAGAGCAGAGCCCGGCGCGAAGGCCTGTCGCCGCGCCTGACCTCTGCTGTGTCTGCTCAGTGACACTGGGTTGCCCCCTACCCCTCCCAGCCCCTCTGTCAATACCGGCGTGGTGCTGGCCGTCACTTTCTGCCTCTGAGACCCAGTAATCCCCAAGGTTTTCTCAGCTGTGCTGTCTCCCACCTGGATATGCATAAAATACCTTGTATTCAGCCCTTAGAAGCATGTTATCCATGTTATTACTCAAAGACACCTTATTATTCATCAAACGTCTGTCTAACTGAACTAGATTGCGGGGACTCCTCTTCTGTCTTCTGAGCTTCGCCAGTTTGGAGGCATTTGCAGGAAGATGAGGAAGGGGCCTGGGGCCCTCACCGGCTCCTCCAGCCTCACCCAGGGCCCTTCACGGCAGCTCTTCTGGGCCTCCAGGAAGCAACGAGCAGCCAGGGCTGTTCCTCTCTACCCCACTCCACCGTTCTGCTCTGGGCCAGTGTGTTCCAAACTGAAGGTTCTGGGGACATTTCCAAAGTGCCGCCCATCGTGATGAGGAACGGCTTCTCAGAAGTGGGCTGTGAGATGAACATAAGCTCCAGGGTCACCTGGTCTGTCACCTAGCACTTTAGCCTGGCGGGTACAGCCCACCTCAAGCGTTCTCAGGCCTCCTTGGTTTCCTCCTAGAACTCTGAACCCTACACGCCGCTTGAACACCGCTGGAACTCAAAGGCTACCTTTGGCCCTTCCACCTCCCTTCAACCCATTTCCATCTGTCTCCCAGTCCCCATTTCTGTCTTGGTCAACCACACTTTTCCGGTGCAACCGTCTGGACTGGTTCTGTCCAACAGAACTCTCTGTGATGCTAGAAATGTTCTGTAGCTTCGATGTTTAAAAGGGGGTAACCACAGGCCACCCTTGAGATCCAACTAGTGAGACTGGTGAACTGAATTTTCCATTTTATTTAATTTCAATAGCCACATACGTGAGGTGAAGTAGAAGAAAATGGATTCATGCTACCATCTAGGATGTCACTCAGCCAACAGCAGAGTCTCAGGAATGAATGAAAGAGTATGCGGAGGTGGGCCCGCTCTGACACTGCTGCTCTGCACGGCTGTCCCTTCCTCTCCCACCTCCCCACCTCCCTCCCTCCCTTCCCTCCCTCCCCACCTTTTCACAGGCAGTTGCCCCTTGGATGTTTCTCTCTTCCTTTCTCAAGGCTGGAAAAGCTCTCTTGTGAGCCAAATTGTGCCCAATTCCCTACTCCCAGGTTTATATGTTTATATGTTATAAACTCCAGGTTTATATGAAGTCCTAACCCCCCAGGACCTCAGAATGTGATCTCATTTGGAAATAAGATCATCAGAAAGAGTTCAGCTGACATATGGTCATACTGGGTGGTTGTGGGAGGGGGTGGTGGGGCTGGCGCACTCTGACTGCTCTTCTTATAAAAGGGAGAAATTTAGGAGTTCCCTGGCAGTCCAGTGGTTAAGAGTCCACCCGCCAGTACAGGGCACAGGGGTTCGATCCTGGCTCAGGAAGATCCCCACATGCCATGGGGCAGCTGAGCCTGTGCGTCACAACTACTGAAGCACAACAGGCAGAGCCACTGCAACGAGAAGCCTGAGCACCACAGCTAAGAAAGCCCGTCTGCAGCAACGAAGGCCCAGCACAGCCAAAAATCAATAATATGTGTTTTTTAAAAAGGGAGAAATCGGAACACAGACTTACACCCAGGGAGGACGCCATGTGAAGAGCCTGGGCTGGCACCTCTACGAGCCAAGAAACACCATGGCCAGCAAACCACTTGAGGTCAGGGGAATGAGAAACTCAAACTTCTGACACCTGTGAGCTTATAAATTCCTGCTGTTTAACCACTGCACTCTCATCCCACCCCACCTGTGGCATTTTGTGAGGGCAGCCTAGGAAAAGAGTAGGTATTCCGACTAGCTTTTTTTTTTTTTTTTTTTGCTATAAAGAAATAAACTGGGGATGATAAAGAAACATCATATGTCATATAGGGGCTCTTCAGGTTGAAGGATCTACGAGACTGAGCTTGCATATTGGGCTTCTGCAGTGGCTCGGTGGTAAAGAACCCACCTGCAATGCAGGAGATGCGGCAGGAGCCACAGGTTTGATTTCTGGGTCTGGAAGAACCCCTGGAGAAGTAACTGACAACCCACTCCAGCATTCTTGCCTGGGAAATCCCCTGGACAGCCCATGGGGTCACAAAAGAGTCGGACACAACTTAAGGACGCAAAAACAACATTTTCCAGGATACTCTAATTTCAAATTTTCTGTTGCAATTTTCCTGAAAAGTACACATGATTCAGACTTTGCAAGCTCCAGTATTTTTTAGATCAGAGAACACAGATACAGTATTAATAATCACCATCAAAAGTACTAGCAAATCCCTACTGCAGGAAGTCAGGGGCTCACAGAGCCTATGAGAAAACCATGGCCCTTATTTTCCAGGACACTGAGTCCAAGGCCAGCATACTGATACTACACTGTCATTTATTTCAATTTGCTAACCCAAGCAAGGAATTATTGAGCATTTACTCTTCGCTGTGTGGAGTGAGATATTTAGTCAAAGCTTTAAAAATTAGCAAAGAGAGTGACACCAAAGGGAGCTTCATGGTAGTGTTTCATTTCAGGACCTGCCTGTCTCCTGGGGCCCTGGGTAAAGCGCCAGATGCTGGCACACCCCAGGGACCAACCAAGGGCAGACAAGAGGTGGAGGAGCCCCCGCCCAGCCCTCTTCCCTAGCCAGGCTCACTCATGCCCCAGCTCTGTGCTGCAGCCGGCCCACCTCTGCCAGGCTGCCACCCAGAGGTCAGCCTGCTCCGCTGCAACTCAGATCCACAGGAAGAACAAATGCCTCTTTCGGTTAAAAGGATGCCTCTCACCAGGCCCCCGAGGCAAGCACCACATTCTGGCAGAGAGTGGCCCTGACTGCCACAGGCAGACGAGCTCAGCCACCAGGAGCGAGAGAGTTCTCAGCCTCCACCTCATCCAAAAGGCAGCTGCTGCAACAACCCCAAAGTTAAAGAGGATGCCTGCTGCGCGCCAGCTGACAGCCTTTACGAGACAAAATGGCAAAAGCCACGGCCCCTGCTTGTGCCCTGAGCCGACACGTTCAAATACACAGCTTTCCAGGCGTTCTTAGCTCCTCCCCCGCCAGCCAACCCACAGCCGTCCCCACATACCTGTGTCCTTGACCGACAGCCCAGGCGACCTCCCTGGCGGTGACTGGCTACCTGTTCAGCTCTCCCTGCCTCCTCAGCAAGGTCTGCGCCCTCCTGTCCTTCTGGAGAAGATGAGTCCCACCTGTGGGATTTCCACTTATCTCTGAAGAGAAAAAAAAATAAAGCAGGGCACATTTAAAACAAAAGCCTCAGCCTTCCCAGGTGGAGCTAGTTGTTAAGAATCTGCCTACAATGTGGGAGCCTGGAGTTCGACCCCTGGGTCAGAAAGATCCCCTGGAGGAGGGCATGGTGACCCACTCTAGTATTCTTGTCTAGAGAATCCCCATGGACAGAGGAGCCTGGCGGGCTACAGTCAATGGGGTTGCAAAGAGTGAAACAAGTTGGCACGGCATGCAAAAAAGCTTAACCTCCTCTTGGGAAAGTGTTTTCCTCCTGGGACTGGCTTTGCTGTGCCAAGTTCGGCAAGGAAAAGCCAAGGCAGGGACAAAAAGCTCTGGGCTGGGGACTCCCCATGATGGGCAGGTGGCTGGCAGGACAGGACTGGGCCCATCCTCCTCCCAGAACCGCACCTGGGGACTCTAGTAGGACCCGAGAGGGGAGCAGAGGTGTGCCCGTAGTCACCATAAAGAAGCAGAAATCCCGGGCCCCCGACACTGGGCTGCAGCCAATCTGAGGCAGAATGGAGAGTTTTGTTGGGCCACTTCGTGCCCTCTCTCAACCACAGGTTATTCCACTTTGCACTGATGCATATTTAGAGGCTTGATTAATTGACAGCAAGTAAATGCCTGGAAGGGCTTCCCAGGCGGCTCTACTGGTAAAGAACACGCCTGCCAATGCACGAGGTAAGAGACTCAGCGTTCGATCCCTGGGTTGGAAATATGCTGTGGAGCCCAGCACAGCAACTCACTCCAGTATTCTTGCCCGGGAAATTCCATGGACAGCCCATGGAGTCGCAAAAGAGTTGGACACAACTCAACAACAATATTTTCCGGGATACTCCTGATGTCAAATTATCTGTCCCAATTTTCCTTATAAACACACATGATTCTAACTTCTCAAGCTCCATTATTTTTTAGATCAGAGAACACAGATACAGTATTAACAATCACCATCAAAAGTACCAGCAGATCCCTACTGCAGGAAGCCAGGGGCTCACAGAGCCTATGAGAAAACCATGGCCCTTATTTTCCAGGACACTGAGTCCAAGGCCAGCATACTGATACTACACTGTCATTTATTTCAATTTGCTAACCCAAGCAAGGAATTATTGAGCAACCACTCTGCTGTGTGGAGTGAGATGTTTAGGCAAGGCCTTAAAAATTAGCAGAGAGAGTGGCGCCAAAGGGAGCTTCATGGTAATGTTTCATTTCAGGACCTGCCTGTCTCCTGGGGCCCTGGGTAAAGCGCCAGATACTGGCACACCCCAGGGACCAACCAAGGGCAGACAAGAGGTGGAGGAGCCCCCGCCCAGCCCTCTTCCCAGCCCGGCTCACTCATGCCCCAGCTCTGTGCTGCAGCCCCGCTGACACACTGCAGCTGGCCCACCTCTGCCAGGCTGCCACCCAGAGGTCAGCCTGCTCCGCTGCAACTCAGATCCACAGGAAGAACAAATGCCTCTTTCGGTTAAAAGGATGCCTCTCACCAGGCCCCCGAGGCAAGCACCACATTCTGGCAGAGAGTGGCCCTGACTGCCACAAGCAGACAAGCTTGGCCACCAGGAGCAGGAGAATTCTCAGCCTCCACCTCGTCCAAAAGGCAGCTGCTGCAGCAACCCCGAAGTTAAAGAGGATGCCTGCTGTGCGCCAGCTGACAGCCTTTACGAGACAAAATGGCAAAAGCCACGGCCCCTGCTTGTGCCCTGAGCCCTCGCGTTCAAATACACAGCTTTCCAGGTGTTCTCAGCGCCTCTCCCACCCCCGTCCCCCCACCCAGCCGACCCATAGCCGTCCCCACATACCTGTGTCCTTGACCAACGGCCCGGGCGACCTCCCTAGTGGTGACTAGCTACCTAGTTAGCTCTCCCTGCCTCCTCGGCAAGGTCTGGGCCCTCCTATATTTCTGGAGAGGATCAGTCCCACCTGTGGGATTTCCACTTATCCCTATAAAAAGAAAAAAAAAAAGCAAGGTGTATTTAAAATGAAAGCCTTGTCCCTCCCATGTGGCGCTAGTTGTAAAAACTCTGCCTGTAATGCAGGAGAACCCAGTTCGATCCCTGGTTCGGGAAGAGCCCCTGGAGAAGGAAATAGCAACCCACTCCAGTATTCTTGCCTGGGAAATCCCATGGACGGAGGAGCCTGGTGGGCTACAGTCCATGGGGTCACAAAGAGTTGGACACAACTGAGACTGCTCACGCACTTAGTTGTATAAGGGATGTTATACAACATTTCTCCATCTCTGACTTACTTCACTCAGTATGATGATCTCTGTGCTCATCCATGTTGCTGCAAATGATAAACCGCTTCCTTTATTTCACAAGTCTCCAAAGAAACCAAAGCCCACACAGGCTTTCCAGTGGACTAGGGTAGCTTTCCAGGAATCCATTTCTAGGTTCTCAACTGCCTAAAGTTGATGGGTCCAAAAACATGCCAGCATTGTGCAGTGCTTGTCCTCCACTGCATCTCCTTGTGCAACTGTCTTTTCAGTAAGACCTTCCTTATACTGTATCTATACACGATGACGGCTACTAACCTTATTGTGGTCATCATTTCATGATGTATGCAAGTCAAATCATTACGCTCTATACCTTAAATGTATACAGTGCTGCGATGTCAATTATATTTCAGTGAAACTGGAGAAGGGAAAAAGGAAGACCTTACTGTCCATCACTCATCCTGAGTAGCTCTGGAGTGTGACCATCTCTGAAAGTGAAAGTGTTACTGGCTCAGTCGTGTCTGACTCTGCGATCCCGTGGACTGTATAGCCCGCCAGGCTCCTCCATCCGTGGTATTTTCCAGACAAGAATACGGGAGTGGGTTGCCATTTCCTCTTCCAGGGGATCTTCCCGAACCAGGGATCAAACCCAGGTCGCCTGCATTACAGGCAGACTCTTTACCCTCTGAGACACTCCATCTCTAGGACACCAGAAGAGGGATAATTCCAGGAATTGTTGCTGAGGAAGCCCTGAGGGTGAGGCATGGACAACTTCAGACAGACTTTGATGGGCACAGTTGATCTGGACAGGGAACCCAGGCATCAGCTCATCCTTCCACCCACCTCTGTGCCCACCAGCTTCCTGTCTCCAGCTGAGGCCACGTCCTGGCCCATGTCAGGATTCAGGTTCAGAACTGAGGTGGTCATCCTGGGAACAGATACATCTTCTACCAAAAGATGTCTGATTTCACTGACTGATGTGAGAACAAAGACTTGTCATTTCTGTCACATGAACTGGATAAGCTAAAATCTGCAGCTCCAAGATTTTAATACAATATGTGTTTGAGAAGGTGGGCAATACAAAATATGCAGGAAAATAAATCTTTTAAAATGATTTAAACATATAATTAAAATTTTGAGCCATTTACCTAAAAATGGATACACAGGGCTTCAAAATTCTTTGAGGGAGAAGGCAATGGCAACCCACTCCAGTACTCTTGCCTGGAAAATCCCATGGATGAAGGAGCCTGGTAGGCTGCAGTCCACGGGGTCGCTAAGAGTCGGACACGACTGAGCGACTTTACTTTCACTCTTCACTTTCACGCATTGGAGAAGGAAATGGCAACCCACTCCAGTGTTCTTGTCTGGAGAATCCCAGGGACAGGGGAGCCTGGTGGGCTGCCGTCTATGGGGTTGCACAGAGTCAGGCACGACTGAAGCAACTTAGCAGCAGCAGCAGCATACAGGTAAAAAGGTTGAGACAATGCCTGATTCACAGGTAAGGAGGGCAAGAGGACCCCAGACTCCAGAGAGGGAAAACCCTCAAATCTGGAGGAGGGTGGACCCCAGATTCCAGAGATGGGAGGACCTCAGACTTCAGACGACAGAGAGGAAATACTAAAAGGATTTTTTAAAAGAAAGTAAAGGTGTTCAAAAGACCAAGGAAAGGATTCTGAGCATGCAGGGAGGATGAACAAGAGTAATCAAGACACTGGGAAATTAAAAGAACTTAAAAAAAAAAAGGAGGGGGAAACAACAATAATAAACTAGTTATTTCTCTAAAAAGTCTTGAGGGAAGAAACTTAGGCTTTTTTCCAGGAGTTCAGTGAATTCAGGGGCTCCTCAAGTTGCATAAGAAAACAATTACATCTTCATTTTCACTAACCTCTAGCTGAAATTTAGCATTTCCTTTCATTATAAAAATGCGGGCACTGAACCACGACAGTTAACAGTTCCTGTGGTTTGTTCCCAATAGAAATCACAGATATTTTCATATCTCATGGCTAGGGGCTGCAAATATCTTGAAATATTATTTACCCTTATCACTACTTCAAAATTATGGTGGTTATTAAACCCCAGCTAGATCTCATTACGTAAGTCATTAATTTAAAAAAAGCATGTATTTTTCTCTATCACAAGTTTTAAAAAATATTTTGATAACTGTATATCAATATAACTAGTTTCCATGGTAACTAGTATCTTAGGTAACTCAGTATCTTATTTTATGCACTAAAAAATATTGCTCTGAAAAGAGACCCATAGATGGCCAAAGGGGTCCTTGGCCCCCAAAAGTTTAAGAATCCCTGCATTAAAACCACTGGAGAAGGAAATGGCAACCCACTCGTGTTCTTGCCTGGAAAATCCTGTGGACGGAGGAGCCTGGTAGGCTGCAGTCCATGGGGTCGCACAGGGTCGGACACGACTGAAGCGACTTAGCAGCAGCAATATTAAAACCAGTCCAGAAAACTTCCCACGTTTCTGGTGACAGCAAGTTGCAGTGGCCACACTGGAGAAATGGAACAGGGTGAGGCTGAGGACACCCCGAGGCTTGCTGACCAGCCGCTGGGTCTTAGTGAAGGAGCAGCCTCCAGCATTTACAGAACAGACCAGCCTCAAAGCTGGCAACTAAGCCACAGCCCCACCATGTTCCAACACAGGCTGGGGTCCTGGAATCCCAGCCCCCCACATTTCTCATGAAAATCTCAACCACACAGAACTACACCGTGTTCTAACCCAGCCAGTCCCATTCCACAGCCTCGCTTCAGCTTTTCCCAGGTTCAACCTCTGAGATAATCAGGAACAACACACACCCACTTCACTCTTCACTTGCACCAGAAAATAAACCATAAATAAGAGCCTCCGGAAGTCAGAAAGCCTGGACCTATCAAAATCACTCTGTACAGCCAGCAGCATGAGTTACCTATGAACACAGTAATTTTATTCCCACTATTTCCCCCCAGAGGAAACAAGGGAAGCTCATTTCTCTTGGACAAGGGGGAGCAGGGGAAGTCGTTTTTCTCTGGAGGTCGTGGGAAGTGATATAAAGACCGTAAACTTGAAGGTCAGGGCTGGGTTTGAATTCCAGCCCAGGGAGAGTTAATAAACCTTTCCACACCCCATTCTCCCCGTCCATAAAATGCTGCTGACCCACCAGAGGTAGCAGGATGGAAAAATTCACCATGGAAAAGTGTTCTTCCCTTCCTTCATGATAAAATAGAGGAATCCTTCCCCAAGAAAGGCAGCAGGAGGTGTTGTCTCAAGAGAACAGACCACAGAACTAATAAAATCATGTGCTTATTAGCATGGGCTTCCCTGGGGACTAAGATGGTAAAGACCCTGCCTGCAATGTGGGAGACCCAGGTTCTATCCCTGGGTCAGGAAGATGCCCTGGAGAAGGAACTGGCAACCTACTCCAGTACTCTCACCTGGGAAATCCCACGGATGGGAGGAGGCTGGCAGGCTGCAGTCCATAGGGTTGCAAAGAGTTGGACATGACTGAGCAACTAACACAGGACACACACATGCTTGTTAGCAGCAAAGTCCATTTTGTATTTCAACAAACTTGAAATTCCCTGTCAGTCCTGCAAGCCTCTCTCTTCTATCAGAAACCTTCCAGGTTTTTGGTCCAGAATTGGTCACACAGACCTTGGTGAGCACCTAAGACTTGCTCATGCCACCAAGCAGAATGTCTGTTCCATAGGGGGTCTGTGATGGGCTTCAGAATTCAGGGTCCCCCAGGACTGCCCAGGGTTGGGGCAGGGGGTATAGAGGATCTCAGAGCTCTTACAGTGGGGGTTAAGAGGTCTGAGATTCATTGACTGGGGACTAGAAGAGTCCCCCCTCGATGAAATTATCACAATCTTATTAGCTTTTGATCTCTACCGGCAAATAATGGTATGTTTTAAATTAGCCATATGGAGAAGTCAGCCATTAGTTCTTGCATACCTGGCATTTATTTAAGTGGTCTTCTGAAGTGAAGTGAAGTTGCTCAGTCATGTCTAACTGTTTGGGATCCCATGGACTTTAGTCTACCAGGCTCCTCCATCTATGGGATTTTCCATGCAAGAATACTGGAGTGGGTTGCCATTTCCTTCTCCAGGAGATCTTCCTCACCCAGGGATTGAACCCAGGTCTCCCACATTGTAGGCAGACGCTTTACCATCTGAGCCACCAGGAAAGCCACCAGGTCTTCTGATGGGAACAGTATGACCCCCTCGCTCTTCTTTTGTTAAAAAATTATTTTTGGCCACACCGAGATGCATGCAGGATCTCAGTTCCCTGACCAGGGATGGAAGCTGCTTCCTCTGCAATGGAAGTAGAGTCTCAACCGCTGGACCACCAGGGAAATGCCCCCTCACTCTTCTTGGTAGGACTGCCCATGAATGGCTGCCCCCTGCCTCTGGCAACAGTGAGGACTGTTGACCCAAAGTAGACCATGTTAATCCTTCTGAGAGCCTCAGACCCTGAGGCTGAGGTCCTGAGCAGGTGGTTATTGTGACCCCTGGACTGCAGCACGCCAGGCTTCTCTGTCCTTCACCATCTCCCAGAGCTTGCTCAAACTCATGTCCATTGAGTCAGTGATGCCATCCAACCATCTCATCCTGTCTTTGCCTTCTCTTCTTGCCTTCAATATTTCCCAGCATCAGAGTCTTTTCTAATGACTTGGTTCTTCACATCAAGCGGCCAAAGTTTTGTAGCTTCAGCTTCAGCATCAGTACTTCTAATGAATATTCAGGATTGATTTCCTTTAGGATGGACTGGTTGGATTTCCTTGCAGTCCAAGGGACTCTCGAGAGCCTTCTCCAACACCACAGTTCAAAAGCATCAGTTCTTAGGCGTTCAGCCTTCTTTATGGTCCAACTCTCACACTGACACATGACTACTGGAAAAACCATAGCTTTGACTATACTGACCTTTGTTGGCAAAGTAATGTCTCTGCTTTTTAATATGCTGTCTAGGTTGGTCATAGCTTTTCTTCCAAAGAGCAAGTGTCGTTTAATTTCCTGGCTGCAGTCACCACCTGCAGTGATTTTGGAGCCCAAGAAAATCAAGTCTCTCACTGTTTCCATTGTTTCCCCTTCTATTTGCCATGAAGTAATGGGACCAGATGCCATGATCTTAGTTTTCTGAATGTTGAGTTTTAAGCGAGATTTTCCACCCTCGTCTTTCACTTTCATCAAGAGGCTCTTGAGTTCCTTTCACTTTCTGCCATAAGGTGGTGTCATCTGCATATCTGAGGTTATTGATATTTCTCCCGGCAATCTTGATTCTAGCTTGTGCTTCGTCCAGCCCAGCATTTCACATGATGTACTCTGCATAGAAGTTAAGTAAGCAGGATGACAATATACAGCCTTGACATACTCCTTTCCCAATTTTGAACCAGTCCATTGTTCCATGTCCGGTTCTAACTGTTGCTTCTTGACCTGCATACAGGTATCAAAGGAAGCAGGAGCAGGTGATGTCTATTCCTTTTTTTTTTACAGATTTTTTTTTTTAATGTGGACTATTTTTTAAAGTCTTTATTGAATTTGTTACAGCATTGTTTCTGTTTTATGTTTTGGCTTTTTGGCCTCAAGGCATGTGGGATCTTAGCTTCCTGACCCAAGATCAAACTCACGTCCTCTGCACTGGGAAGCGAAGTCTTCACCACTGGACCATTAGGGAAGTCCCCTATTTAAGGAATTATCCTTTCTGTCTCTTGGATTCCTGAGTGGTTCAGGGATCCCTCTGCTTTGACCCTGATTTGCTCTGTATCCTCACAACAAAGCTCTGCTTAAACAAGTCAGACTTATTTCTTACGGCATCTACAACAAAGATTCCTAATCAATACTCTACCCAATGCAGAAACCTGGGTTCTAACAGATCTTCCAACATCTGCATTCAAGTTGTACAGCCTCTCTGTCCTGCATATATAGCTCAGATCTGTTTCTTTCTGATTTAACCTTGATGGCTATAGTTCAGGTTCCTACCATTGTTTGCCTGAAATTCACACGACCCCTTAACTACCACCTACCTTCCAGTCCCCATGGAAACGTTTCTAGAATGCAAATAGGGGTTTTAAAAAATTACAGTGCCACCATTGATGCAGTGATATTATGCACTCACATATTGCTGGTGGGGTTATAATTTTTACAATCTTTTTGAAAGGCAATTTGGCCATGTGTGTTGAGAGTCATTAAAAAAAAATACAGCCTTTGACCCAACACTGTGACTTACAAGAATCATTTTCCTAAAGAAGCAATCAGAGATACACAGAAAGATTTATGCATGGAATGTCCTCTGAATCACTCACTCATTCACTTATTCCACAAATCTTGATGCTTACTATATGCTCAGTTCAGTTCAGTTCAGTCGCTCAGTCATGTCCGACTCTTTGCGACCCCGTGAATCGCAGCACGCCAGGCCTCCCGCTAGGCACTGCTATTATTACTGTTTGAAAATGAAGTATTGAGGGGATAAAATAATTGTCAGGTTAGAGGGATTAGTTAAGTAAATTTAGTTATATAATTAATATGATAGAATACTATGTAGTCATTAAATACCACAGTTTTAAAAGAATGGTTAACAACATGGAGAAATCCACATTAAGGGGGAAAACCCAGTTTTGAAGTGGTACATAAAGTATAACCCCAATTTTGAAAGGAGAAATACACACACTCCCACTAAAATGGTGACAGTGGCTGTCTCTAGGAAATGAGATTGAGTGATTTTTGTTTTTTAGCTCATATTTGTATATATTCCCAATTTTTAACAATACACCAGGAAAATGGTTATTTAAAAATCACTTAAAATTTTAAAAAATTACTTAAAAAGTAATAAGCAAATATGATCATGCCTCCATTCTACATAAAACCCATCAAGAGTTCTTCCTCACTCGCAGAACAAATGCTCCAGCATCAGCTCCCTCTAGCCTCTCCAAACCCTGCCCCTCCCCACGTCCTACAGCTCATCAACCACACCAAAATGCTGTTCTAGAGAACACCGTGATCTTTCATTCCCTAGGACCCCTCTCCACCAGCTGTCCCTCTTCCTGTGCTGACTCTGTCTTGGTTAATTCATCAAATACTTATTGGGCTATTTGACAAAACTTCTGTGCCAGCAAAGATACAAGAGTCAAGACAGTAGAGAAAGTCCTGGAACTCATGGAGTTCATCTTCTAGTGGAGGAAGGCAGGTGATAAACAGACACCCAGTACACAGGTGGTGTATTAGCTTCCTATTGCCGTGTAACAAATTCCTACACACTGAGTGGCTTGAACCAACACAAATATATTCAATGTATTCTCCTACAGTTCTGCAGGTCAGAAATCCAGAATGAGACTTTCAGGACTAAAACCGAATTGTCAACAAGACTGGCTCCTTTCGGAGGCTCAGGGGATAATTCACCGTTGTTGCCTTTTTCAGCATCTAATTGTGATTCATGGCTTCCCATGGTCTAGAAGCTTTCTCCATCTGAAGATGAAGTGAGGAGTATCTCTTCTCCTCCAACCTCCCACCTCCCTCTTAGAAGAACTCATGATTCCATCAGGACCCACTGGATAATGCAGGATAATCTCCCCTATCTCAGGATCTTTAATATAATCACATCTGCCTTTTTGCCGTGTAAGCTAACATGTTCACAGATTCTGAGGACAAGAATGTGGGTATTTGAGGGGGACCAGTATTCAGCCTGATGGCATGTGGTGTGTTGTATGTATGGAGTGCTGTGGAAAAAGAAATAAAACAGGTCGAGGCTGCTGTGAATGAATGGGAGTGAGTTTGCTCTTAATATGGGGGAGTCAGAAAAAAAATATGGGGGAGTCAGGGGCACCCTCTCAAACGTCTCAGGTGATGTTTGAGCAGAGACTTTAGACCTGCCTTAGCATTCCTATGGCTGTCCTGGAAAAAAGATTTCTCTTTCCAAGAACGAGGTCAAGTTCTCCTCCTCTGGGAAACCTTAGTCTATCCACCACCTCCCCTGGCCAAGCGACTTTCCATATATCCCATACCATAAATGGTTGGCATCCTATCCAGTCTTTTTGTTTGTTTTGTTTTTTGCTTACAAAAGGCTGCCTAATAGTTTATGAGCTTCTGGAAGGCAGAGGCAATGTACTGTGACCTCCCCCCAATCCTCCTCAGCACGGTGCCAGCCACAAATGTCCGGTCAATACTTGCTCACTGGGCTTGGAATCCAATGTGAACTCAAATCCCTCTCCTGCATGGCAGTTACATGACAATAGGCAAGTTATGAAATCTCCCCACAGCTATTTTCTCATTTGTGAATGAGATGATGGTGATGATATCAGCTGCTTCCCTTGGGAATCCAAGGAGGACAAAAGTATGTAACAGCTTCTAGCAACTGGCTGAAGGGTTTTATTAAAGTATATAAAGTTGTGTTCTGATACTGAGGGTGAAGGGCAGTTAATAGAAAAGTAAACGGGTTTTCCAGTGGTCACGGATGGATGTGAGAGCTGGACTGTGAAGAAAGCTGAGCACCGAAGAATTGATGCTTTTGAACTGTGGTGTTGGAGAAGACTCTTGAGAGTTCCTTGGACTGCAAGGAGGTTCAACCAGTCCATCCTAAAGGAGATCAGTCCTGAGTGTTCATTGGAAGGGCTAAAGCTGGAACTCCAATACTTGGGCCACCTCATGCAAAGAGTTGACTCATTGGACTCCCTCCCTGATGCTGGGAGGGATTGGGGGCAAGGGGAGAAGGGGACTACAGAGGGTGAGATGGCTGGTGATGAGATGGCATCACCAACTCAATGCACATGAGTTTGGGTAAACTTCGGGAGTCGGTGATGGACAGGGAGGCCTGGTGTGCTGCAATTCATGGGGTTGCAAAGAGTTGGACACAACTGAGTGACTGAACTGAACTGAACTGACTGAAAGGTTGAAAACTTGTCATGAGTCACAAACTTTCTAAAGAAAATTCTGCTATCATATTTTTAAAAATATTTATTTATCAAGCTGCGCTGGATCTTAGTTACGGCACGTGGGATCTTTAGTTGCAGCATGCAGGATCTAGTTCCCTGACCAGGGATGGAACCCGGGCCCCCTTCATTGGCAGCACAGAGTCTTAACCACTGGACCACCAGACAAGACCCTAATCACTGAAACTGAAGCTGAGGACCTGAGTTGGGTGTCTACTGGGTGTAGTCATCACCTACCCTGGCTGAGGTTTCCAGCCCGTGAGGGCAGGAACCTTGTCTCACACATGTTGCATCTTCCACGGGGCCTAGAACATAGATGTTTAGCTCAGCAAGGATGCACCGAGCATCTTCTATGTGTGAGGAACAGTGCCAGATGCCAGGGGTACACAGTTGACCAGAGAGACCCATGTTGTAGCTTCACAGAGGCCACATGAACTAACCAGAGGAGAAGCGATCAGACTCAGGCTAGTGAGACCCACAGGGCTAGAACAGGGCTGTGTTTTGGGTGGTATGGGGATGTTCTTTGCCTCAGAAAACACCTAGCCCCAGAACGTCTGCAATCTCGGCTTTGGTATGATTTTGAAAGAAGACGGTCCTTTCTTAAGATGCCCCTGATTTTCCATGCAGGCTTCTGTTGACAGCAACACAGCTTCTCATCTGTGAAATTCGCTAATGCACAACTCCGCTCTGATGCTTTGTAAGGCATTTGATGACATCCGTGCAGCTCTGTTAAAGAAGACGCTTACAGCTAGGAGGAGACAACAGCAGCAGCCCAGGAACAGAGCCGTGTGTGCTCTGGGGAAATTTCCATTTTCTCCTCGCTTAGAATCGTTAACCATCATGCTCGCCGTTTCCCTGGCTCTGAAACGCCCTCTCTTGGCCCTGAGGTGGATGTCGACAGGGTGGCTGCCTGCTTTCTCTGCCCTCGCAGCCAGGTGGGAGGCCCCAGCTTCTGCCCTCTGAGGAAGGTGCCTGCAAGAAAGCCTTAGTGGACGCGGGTGCTCACGCAGCCCCACGTCACTGGCGCTGGTTCTCCGACCGCCGAGTGCTCCCTGCCCTTCCCTGCGGAGGTGACCGCAGCGGCTCCGCATCCGGGTCAAGCAGCCAAAGTGACGAACCTGGGCGCCAGGGGCACACGTGGACGGGTCCGCGCCCTGGCCCGTCCCTGGTCCTGCCCAGAAGGGGCTGCGGAGAGGGAGCGCTATTTCAACCTGCCCGATGCTCTTGAACTCAGATTTTCCCCTTACTCTTCAACCTCAGGCCTCCCACGCGCTGTGTCCTCTCCCTAAATCAGCATCTTTTCTCCGAGTCACTGCTTAGATTTTCCTTCCTGCCAGTGTGTCCTGGACACCGTAGGGGTTCAAGAACAATAGGAAAGGGCGACGTGGCCATGGGGTCCGGGAGGACCCGATTTGGCCCATTTCGAAATGTAAATTTGCTTTTAAGTCATAAAAGGGCTATAAAAACCTTACGCTAAATAAGGAAACCTATCCCATTCGGGGGCCTAATTCCGGCCCCGTTCTGCCCGGCTTGCCTCCCTCATTATACTTGTATAATACAGTATGGTTTCTATTCAGCCTTCCCTTCCTGTTTTTACACTTATTCCTGCTTCACTGACTTTATTATCGGCAGAATTTTGCAGCGTTTTTTTTTTTTAACACAGCCATAAATACTATTCAATTCAACAAATGCATACAAATGGTTTCCATTAGAATTTTAATCTACTCTCAAAATGAAAGAAAAGCTTAATATAAATCTTTTTAAATTACCAGAACATAAATGCAGACAGGGACAGCTCGAGACGACGCACAAGGGGTCGCACCCCGCTGTCCTCACTCATAAATTAATTGAGGTCTCTCGTGGTCCATCAACGAACGGTGCATCCCGGAAAGATCATATCTGTCAAGATTTCAGATTGGTTTCCCCCAGACTTTGTAAAAGTCACAGCTTACAATACCTTCATTATGCCGATGAGAATGGCTGTCTCCCCAACTGGAAAGAAATAGGTGTTTTTGTTCTGTTGAACCAAGATTTACAGAAAGCAATTTCCCTCCATGTAGGAGATATGACAAACCTGCTGGAAAAAAAAATGTCATTTCACAACTTCTTTCATTTCTTCACCTTTTTTTTTTTTTTTTTTTTAACGGCGAGATGTAGATTTCATCCCCGGTGCGAATGGGCTGCCATGACATTTAATGGCTGAGTGGAGGTGCTGGGGACAACCTCCAAGAGGTGGTATGGAAATGCCCCAGGGTCTGCCGGCCCCGGGGAGCGATAACCCAGGCCCCTGCAGCCCTGGGACCAACTTGAACTTGAGAACTCCCTCGAGCCCTGACAGCCTTCGGCCGACCGCTGAGCTGGCCTGTGTCCCTCCTGCCGGCGGAGCCCCAGCACGGCCGCTCCATCCTTGGGCAACGGCCAGGCGGGCTCAGGAGGACGACTGAAGGGCAGAGTGTGGGCTTAGATTGCTTTTTTTTTTTTTTCCATCTCCTCATGTCACAACCTAATGCCGTTCTAGCAGAACTTCTGCATATTAAATTGCCTTTTAGCAACTAGGAAGGGGGTGGCCGTGATCGGTGGAGAAGCGAGCCCTCATGTCAATGGATGCCGGGGCCGACACTCCTCCCCGGAGGACAAAGGGCAAGAAGAGCCCGGAGACCAGGGGTCAGCACACCCTGGGAAACGTCACTCCGTACAGCCACTTCCCTCTCCTGGGGTCAAGCGCCACCGTTCGGGGCTCCTCGCTGCGGGACCCCATCCCAGGCCTGTCACTGTCTCTGGGCAGAGGGGAGCAACAAGCCTGAGGGACCCTGGGGAGTGGCAAACGCAAGGGCTCTGGGCCCTGGGGGCTTCTCTGAGGTTTGGGTACCAGACAGAGAGCAAGTGACGGAAAGCCGCTCAGTCATGTCCTACTCTTTGCAACCCTCTATGGAATTCTCCAGGCCAGAATACTGGAGGGAGTAACCTTTCCCTTCTCCAGGGGATCTTCCCAACCCAGGAATTGAACCCAGGTTTCCTGCACTGCAGGTGGATTCTTTACCAGCTGAGCCACAAGGGAAGCCCATTGGCTTGGGTACCAGACAGAGAGAAAAAACAAAATTAAATCTCTCCTCTTCCTAGGAGGCACGCCGGGCCCTGAGCAGCCAGGCACCCTGGAGACGAGGGCTTCTCACCTGGGTGGCCACTCAGCTGCTCCCGGCGGGCAGGGCAGGGCTGCTGGACTGCCTAGTGGTGCTTCGTGTCTCTGGGGTGGTGAGAGGTTTTGCAAATCTTGCTACAAATGACGATCTCTATCCACATAAAGTGCCATAATAGCCTCTTCGCTTATACTGAGTGGCACTGGCTGTTCAAGTGCTTATTTCTTGATTCTTAGCCCATTTGCTTTCCATTAGCAGTAATCCCGAGCCTGCGAAACTCCAATTACCGAGTGATAATAGAAATTCGGCTCTGCCTCGAATTCTTGAGAATACATGGTCCAGGGCAAGCCCAGGTTCCCCCACACAGTTGTGTTAAAATCGCATTTATGTCACAAGGGCAAGAAATCTGCCCGAGCCTGGGGTGAAAGGGTCGTTCCCGGGGATGGTGCTCCGCACTGCAGGGTCCTAGGGAGCTGGGTGAAGCGGGATCTTCCTCCTGAGAGTCTGAGACCCTCAGGCAGAGAAATCCAGACAGAAAACGGGAAGCTGAGTATGTGCTTCCTTGGATTCTTGAGTTGAGAGTAAGGGTGGCTGGGCACCAAGTGCCTGCTGAGAGATGCAAGGTGGTGGCGGGGGGCAGGGTGTGCAGCTCAGAAGCTCACCCCAAACGATGAGCACATTCACAATGTGGCGCTGGTGAGCACTCCAGGGCTGTGGCAGCTGTTTTGCTTTTATTTTTCATCACGGTAAAACACGAGTACCATAAAACTGACCATCTTGATCTGGCTAAGTGCACAGTTCAGTAGTGTGAAGTATGTTCACACCGGTATGCAGCCAGCATGCTCCAGAACTTTTTCATCTTGCAAAACCGAGACTGTGTCCACTGAACAACCTTCCTACACTCCGGGCCCTCAGCCCCTGAGTATATATGTGCTTAGTCGCTCAGTCGTGTACCAACTCAGTCGTGTCCCATGGACTGCAGCCCCCCAGGTAGGTTCCTCTGTCCATGGGGATTCTCCAGGCAAGAATACTGGAGTGGGTTGCCATGCCCTCCTCCAGGGGAATCTTCCCAACCCAGGGATGGAGCCCAGGTCTCGCACATTGCAGATTCTTGACCATCCGAGCCTCCAACCACCATTCTATTTTCTGTCTCTCTTTTAACTACCCTGGGTAGTTAAATTCTCTCCCCCTATAACATACACACACATACACAACTCAGCTATTATTATCATGCATTAGTGTGACATTTGCTATAAATGATAATCCAATATTGATAAATGATTATGAATTAATGTCTGTAGTTTACATTTGGGAAACCTGCATTCTCATTCGGGGTGTCTACCTCTAAAGCTGCAGAAGCCCAGGTAGGTGGACAGTGGAAGAACAGATGACTGTAAACACTAATGTTCTTTAGCAACAACTGTGGGAGGCTGCTCACCCACAGGAGGCGGATTCTCAGGACACCCTGGGGATCCAAGCGCACGGGCACCGCGCTGGCGTTTCAAGAGTCTGAGCTCTTCCCTTGGAAAGCCGCTGCAGCTCGTGCGAGAGTGGAAGGGTGCCAACCGCAGCCCGGGGACACTAACAACTCACTTGGCCCGTGAGCAATGTCGCGGCCGTGTCCAAAAGAGGACAGGCTGGACGAGAGAGCGGGAGCAGGCAGGGCGCCCGCTCCCAGACAATGAGGCTCGCAAGGGTTCCTGACTGAGCTGGAAGTCTAAATTGAAACATCATCCCGGCTCAGCGGTGTGATCGCGCGGAAGCAAGTTGGAAAAGCACCAGATGGCGCGGACCGGGGCTGCCTGCGCACGAGGTTCCGGCTGGCATCCTAATTGGGCAAGTCCACTGTTCAGAAGCACCAAGTTCACGCGCATCACCGCGGGAGACTGAGTCAACCAATTCTTGACTCAACTAAAGCAGGTTCCCCAGGCGGCATGGAGGGGTCGGGGACTGACTGTCCTGATACAGCGTCCGCCCAGACCACCACGTCCGTGGCTCCTCCCCGCCTACGACCCCAAAGACCAAAACCCAAATGTTTCCTGATGGGAGAGACGCACCCGATGGAATCCTAATCGTGCCAGGCACCTATTGCTCAGTGAGAATATGCGGTGATGCTTTCAAGTCAGGGCGCTGTTGCTGTTGGGTAAAGAGCTCCCTGGGTTTTTTGGGGGGTGGGGTTTGGGGGGGCAAGCACATGTCACAGTCCTGCTCTACACCTCTTTCCTCTGAATTTCACAAGCTGGACCTGCATTGTGGAACTTTCCCTCCAGATAGCTGCTTAATCTAAGCATGCAGTAAAGACTGACACTCATATTTGGCAGGGAAGTGCTGGATTTATTTACAGGTGCTGTTTTTTCTTTTTAACTGGAGAATAATTGCTTTACAAGGTTGTGTCTGTTGTTGTTTAGTTGCTCAGTCATGTCTGACTCCTTCGCGACCCCACGGACTGTAGCCCACCGAGCTCAGCTGTCCATGGAGTTCCCCAGGCAAGAATACTGGAATGGGTAGGCATTTCCTTCTCCGGGGGAATCTTCCTGACCCTGGGATCAAACACATCTCCTGCATTTGCAGGCTGACGCTTTACCACTGAGCCACCAGGCGAGCCCTGTCTTAATTTACAGGTGCGTTTTTGTCGAGCATGTTTCTGAAGCCAGTTTGCACCTTCGTCCCCTTTGTCCTTGGTGTGATGTGGGGTCAGCCTGAGCATCATTCCGGATACAGTGGAAAAGAGAGGTGAGGGGAGACAGCAAGCTTTCACGGCATTAGTCTGTGATATTTGTGAGCCACGTGAAAACTGTCCTCTCACCCCACCAGGCTTCAATCTTAGAAGTCAGCTGGTGGAGGTACTGCAATCGGCTTCATCTTCCCCTCCATTTCTGGCTCACAAAACAAATCCAGGTCACAACACACACAGAGAGCCTGCTCACAGTATGGAGTGCCTCCTAAACAATACTTTCCTGATTCATTTTATTAAGAAAATTAAATCGCTGATCCATATGAACTCTCATTAATAGATATTAAATGTTGCTTGTTATCAGAATGCTAATAAATCATCGGGTTTTTAAAAAATTAACCACCCAATGGCTAACAAATTAAATGTAAATAATTAAGTCTGATATTCCTAGAGAAGGATCACAGAGGGTGGTACATTAGAGACCCTGCTTTTATTTTGCTTGGTTTTAAACAAAAGGAGCCCTTGCTGGCTACTGGCTGGCGCCTCCCTGGCCCCTATCCAGAAGGCGGGGAGCATCTGCAAGGCAGCTAACCGGCCGAGGGGGGCACTTTGGAGGTGGCCGGGCTACTTGGGCCTCTGACCGAGTCCATGACCTTGGCCTCATTAGTCCCAGCTCTAACCAGCCACGATTATCAGTGCTGCCAACATGTACTGTTCAAGAGGTGATGCCCTGTCACTGATCCCCTCCTCAAGGGCTGCTGCAGGTAATTAAAAGCACCAGCTCCACCGAGAAGATGGCCAGCCAGCCTGATCAGGGGTTAGACAGAACCACGTGTCCTCACTCAGTGAAAAGGAAGTAAGAAACAAGCTTCCAGAAGGTGGTTCCGGTTGTCACTAGAACTCAGGGCATCAAGGAAAACGAAGAGATAAAAGTTTCAGCCGAAGAACTGATGCTTTTGAACTGTGGTGCTAGAGAAGACTCTTCTGAGAGTTCCTTGGATGGCAAGGAGATCCAACTAGTCCATCCTAAAGGAGATCAACCCTGAATATTCATTGGAAGGACTGACACTGAAGCTGAAGCTCCAATACTTTGCCCACCTGATTCAAAGAGGCAGCTCATTAGAAAAGACCCTGATGCTGGGAAAGATTGAAGGCGGGACGAAAGGGGGACAACAGAGGACAAGAGCTTCACCAACTCAATGCACATGAGTTTGAACAAGCTCCAGGAGTTGTGGAAGGACAGAGAAACCTGCAGTCCATGGAGTTGCAGAGTTGGACATGACTGAGCAACTGAACACAACAAAACCTTGATATCTGGCACTGTGAGTTTAACGACTTCCCAATACTTCCCAATACTTAGAGGATCTTTCTCATGAGATCACTTGATTCTGGATACTGTATCATACAGACAACACGTGGAAGATCTTCATAACTCAGTGAACCAGGATTTTCCCAGTGACCAAGGCATGTTATAAGAGCATACATGAGTAAAACATCAATTCAAAGCACCAGACAGACCCATGGATTCCAATGTAAGATGACAGGAAGTGGTCACTATCATGATTTCAGACTTTACACAGAAGTTATGCTCTAAGAAACTATCACTCATCAAGTTGTGGTGTGGTATCACAGAAGAGTGTTTGTCGTTTTTTGTTTTTTTTTAAGGCTATTAAAAGAGTCCTCCTTTTTCTTTTTTTAATTAAAAAAAAAATTGGCCTCACTGTGCAGCAAGCAGGATCTTAATTCCCTAACCAGGGATCAAACCCATGCTCCTTGCTTTGGAAGTGCAGAGCCTTAACCCCTGGACCACCAGGGAAACCTGCCTGCCCTTTTCTAACTAACTGCCTGCATGTAGCCTGATTGCCTTCATACATTTCCAACAAGGTAATGTATCACAGCAAATAAAGAGCACTCACAGAACTGACAGTCCGTTTCCTATTAAGCCAGATATTTAAAAGAGTTGCAAAAATATACTTTTTTAAAAGAGCTGCAAAAATGTAAGACCATGTTAGTCTTTTCACAAAATACTTTTTGTTGTTCTGGAAAAAGAGTTATTTTCACAAAACTATGTTATTTATGTTAGCATGTAAAGAGATCGTTGTTATTTTAAATGAATTAAAACATTTTTAAAATTTGTTTTAATTTCTAATGTGGTATCATTATATTTCTAAAGGATCAACTGCAATAACAAAACAGGAATGGAAGTACCCAGACAGCCTCCCTTGGTGCTAAGGGAGCCCTGAGTCATACATATGGCCGGTGAGACAGAAGGGAGTATCTGCTGGGAGCTTCAGGGGAAGTTTCTGCTTTCCTGATAAAAAGGACAGGCGAGAGGGGAGAAGTTTCTTGTTCAATCCCCCTCCCATCTTCTCATTTTGTACTTAATAAGGATGCTTGGAGCTTGACAAAAAAAGCTTTAAGACATAATGCTAAAGTTAGCCAAGTAAAAAATAAAGAAGCAAGCCCAGATCTTTGAGCAGCCGAATCCACTCCAGCAGATACAGTTATTATGTGAGAAAAATAAATTATTTGTTTAAGCTATTGAGAGTCGGGTGTCTGTCCCTTATAGCTTCATACGTTACTGATGCCTGCTTATTCAGGAAAAATGAGGGAAAGGCAGGAGAATAAATATAAAAGGCTGCATGCCATGCATCAGTGTGCAGAGGAAGCCATTCAATACCAAACACCCATCTAAAACCCGGACCGAATGGCATTTTTAACAATACCAAAGATGTAACAGTCTTCATTAATAAAAGGTAAAATAAAGCATCCCTCAACAGTAAGGATCCTATAGTGATTTAAGACCCAATAAGGTCAAGGCATCCTCTAATCAGATGGGTTTACATGGAAACATCATCTCTGAGGTCCTTCCAAAAGCATACATTACTGCCAGCTTCCTAATCCAAAACCATGTATAAGAGTTCTTTAACTGAAATGCAGAAGTTAAAAATAAGACATTTAAATTGTTATCTCCCTTCTCTCTCAAAGACAAATGTGCCCATTAACCCTGGACGCTAACAGGAAGATTTCTTTCCCTTGCATTCTGTGTGATCATATTTTTTCAAGATGTTCATGAGGAAATCAGCGCGGCAAAACTAATTTAGGAAGTTGGCTTCTGATCAGCTCCTTCACTGAATTAAAGTGCAATCAGGGTCATAACTTTTAAATGGAAATGTTAAACGTGTATTAAATACATCTGTGTCAGGTACAATGCAACGATGTGAGTGGGACGGCAGGCAGTGGGCACAAAGAAACAAGACACGCTCCGGTGGAGTTAATCATCTAGCTAGAACAGGAAGAGATCACGGCGAAAAGGGAAATGAAACGTCTCCGTAACAGTTCTAGACGGTCGAAGAGATGGCATAAAACAGTGCACGATTCACTGCCAAAAACATTGTTGCTGACGATAAGAGCTGTAGGATTGCAGAGAAGACACAGACCACTCCCAGCTGGGGAAGGCCAGCGGAGACTTTACAGACAGCGCAGGATTCCTGTGCAGTCTTCAAAGAGACAGAAAGCTGTGTGTGGGCAGAGGATGCACAATAAGAGCCTCTTAGAAAGGCTGGTTTAGGGTGGTCCAGTGGTTAAGACAGAAAAGGCAGAGGAACCAGAGATCAAATTGCCAGCATCCACTGGATCATCAAAAAAGCAAGAGAGTTCCAGAGAAAAATCTATTTTTCCTTTATTGACTATGCCAAAGTCTTTGACACAATAAACTTTATTTATTAAAATAAACTTTATTAATAAACAGTATATTGTGGATCACAATAAACTGTGGGAAATTCTGAAAGAGATGGGAATCCCAGACCACCTGACCTGCCTCTTGAGAAACCTATATGCAGGTCAGGAAGCAACAGTTAGAACTGGACATGGAACAACAGACTGGTTCCAAACAGGAAAAGGAGTACGTCAAGGCTATATATCGTCACCCTGCTTATTTAACTTCTATGCAGAGTACATCATGAGAAACGCTGGGCTGGAAGAAGCACAAGCTGGAATCAAGATTGCCGGCAGAAATATCAATAACCTGAGATATGCAGATGACACCACCCTTATGGCAGAAAATGAAGAGGAACTAAAAAGCCTCTTGAGGAAAGTGAAAGAAGAGAGTGAAAAAGGTGGCTTAAAGCTCAACATTCAGAAAACGAAGATCATGGCATCTGGTCCCATCACTTCATGGGAAATAGATAGGAAAACAGTGGAAACAGTGTCAGACTTTATTTTGGGGGGCTCCAAAATCACTGCAGATGGTGACTGCAGCCATGAAATTAAAAGATGCTTACTCCTTGGAAGGAAAGTTATGACCAACCTAGATAGCATATTCAAAAGCAGAGACATTACTTTGCCAACAAAGGTCCGTCTAGTCAAGGCTATGGTTTTTCCAGTGGTCATGTATGGATATGAGAGTTGGACTGTGAAGAAGGCTGAGCCCCGAAGAATTGATGCCTTTGAACTGTGGTGTTGGGGAAGACTCTTGAGAATCCCTTGGACTGCAAGGAGATCCAACCAGTCCATCCTAAAGATCAGTCCTGGGTGCTCATGGGAAGGACTGATGCTGAGGCTGAAACTCCAATACTTTGGCCACCTCATGCGAAGAGTTGACTCATTGGAAAAGACTCTGATGCTGGGAGGGATTGGGGGCAGGAGGAGAAGGGGATGATAGAGGATGAGATGGCTGGATGGCATTACCGACTCGATGCACATGAGTTTGGGTGAACTCCAGGAGTTGGTGATGGGTGCTGTGATTCATGGGGTCGCAAATAGTCAGACACGACTGAGTGACTGAACTGAACTGTGGTTAAGACTTCAAGCTTCCACTGCAGAGAGCCTCGGGTTCGATCCCTGGTCAAGGAATTAAGATCCAGCATGCCTCACAATGTGGCCAAAAAAAAAAGGCTGGCTTATAGGAAAAAAAAAAAAAAATATATATATATATATATGAGGAATATTCTAGGACATCTGGGTGACCTGTGTAGGAAGGGAGGCAGTCCAGAACCCATGTGGACAATGCCAGGTTGGAGAGGAACATTAGACGTTCAAAAAAAGATGGCAGAAAAGGTGGGAACAATGTAAGAGTCCATCAACAGACATGGAGAAACACAACGTGGTGTGCAATGGAGTATATCATTCAGCTTTCAAGAGGAAGGAAGTTCTGACACATGTTGCAGTATGGATAAACCTTGGATACTACACTCGGTGAAATAAGCCAGTCACGAGAAAAAAAATTCTATATGATCCCACTTCTAGGAGGTTACCTGGAGTAGTCAAATTCAGAGACAGAAAGTAGAATGCTGGTTGCCAGGGGCTGAGGGGAGAGGGGAATGGGGAGTTAGTATTCAGTGGACACAAGAGTTTCAGATTTTTTTATTACCTATTGGCTGCACCGGGTCTTAGTTGAAGCACTAGGGATCTTCCATCTTCTCTGCAGCATGTGGGATCTAGTTCCTTGACCAGGGATTGATCCTAGGTCCCCTGCATTGGGAGTGCAGAGTCTTAGCCACTGGAGCACCAGGGAAGTCCTGAGTTCCTGTTTTGTAAATAAAAAGACTTCTGGGGCTGGATGGTGGTGATGGGCGCTCAAAAAATGTGAATGTTTTTAGCTATCACTGAACTGTATGCTTGAAAATGGTTAAGATGGTCAATTTTATGTTATGTATATTTTACATTGTAAAATGTATTTAAAAACAGAAAAGACTAGCAGCTGGCAGGTAATGATATGGCCTGGGCTTCAGGAGGGAGTCCAGGGCAGGTAGGAAGAATTTACTTGGCTGCTGGCCTCTAAAATTAAGAGCAGCATCTTTTTCAGGGTCCAGGCCTGGAGCTGTGGTTTCCACCTAGTAATCAATCCCCTAGCTGAGAGGGGAGCAGGTGGTGTACAGAACTCTGCTCCAATTTTCTTTGGAAATACTGAACACAATTTAAATTAATGAAGGACCTTAAAAATCTTTTAAAATATCTGACTTTGGAAGTGCAGTTAGAGCCAGGAACCTGCAGACACTTGTGACCCCAGCCGTCTCCCCACTGGCCTTACTCACATGGATGTGGACACTTCAGACAGCTTGATCCAGAAAAAATAAACCGCAGGTCGTGTTCGCATGGCTCTGGCAGGTGGAGAGTGTTCTTTAGCCTGAGCTCAGCAGAGCTGGGCTTCCTCTAACAAGTCTATGCCTTCTCTGACTCTGAAAGAGGAAGCACTGGAGAACCCACTAAGCCCTTGGTTGCATGCTCAGTTACATCAACTCTTTTGAGACCCCGTGGACTGCAGCCCGCCAGTCTCCTCTGCCCGTGGGATTTTCCAGGCAAGAATACTGGAGTGGGTAGCCATGCCCTTCTCCAGGGAATCTTCCTGACCCAGGGATTGAACCTGAGTCTCCTGCATTGGTAGGATTCTTTACAATTGAGCTACCTGATAAGCCCTGACATTTGGTTAGGCACTCAATAATGATTTGGAGATTGATCTAGTCTCACAAACCAATGGCTTTTAGCCCCCTTCCAACAATTCTGCAGATGGGTGATTGCAGCCATGAAATTAAAAGACCTTACTCTTTGGAAGGAAAGTTAGGACCAACCTAGATAGCATATTAAAAAGCAGAGACATTGCCAACAAAGGTCCATCTAGTCAAGGCTATGGTTTTTCCAGTGGTCATGTATGGATGTGAGAGTTGGACTGTGAAGAAAGCTGAGCCCTGAAGAATTGATGCTTTTGCACTGTGGTGTTGCAGAAGACTCTTGAGAGTCCCTTGGACTGCAAGGAGATCCAACCAGTCCATCCTAAAGGAGATCAGTCCTGGGTGTCCATTGGAAGGACTGATGTTGAAGCTGAAACTCCAATGTTTTGGCCACCTGATGCAAAGAGCTGACTCATTGGAAAAGACCCTGATGCTGGGTAAGATCGAGGGCAGAAGGAGAAGAGGATGACAGAGGATGAGATGGTTGGATGGCATCACCGACTTGATAGACATAGGTTTGGGTGGACTCCGGGAGTTGGTGATAGACAGGGAGGCCTGGCGTGCTTCGATTCATGGGATCACAAAGAGTCCGACACGACTGAGTGACTGAACTGAACTGAACAATTCTGAAAAATGGAACCAGCTCCAGGTCTTTCCAGAATTCTTGGGCACCCTTCATGGGATAAATGTGACCCCAACTCCAAAAGACTGTGGCCCAGAGTTGCTCTGCCAGCTTCTGCCAGTGCTAACCTCTCATCACCATGGTTCCCAGAACTGAGCAGAGCAGAGACCTTCTCATTGAGAGCCTGGTCCTCCCACAGAGTTTAAAGGCCACCCTCCCGACTGATGATTTGCAGAATCTACCACTTTCAGAGTAACCTTAGTTTAAAAAAAAGAAACAACAAGTGAACTGTGAATGTGAAAACGTCTCACCAGCATCACCAAGAGGAAAACTACCTGCCCTGCACTCTCGGGCTTTCCTATTACAACAGTCAATTCTCCAACCTAAATATTTTTAATCTTCAGGTGGATATGGACGTTAGAAGATAAAAACTTATGCCTCGGGACTTCCCTGGTGGTCCAGTGGTTAACACTCCCTGCTTCCACTGTAAAGGGTGCAGGTTTGATTCCTGGCCAGGGAACTAAGATCCTGCATGCTGCATTGCTTGGCAAAAAAAAAAAAAAAAATTAAATGCAAGAAATAAGCATATTCAAAAAGCCCCACAAACCCCCCCCCAAAACCCTGCTTCCTCTAGAGGCACAGAGGAAGTGTAGATACTGGTCATACAAGCCTACATTTTTACTCAAGCTCTTCTCAACCTTTCTTTTTATGCTTGTTTCCTTATTTTGCTTCATTTTTAATTAAGAAGGAAATGGCTAATATCTCCGATCACTTCCACTGCTGGATCTTGTTGGGCTTCATAAGTCTCTAAGGATAGACTCTTTGAAAAAGGAAGAGAGAGCACAAAATGTGTCACGGAAATGGAGTTCCTATCATTTCCCTGAGAAATTTTGCCTTTTAAATGGAGTTCTCCTACCAACAGTTTCATGAAAGATGGTTTCCCTATTGTCATTTATTACCTATGACAGGCAGCAACACTGCCTCCAAATCAGCCTCCATTCACAATTACCCAGCCGAGCCTGCAAGGCAAGAGAAGGCTCGAGATGCCTTCCTTCTGGAGCACCATTCCCAAAGGCAACAGTTCAAAGCAAACGTCTATTAACTGGAATGCTGATATCTACTGAGTTCTCTGGACAGAAGATTCCACCGTTCCTACAGGGATATGGGAAACTAACACGGAATTACGTGCACTCCAGTCACCGGGAAGTTCAGCTACGTGGTCTATACGTGGACACTTTATATACCCACCCATGGGTGATCACCTCCACAAACACAACCCACCAGACTATCAAAAGACGTGCTTCCTTTCTAGCAAGGATCCTCCCTGTTAATCTCCTCCCAGGAAGGAAATGAAAAAAAAAAAAAAATATTTTCACTAAAAATGTAATAAAATGGGACAAAATATAAGACAGTATCAAAATTAAGTAAATTAGATGCACTACAGTCATTCCTTGGTATCCTAGGGGATTGGTCCCAGGACCCCCATAGATACCCAAATCCACGGGTGCTCAAGTCCCTTAAATAAAATGGCAGAGTATTTGCATATAATCCATGAATATCCTCTGTATAGTTTAAGTCCTCTCTAGATCACTTATCATACCTAAGTAAATATTTGTAAATACAGTATAAACCTACATATAGGCAAGACCTCAGAGGTATTTAGGGTTTGGCCTAAACCCTAAATAAAGTAAGTATTACAATAAATCAAGTCATGTGCATTTTTGAGTTCCTATGGGCATACAAAAGTTGTGTTTACACTATACTACGGTTTTTTTAAGTGTGCAACAGCATTATGCCAAAAAATGCATATACTTTAATCAAAAAATACTTAACTGCTAAAAATGCTAACCATCATCAGAATCTTCAGTGAGTTATATTCTTTTTGCAACAGTAACCTCAAAGATCACGGATCACCATAATAAACATTAATAAAGAAGCTTAACATATTGTGAGAATTATCAAAACATGACACAGAAATGTGAAGTGAGCAGATATCACTGAAAAAATAGTGCTGATAGACTTGCTCCAACAAGCGTTGCCCAAACCTTCCATACGTAAGAAATGCAGTATCTGCAGAACACAGTAAATAGAGATCTGCCCGGAAATAAATGGACACGGTAAATTCAACTTTTGCTTTTAAGAAATTTCTGGATTTTTTTTTCCTGAATATTTTTGATCTGAGGCTGATTAAACCTGCATATGTGGAATCCGTGATCACCGAGGGCTGACTGCCCAGGATACTAACCCCTAGGCATATTCACAGATGTGACGTAACAATGACATGTGCACACGCTGTCCCTTCACTCGTGCCCGACTCCCTGACTCTGTGGACTGTAGCTGGCCAGGCTCCTCTGTCCGTGAGATTCTCCAGGCAAGGATACTGGAGTGGGTTGCCATGCCCTCCTCTAGCGGATCCTCCCAACCCAGGGATCAACCCCGCATCTCTTACATCTCCTTGCATTGACAGGCGGGTTCTTTACCGCTGGCGCCATCCTTGCCAAAAGGGCTCACAACTCATTTACAGCAACATAAAAATCTTAACCTATATTGTCCATCTTTAACTATCTGTACTGATTTTTTTGTCTACCTACTTTTTGTTCTAAGCATTTTACAGCAGAGGGTGGGGGGTTTCGAGGAGATAGTAGAGAAAAAAAACTGAAGAGAGTAAAGGAGATTTAGAGAAAGAATGTGACAGGAGAAGAGCAGGAAAAGCCAGACTGGAGACTGGAGGATTCTGGGAGGGAGGAGGGCCTGGGACTGGTCAGGTTGCTGAGATGACCTGTCGGACAGCCACACCTGAGACGGGAGCAGGACGTGCTGGGGAGACAGAGGGGAAAGAGAGCCTTCCTGCGTATCTCATTTCTGATCCATGGAGACGCATCACCCATCAGCCCTGGGGAAGGCACACGGCATCAGTCCCTCAGTCTGTTCTCTGTGCATTAAAATACATGCAGTGTCTCTGGAAAAGGAAATGGCAACCCACCCTAGTATTCTTGCCTGGAGAATCCCAGGGTCAGAGAAGCAGGCTCCTCTGTCCATGGGGTCACAAGAGTTGGACATGACTTAGAGACTAAACCACCACCACCACCTCCTGTGGGAGTTTCCTCCCAAGAGTTTTCCTGGGGTTCTGATAACACATTATGGTCAGGTTTTTATGTTGTCTGCCAGGTTATGCTAGATGGAAAATAAATAAATAAATAAAAGAAAATACACACAGCGTGCTTCACAGACAACCCGGAGACAACAGAAACAGAGTCGATCACATCATTATAATATAAAAATGAACATACCTCGGCATGGCAGATTCTAAATACGATTTTAATAATGTTGGCAAGGAGCCAAATTACAAATGCCCCAGAATCTGGAGTACAGAACCTCAGAGACAAAATAAAAACTCATAAAAATAGGAGAGTCTTTTAAAACGGTCATAATCTTTAGGATAAAGAAACCATTTTCTCAACGAAGGTACTGAGCGCATTTAATAAGAATTAAATGAGATTAAAGACAAGGTGCACTGTGACCCATTCCCCAAACGGCGGTGACTAGGAAGGTGAGATTCGTGTTGATGATGAAGGCAGGGCGCCAGGCACACATAGGAGCTCACGTCACCAACAGACCTGGACGAAACGGAAACCTGCTCCCGTTTCACTGATAGGCGAGAAGAGGGCAGCCTTGGAAATGGACCCTGGTGGCACGTGGGCGGCAGGTGCATGCCCACACACACAACCCACCACCCGGCAGGGTGGGGACCTGGGGCGAGGCAGGGAGACAGGCCGCCTCCTCCAGTAGCAACTCGTTACTCAGAGACGCTAAGGTAAGAGCTCTGCATCCCCCACAAACCAAGAGTGAGAAGCTGGAACAACAAGGGTCCCCAGCCCCTAGAGGGACAGGGTGCCACCACCCCGGGGATGGCAGGACCGCAGAAGTGGAGAAAGAACCCCCGCCTCAGCGACGCTCATCACCCGTCAGGATGAAGGTGCACCCCCTGCAGGATTTCTGGGTGGGTGGGGGCGTCCCCTCAACTCTCCAGAGCAAATGTCTAAATGCTACTGTCCTATGGGTCTCTCTCTTCCCTCCGAGGCCAGATGTTCAGGCAGGGTGTCTGCTCATCCCAGAAGGAACACAACCGCAATTATTTGTTTGTTGCCAGCATACACGGTGTTGAAGAGTGGCTGTGAAACAGTGGATGACACACGGCTGACCCCCTTCTGCAGAGCCACCGGTGAACCAGGAGACCGGAGACCGGAGGGGGCGGCGCCTTTACTTTAAATCCTAAATCAAGAGTTTCAACAGATGCAGATTCCATGAGACTGGAGAGGGAGTCGGGAAGACTTGAGGTTTTATATTCTTTAGATGTCGACTTTGGCCGTCCCAGCTATTAAGAAGTTATGTGTAACTTCAAGATGAGACGCATTAGCAGCTTCTTAGAAGAGGATAATCCCAATCTTCGGGAGATTTAATGAGATGGCACTCACTGCAGCTTCTGACTCGGTCTGCTGTTAATTGAATCGAAGTCAATGACAATCTGGCTGCACTTTGGTATGAATTTCCTAAAAGTAAGAAACAAAACATAGAGAGACATTATCCAGTGAGGAGTTAGAGCCATTTGTTTACTTTGGCTTAACCTACATTTTCTGCAGGGAGGGAAAAAAAAAATTCCCTGGGATTCACTTGATATTTTATCTCTATAGGAGCCAATTAGAGTGCACCATACCGAGAGAAACACGGACAGGAAAAGACTAAAGACAAAAAAAGATGCATGGGGTGGCTTGGTTTGTGTGTTTGTCAGCTGGCTGAGTTCATGAATTACTGGGGAATCAGAGGATTTCTAACAACTTAGCTGCACGGCATGACATCCGATGACTAGTTTCCCCACCAGATTTATCTTATTGTTTAGGAAATATATGCAGCCAACCTGCAATCGCTCTAAAGCAAAAAAAAAAAGAGTACGTTTTCTTTTGCTCTTGTGCATAGCCAAAGTCAGCCAGCTCTAATGAACAGTCATTTTAAAAATCATGTTCTATAAATGCAGAAGTAAAACAAACTCAAGATTTTTTTTCTCATTAATGTATCTTCTCAAAAAGGTAAAAAGAACATACTTGAGAACTAAACGTATTCTTAAAAAATCAGTAAACAGTAAATATCTAATTATTGTTGTTTAGTCGCTAAGTCGTATCTGATTCTTTAGCAACCCCATGGACTATAGCCCGCCAGGCTCCTCTGTCCAAGGAATTCTCCAGGCAAGAATACTGAAGAGGGTTGCCATTTTCTTCTCCAAGGGATGTTCTCAACCCAGGGATCAAACCTGTGTCTCCCGCGTTGGCAGGCAGATTCTCTGCTGTTGCTGCTGCTTATTTAGCTGCTTCAGTCATGTTCTACCATACGACCCCATGGACTATAGCCCGCCAGGTTCCTCTGGCCATGGCATTCTCCAGGCAAGATACTGGAGTGGGCTGCCATGCCCTCCTTCAGGGGATCTTCCCAACCCAACAGACTCTATACTACTTGTAAATAATTTGTGTCTCATCAGGCACAATAGTCTAAGAGATTCATTACATATAACCTACATCCCTAAAGAATCCAAAAGGTTAGCCATGTTACCAATTATAAGGACCCTAGTTGTGGACCACAGATACTATAAAGGAACATCTTCAAGAGTTTTCAGTCTAAAGGAAGTTTCTACCAGAAACCAAAGGTGGTCAGACTGACGTGCAAGTAACATGTACCTCCCAATATGTGCATAGCAAAGAAAAGCATACAAATCTCAACAACTTTAAATCCCAACTTAAACTATTCCTGTAAGAAGAATTCCCAGCGCTCCAACCTAGCAGGTTACTTGCACCTTAAATTTTTTTATGCCAGAGTTGTTATGTTACATCTGCAAAATTTAGAAAGGTTTAATGTTAATATAACAAAACATGTGAATTTTAAAATTTGTCACTACCAGAATAATTAGTGCAAGCCCTGGGAAGCCATTAACATTAAAGTGTAATCATTACACCATCTTCCGATATTTCTGTCACTACCCATTAAAATCGACCCTGAGGATAATCTTTAGAGCCGTAACTCATCATGTTTAAAAAGGTGCTTCCTGTATCCCGACAAAACTCTAACCCTCAAAAGATACACATACCCCTATGTCCACAGCAGGACTATTCACAACAGGCAGCACATGGAAGCAGCCTAAATGTCCATCGACAGGTCAATGAACAGAGAAGATGGGGCAGACATACACAGTGGAGTGCTGCTGCCGCTGCTCCCAAGTCGCTGCAGTCGTCTCCGACTCTGTGACCCCATAGACGGCAGCCCACCAGGCTCCCCCGTCCCTGGGATTCTCCAGGCAAGAACGCTGGAGTGGGTGGCCATTTCCTTCTCCAATGCATGAAAGTGAAAAGTGAAAGGGAAGTCGCCCAGTCGTGTCCGACTCTTAGCAACCCCGTGGACTGCAGCCTACCAGGCTTCTCCGTCCATGGGATTTTCCAGGCAAGAGTACTGGAGCGGGGTGCCATCGCCTTCTCCAAATGGAGTACTACTCAGCCATAAAAAAGAATGAAATGATGCCACATGGATGCAACTAGAGATGATCAAACTATGTGAAGCAAGTCAGAAAAGAGAAAGACAAATACCACACGGTATCACTTATATGTGCAGCCTAAAATATGACACAAACATCTACGAAAGAGAAACAGATTCACAAACATACAGAACAGTCTTGTGGTCGCCAAGGGGGATGGTGCTGGGGGAGAGACAGAGTGGAGTGTGGGGTTCGCAGACGTAAGCTTTCATACATGGAATGGATAAACAACAAGGTCCTACTGTGTAGCACAGAGAACCATAGTCAGTATCCTATGAAAAACCATAAGGGAATATTAAAAAAAAGAATGTGTGTGTATATATATGTGTATAACTGAATCACTTTGCTGTACAGCAGAAATTAGCACAGCATTGTAAGTCAACTACGCTTCAATTAAAAAAAACAAGAGGCTCCCAAGTGTGGCAGTCAGGCCTCCCAGGCAGAAATCAAACCGCAGACAAGGTCAAACGTGTAGTCTTCCTCAGGCTTTTCCCAGTGCCTTCTCCCCGCAGTGTCCCTCACTCACCTGAAGGAGATCCCGGCCATTTCAAACATGAGCCTCGCAGCTGTTGTCTCATTGCTGTCGTGGTATTTATCAGACATGAAGATAACTTCTTTTATACCTTAAAAGGCAACGATGGAAGAAATCTCATTGTGGGCATGCAGAGACACTGCAACAGGCATGTGGACAGGAGCCCTGGGCGAGTCTGACGAGTCACGCTTCCTGAGTGGACCGGCACACTCCGTCCAGTTACTGACACCTGTGTCTGCTGCTGTCAAATACACAGCAGCGGACGGATTATATGTCATCTGCCCTCCAGTCTTTATGGATTTTTTTTTAATAAATGCAAAGTGAAAACATGTCAAATAGTCAAGCCTTGATCTGATTAACAAATTTTCTTTACTGCAGGCAATCGAATATTCTTTTTTTCACAAAGCAATGACTCCTTAACTCAAGAGGCTAGTGGGGATGGTAGAGAAGGCTGGCACAATCAAGAGATGAGGACCAGTGTGCTGCCAAGTAAGACTCTGTAGACCAGTTCAAGCCAGCAGACCAGTCCAAGACAAAGGGCCCATCTGGTTTCCTTCCCTGTCTCACCGGGCGGTTCAAGCACGAGGGCAAAGAGTCTGGACGGCACGTGACAACCGTCACCCACTCCTCCAGCAGCCTCGGAAGCTGCTCTTCCCACACACCCACCGTCACCTCTGAGCTTGAGGATGGCGAGGAAACTCGCAGAGGATGGTGCGCCACCAGTGAGGAAGCCCACGACGTTCCTTAACGGAGACTCTAGATCCTGAATCCCCCAGACCCCTTCTGCTCAGAGATCCATGGGCTTGTGATAAACAGCCCCGTTAAAGCACACATCTGGCTAACATGATAAGTCTTTAAATCTCAAGCCGAGAGCTTTATGGAGATAAAGTGTAGCTGAATCTGAGATGTGACAGTTTGAAAAACGTGAAATATTCAGCACACAATGGTGCAGATTTGTGGTAACCGTAACGTGAGAAAAACCTGAAGTCGGACCATTTGAGTCTTAACGACGTTTATATGTAGAAAGATGTTTACGTCCCAAGTATCTACCATATATTAGAGGCAAATTAAAATTTCATGTAGAGACTCCCAGCTGACCTTGTTTCTGACAGAAGTTCACTTCTCTCCCTCCCCCCTAATCTATGCACAATATGTCAGAAAATGGTAACTTGACAGTAATTATATGCAACGCCTGTGTTGTTTTTTGGCAGCTTGCAGTTTAAGAAGTTGCAAACTAAATTAAAAACATGCTAAGAATCACAGAGGATGCAATTAGTCTTAGAATACCTGGCACAGTTCAAAAATAAAACGGGAAATACCTTGCAAAGTTGATGGTGCAATTAATCCAGATCTAAACAATAGCGATTTAAGATCAAGCACATCTGCACTGAGCAGGCAGAGATGCAAATGCGACAAATGGGACGGCCTGGGTCCTACCTGCCTGGATGATGAGCTTAGCACATTCATTACACGGGAACAAGGCGACATACATGGTACAGCCTTTCACGTCTGCTGAGTTTTTGTTCATAATGGCATTCAGCTCGGCATGGCACACTGCAGATTTGAAGGAGAAAGAAAAACTTAAGACTGCAAGCTCATGAAGAATTTGCTGATAGTGTTGAGGCATTCCACTTGCCCCTCTGAAATCACGTAGATGATAGACTCGATTTTTCAAAAATTGATTACAGATGGAAAGTACTGAAAAACAAGCACCGCCTGGACTGACGGGTTGGCGATGAGCAGCGAAACTGTTGACCGCAGCAGCCCTGGGCCTGTCGGAACCTAGAACAGCCAGGAGGGGCCAAGGTCAAGTGTCTTCACCCACCCCATGCAGAGCAAGAGCTCACGGCTCCACGAGACCCTGGGGATGGAACTGCCAGCACCATTTGTGTGTTGATAAGCACACGCGGGGATATTTGCCGGAGCCATTAAAAGGGCAAAGAGCAATTTTAAGAGCAAAAGAATCAGGAAGTGAAGCTAAGCATTTCTGTCCCCAGGGATCTGCTGCTCCATATGGTTCTCAGTCCACACACCCCCAAGAAAAAGATCAGCGGATAACCACGAGTTTGTCACCCGAACAAAAAACATCCATCCACTTAATGACCATGGAAAGTCGACTTCTTGCTATAAAGGTCAGTGACCCCAGTAGGTGATCTGAGGGCATCCCCAGGCTTGACTAAGTCCAGGGTTAAGGAGGCCCCCTCCTCTCCTGTTCTGCACCTGTTGCAGCCCACCCATCTTCCCAGCTACTTGGCGAACTGTTCCTATCACCTAACCCCACAGGGCACTCCTGGGAAGGAGCTAGAATCCTTCCCCACTGGGCTCTACGCCAGAATCCTCGACCTGCTTTGTCAGGCTGCTGTATTGCTTTCTAATAACATCACTTAAGTTTCTGGCTGCATTATCTAAAATTGTTCTCCTTGTGGTTGTGATTTGCAGACTTGTCTGCCCGGTTGGAATCCCCCTGGGAGGACACACCCACACCTGAACGCTGATGGTCTGGGGTGTGGTCAGGGCTTTGGACTTTTTGAGATTCTCTCTGCAGACATGTTGAGGAAACACTGCCTTATAGAATCCTCTCATATCTGCAGGGGGACCCAACACATTCCAGGCACACCAGTGCTAGGTAAATGTTTATTGAATGAATTACCATCTGGCCCTGGTCCAAATCATACAAAAGTCCTAATTCTTAATATAGGGCCTTCCAAGGTCTCTCCCTCCGTCTCCAACTCATCCACCTTCTACTACCCTGAGCATCTTCTTCCAGGAGCATTGAGGCTGTAAAACTAAAAATGCTGCTTACCAACCGGTTCTACAAGATCAGGTCAGCAGCTGTGTACCCCAAAAGGAACTCAGGACACAGCACAGGCGCAGGCACTCTGGGCTCTGGGAAAGCAGGCGGAACAGGCCCTTAGACAGTTGGAGGCATCTTTCAGGGAAAAATCAGGTACCGATTGCAAGAACATATTTTGATGAACCCGAACTCATGAATCTTCCCATACTTCAGTTCAGTTCAGTTCAGTCACTCAGTCATGTCCGACTCTTTGCCACCCCATGGACTGCAGCACAGCCAGGCCTCCCTGTCCATCAACAACTCCCAGGGCTTGCTCAAACTCGTGTCTGCTGAGGCCTGATAGAGGCCATGACTAAAATAGGCCGGAGCAAGCATCCCGGAAACAGCTGAGACACTGCCCAGGCAGGATCAAAATTAATTACCCCCGACGGGAGGACTCAGCCTGTCAGCATGCTCCCCGTAGCCTGGTCTGTGCCAGTCGGGACGAGGATAGAAATCTCCTAAGAAAGCCCGCGCGCGCGAAAATCTAGCCAATTAGTAGATGCAAAGAAACCCTTGTAACCAATCCAACCTTGCCAATTCCCTGTCTTTGTCCTAAACCTATAAATACTGCTGTAATCCAGGGCTCGGGGCTCTGGCTCCACTCCACTGTGTTGGATGTGGCCGGGGCCCTGGCTCGAGCTGGCAATAAATTCCCTTTTTGCGTTTACATTGCCGTGGATGTCTTGTTCTCTCAGTTCTGGGGATTTGGACCTTGGGCATAACAATGTCCAATGAGTCGGTGATGCCATCCAACCATCTCATCCTCTGTCATCCCCTTCTCCTCCTGCCTTCAGTCTTTCCCAGCATCAGGGTCCATTCCAATGAGTCAGTTCTTTGCATCAGTGGCCAAAGTATTGGAGTTCCAGCTTCAGTGTCAGCCCTTCCAATAAATATTCAGGACTTAGGAAAGCACTAAACTCATTAACTGAGATACCTATTCCTCGCGACTGGCTTATACTGATGGCACAAACTCCTTAGCCAAAATCATGTATACCTTGCTATCTCTTCAGAGCCGCTCCTCTGACCTACCTGAGAGGCTGAATCCTGGGCTACAGTCCTTAGTAAAGCCCTGAATAAGCTCTGAATAAGAGCTCTTACGATCTCAGTTTATCTCAGTTTTTCTCAGTCGACAAGGCCTTAAAACAAGAGAGGCCTGAACTCATGGTGCTCATGTATTTGAGCCAGGGCATGCTTGCTTGATCAATGCACTTTTTTGTTTTTAATCAATGCACTTTTACTCTGGCTTGGACAAGACACAGACCCCGCTCCGCTTCCTCCCCAGGTCTCCAGTTTGGGGGGGATGTCCTACGTGTCCCTGCAAACGGCAGCAACTCTGCAATGCTGCAGGCAGAAAGCTGACCAAGGGCCTCTTTGGAGATGTTGAGAGGCACTCATTTTAGCCTATGAATAACCACGATTTAGCCGCCTGTGGAAATGAACAGTCTCTGGCATTGTTAAGAAAATCTAAAGGGGGAAAAAAAAGCTGTGTTTCATCAGATCACAGCCAGTCAGAGAACAATCCTCGCTGACTGCAGAGGGACCGGAGCCGGCTCCCCGAGGCTCTGTGCTGTAAACCCGGGGTTGGGGGATGCTCCGGGCCCTCAGGGCACTGGCCTGGGAGGGGCCCTGTAGCCTCATTTCCCTCCCGGGTGACCAAGATGTTCCCTAGCTGATATTAACACTGCTCAGTGTTAAAAACAATTAGATATAATTGTTTCTTTTACTTGCCCCTTGAGGGCAGAGCCCGGCCTTTCAGGTTCTCGGTAACTCCCCCAGAGCCCAATGTTATGCCATGAACATAATGGGTGTTAAATATTTACTGAATGAATAAAGGAGGGAATTCAGATTCCAACTATTGATGGGGACATGGGGGAAAATACAGAAGGTCCTCTTAAATTCAAATATCAAAACTATGCTTTCCCCTCTAATGACTGTTTTTTGATGGTGCTGGCATTAATATTCAGAACTGCAGTTTCTGAATCTGTTAGGAAACACCAGGATATGGTCTTCTTTTGCCTCTCTTAAAAACAGTCACATTGAAACTACCTTCCTCTAATTCATTGGAGGTAGTTTGGGGCAAAATTTAACATTATGTCTGGACTCATTAATGAAAATTATCACATGAAAGAGCATCCGACATCCCTGTATCAAGGGTAGTTTATAGAAGTAATACACAGGACTATAAAACAGACTTCCTGTCTCTTAACTACAAAAATCACAGAATGGAGAATACAGAGCTTCTTGTTAGAGAAACAAGAGGTCTCCCGGGCATTTAAGCGGTTGAGTGCTGGGCACACGTGAGTAAAGGAACAAGTCACAATCCACCATCCTGCATGGTCAAAACCAGACAAGACAAAAGCGAAACCCAGGCGTCCCACCCACGCTTCGCTGCCCTGGCTAACCCAACCTGTGCACCCCTCCAAATCCAGATGCATCCAACACCTGCCCCAGCCACTGAACTCTAACACCTGCTTCTCGAGCCTGCATCTGAGGGTTGAGGGGAGAAGCCCCCCATCCCCGCCCCTGGAAGCACCTGACACTCAGGGGCCCCCCTGTGCTATCAGCCTGGATCCCCGGGTCTGAAAGTCTACCGGCCTGGCTGACTTTTTAGCTCCGCCGCCTCCAGTCTCGGTGGCCCTGACCCTCGTTTCCCCTCCAAAACTGCCCTGGCAAAGTTAAGTAAGTTCCTAAAAACTGTTCTGGGTATAACCTTTATTTGCTGGATCGCCATGTAAAAAGTTTAAGAAATACTAGCTCATGGAAACCTGTTGACCTCTGTAACGTGCCAGTGTATACAGTTCAGTTCAGTTGCTCAGTCGTGTCCGACTCTTTTTGACCCCATGGACTGCAGCACGCCAGGCTTCCCTATCCATCACCAACTCCCAGAGCTTGCTCAAACTCATGTCCATTGAGTCGGTGATGCCATCCAACCAACTCATCCTCTGTCGTCCCCTTCTCCCTGCTGCCTTCAATCTTTCCCAGCATCAGGGTCTTTTCAAATGAGTCAGTTCTTTGCATCAGGTGGCCAAAGTGATTGGAGTTTCAGCTTCAGCGTCAGTCCTTCCAAAGAATATTCAGGACTGATTTTCTTTAGGATTGACTGGTTTGATCTCTTTGCAGTCCAAGGGACATGTATATAACCAACTATTAAAAAAAAAAAAAAAAACCTAAGCCCTAGGGGGTAGCATCTGCCAATTTCTGTGGTAGAAATACTCCCCCGGGGCCAATTCCAAGCTCCCAAAGTGATTATCATTGCGGAGAGATGCATGGAGGAGGCTGTGCCCACACCCCGCCAGGCAGCCTCCTCCTTACCCGAATCCAGTCCCTTTCTGGCTTCAATCTCTGGGTTCCCTGCTCTCCTGGACCTAATTCTCAAGCCCTCTCCCCACACCAGCCCTCTCAGCATCACCAGACCCTGTCTCTGTGGGTCTCTGCCCTGCTCTCAGGCTTCTGGGCATTTCCCAAGGTGCAATCCTGCTCTTTGGTTTTCCTCCCACAATGGTCGACTTTGAGAATTCATCCATTCATAGATTCTCAGAGAGCAGATCTACTTGCAAAACACTGAAATCTACATTTCTAACCCCAATTTCCCATATTCTCCTCAGACTTCTTCTTTAGGGGTTGGCGTGGGGGCGGGGGGCTGAGTCCACTATGGTAAACACTCTGCAGATATCTGATGACACTAAGTTAAAGGATGCCTTTATCTTTTTGAGTGTTGGCATTTCTATGATGTAGCTTAAGAAGAGCTTCAGCTGGAACTACAAACAGGCCTGAGCACAAAAACCAAGCAAGGAGGATGGTTCTGTTACTGATCTCAAGATGAGCCTGGTTTCCACATTCACTGCGGGCATCAGGACCAAGTATTCCAAAGAGACACAGTGTCTAGGAAGTATTCAGAAGACAGTTAAATTGTTACACACACACAAGACTCATTTTCTGTTTACCCAGAATTACTCACCTATGGCTGAGCAATAAGCAAAAGAAGTCTCCAAATACTACATGTATATTTGTTAGGCACAAAGAGTGACACAGAAACCCTCACTGATTCTCAACACTGCTAAAAAGGGAAAGAATAAAATGCTGAAAATATCAGACTGATGCTTCCAAAAGTTCTTGATTGCTAGGAGAACCTCTGTTTCAGGTAATTATAAGACAATTCATATGCTTTGGTCTTTTTTCTTTTATATTACCGACTGTCAGAATTCAGAACGCATTAACCTTGGCCCACTGAGAAGAGACTGTATAATTAGAAAACTGTATTTTTCAAATTCCCTCTTACTAGGGCTTGATTAATCCTTACTGTCTCGTGTAGGCGTTTCTCTGGAAGTTTGACAAATTAACAGGATATATTCCATCCTTCGTTAGATTTAACATTTTATAGATTTAACTTTCATCTCGTTTGATGTAAGACTAATACAATATCTATTTTAGACAGTAGCATTATTAAGGTTTACTTAAATTTTTTTTAAAAAAAGAAGCCTCAGAATAAAGGCTAAACAACTGCTAATTGCTTCACAAATAATTTGATAATGTGATTCTAGCCCAAACCAATCATCACGTGGCTGCTAGGACGTGAGGGGAGCTACCGGGTCCTGATATAATTTGGGGTCAGGAAAATGAAGTTTCTATTCCAGTTGAACTCTCCAGGTTATTTAAGATTCCTTCTCGTTAGTAGTACAGGATTTTACTTGAAGAAAATGACTTTCAAGGGCCTGAGGGCTATTCTGCCAAGGCTGACCTAGAAAGCGGGACAGGCTGGGGAGCAAGCAGTGTCGGGGCGAGTGAACGGTCCAGACGCAAGGCACCTGTTGAATTCAGCCTGGCCCGCCCTGCCTTCTGCCAGCGCTCCCCAGGCTGCACTGGACAGGCCTCGGTGTCTCTGGGGACACTACTGGGCCCCTGACTGATAGCCGTGACATTTCTTGGGGCAGCGAGGCCACCCAGGATTAAAGTAAGGACAGTCTGTCTCGCTGCCAAGACAGAGGGTCAGGACTCAGAACCAAGAAGGGTGTGCTCAGGGCCAGAAATAGGTGGGAAGCTTCACCCTGCAATTAATAACTGACACAAAATGGGGTGCCAGAGTTCAAGGTTGATCTGTGCATTAAAAAAAATAAATAACTCAGTGTTAATTCTTTCAAGGTACTCCACTTCTCTTCTGATGACAGAGCTTTTTTGGCATTCCTTCTGGAAAGCAGGGTTTGTGTTTTTACTGCTGGTGTCATAGAGGGAAGCGAGGGGTTCACCCGGGTCCGTCTCTTGGAGCAGAAGCACCCGCTGACCCCCTTGGACACCTGACGGGGGGCTTCCGCTGAGGGGTGGACGTGTGTCCACTCCTCCAACAGATCCATGCAGGGGCTGCTTCCCTGCTTCAGGAGTTAAGACAGAATTTCCACTACCTGTTTCTTAATTATTGAAGGATATCCTGACAGGGCTTCATCCATCACCACCAGCCTCCAAAGGACCCGTCCTTCAAGTCAGTAATTGAACAGTAGGGGAGCCTGCAAGGTGAAGCCCTCCCTTGGACAGGTTCACACTGCTGTATTTAAAACGGAATGCCAACAAGGACCCGTTAAAACTCTGATAACAAATCCAGTCGCTGCTTTGCAGATGTGGAAACTTCACGGACGCGAGATGAGACACAAGAGTGATGAGGAGTGATGTTGTTCAGAGCAGGGAACTCTGCTCAATACGATGTGCCAGCCTGGATGGGAGGGGAGTTTAGGGGAGAATGGATACATGTGTATGCATGCTGAGTCCCTCCACGGTCCACCTGAGACCATCACAACATTGTTAATCGGCTATACTCCAATACAAAAGAAAAAGTTAAAAACAAAAACAAAAAGTGACTCCCTCCCTGCCTGACCACCCCCCAGCACCCCCACAAAGGTTATAAACTGTTCGTTATCCCCCAAATCCACAGCAAACATAGCTACAATTTGGCTTTCAACAACATCACTCCTCATCACTCTTGTGTCTCATCTCGCGTCCGTGAAGTTCCCACATCTGCAAAGCAGCGACTGGATTTGTTATCAGAGTTTTAACGGACTGGAGGTTAAGGTGGATAGGGGAAAGGGAGAGCCAACTTAGAAACCCGCAATTATGTCGTGTCTTTAGAAAAAAGTGTTGGTCGCTCAGTTGTGTCCGACTCTGCAATCTCATGAACTATAGGAGGCCCCAGGCTCCTCTGTCCATGGAACTCTCCAGGCAAGAATATTGGAGTGGGTTGCCATTCCCTCCTCCAGGGGGATCTTTCCGATCCAGGGATCGAATCCAGGTCTCCTGCATTGCAGGCGGATTCTTTACCATCTGAGCCCTCTTCTCAGGGACTCTGCCCCCCCACCCCAACCTGCGAGTTCTGTGACCCTCTGCATCCCATGAAGCTCAGCCTCCTGGCCTATGAAAATGAAAGAAAAGGACCTGCCTCTGAGACCATCATGCATGCAATGTGTGCAGCCCCAAAGGTGAACTTGGTGAACATCAGCGCCTGCTGCCCCTTCCTGAGACCCGTCGCTGCCCACCTGATACCCTGTGGCCCCCAGCTGCTCAGCAGGGCAGGCAGGAGGGGAGACATCTCTTCCCCCTCCGTCCCCTGTCCTGGGCCCTGTCCCCTGCCCCCTTCCTCTTGCTGAGGCTGCTGGCGAGCAGCTCAGGGCACCCAGGGGAGCCACTTAGCCCCAGTGGTAGTGCTTAGGGCTAAAGAGACTTCTGACTGTGGTGTTTCCATTACTGATAACACAGCCCCGGGAACTCTAATTACGCTGCCTCCCTGTGTGCTAAGGGCACACAATCAGGTCAGAGGGAGGAGGAGCTGGAAACGCTGCACTTCACCGCTGGGTGAGCCATGCCCAGCTCCCTTCTCACCATGCACGTGCAATGCAGACTCGTCTGATGCTGAAAAGGTACCGAAGCAGCGCAGGGAGAATGGGGACGCGCATCACCATTGGACAGCATCGTGATACCAACAGTCAAGCTCCCCCACTCCCATCCAGGGTTAACAGCTTTTAAGGGTGAACTGGGACTGACCAGTGGGCACTGGACCGGGAGTCATGACGTGGGTTCTATTCTGCCCCAGCTCCATCAGGCATGCCTCCTCGGGTGACATGCTGATCCTGACTCGGCCGGAGGAAAGGGGGCTGAACTGATCATTCGAGATTCCCGGGTGAGACCCAAGCTCCTGTCCCTGCCCCATACTTCCCGGGCAGCTCTCAGCCCCTCCCAACACAACCACGCCTCTCCCTACTCCCCAGTATCCATGCCACCCCCACGCCTCTCCGCCACGACCTCTGCTGTTGTTCAATCGCTCAGTCGTGTCCGACTCTTTGTGACCCCATGGACTGCAGCACGCCAGGCTTCCCTGTCCTTCACTATCTCCTGGAGCTTGCTCAAACTCATGGTTACTGAGTCAGTGATGCCATCCAACCATCTCATCCTCTCCCTTCCTCTTCTCCTCCCATCTTCAGTCTTTCCCAGAATTGGGGTCTTTTCCAGTGACTCAGCTCTTCACATCAAAGGTGGCCAAAGGATTGGAGCTTCAGCTTCAACATCAGTCCTTCCAGTGAATATTCAGGATTGATTTCCTTTAGGATGGACTGGTTTGATCTCTCTGCTATCCAAGGCTCTCAAGAGTCTTCTCCAACACCGCAATTCAAAAGCATCGATTCTTCAGCACTCAGCCCTCTTTATAGTCCAGCTCTCACATCCATACTTGACTGCTGGAAAAACCATATAGCCTGGACTATATGGACCTTTGTTGGCAGAGTGATGTCTCTGCTTTTTAATACACTGTCTAGATTAGTCATAGGTTTTCTTCCAAGGAGCAAGCATCTTCATCTTTTAATTTCATGGCTGCAGTCACTGTCCACAGTGATTTTGGAGCCCAAGAAAATCACGTCCCCACCTGTAACTCCAGGAACCGAAGGTCGGCTGTCACAGGCTCTATCCCCACACAACGTCCTCCCCCATCACTAAGCGATGAGCTTGGGGACCAGCCCTCTCACATCCCTCATCAATCTCTCTCTCTCTCCTGGAGTATTCCCATCTGCAAGCAACTATGTGCTGCAAAAACAGACAGACACCAGACCCTCCCCTTGGTCAGACGACATAAACCTCTCCCTTGCCGCATCCCAGCTCCCCAGCTGGCCGTCATCCTGCTCTCTTCCCAGACATCTCAAAACCGGATCTCCATCTGCTCTGCCCACTGCCTCACCTGGTGTGTGCCCTCCACCTGCCTCCAGTGTACCTTCAACCCTCCCTGCTGCCCGGAGCTGCTCTCTGCAGTGTGGGCATGACCCCGTGGTGCTGAACCGCACGGGCATTTTCCCACCTCCCTGGCCCTCTCGGCAGCCTTTGGTGTGGCTGCCCCTCACTCCTTCTGGAAACATGCTCGGTGTGCTCCCTAACGTCACAGTCCTTCCCTGCAGCCCCTTCCGCTCCCATCAGCCTCAGCACCCGTGGCTCCCAGGGACACGGCCAGGGCCCGGCCTCTGCGTGCTCTCCCTCACCCATCCCCATGAAGTCACCCCAGGCCAACAGGCCACGCGGACTTCACCCTCTGCTCTCACACCCACCCTACAGACCTCACACCCTCTCTGGGAGCTCCCATGGACGCCTCCAACCTCACGGCTCCAGATTTCCCTCACTCTGACCCCAGACCTAGGTCCTGGGACCAGAGCTCTTCCCATCCCTCAGCACCAGCCCACCACCCCATCCTTACCTGATGGGGCCCAATGAATCCTTCAGATCTCCAGGTAACGCTCACTTTCTCAAAAAGAACATTCAGCAACATCTGTTTATCCCAGTCCCATCCACCTGCTCTGCTACTAGTCTGCCAGCTCCTTGAACACAGAGACCACAGTCATTGTTTACTGCTGTTGAGTGCCTAGCACAGAATCTCCCGTAAGTATTTGCTGAGTAAATGAATAACTATAGGTGAACATACGTGGGAAGACATCATCTATTATAAAATACAGTTACAATTTTTTAAAAAGGAAGCAAGAAGCCTCAAGAACTCAGCAACAGACCACTCAAAGTGATACAAGACTAGAGGGCTCATTAGTACTTATTTCAACTTCTAGAAAGTTATAATTCACTTGCAGAAGGAAAAAGGACACGGAGGAATTCTGCTTCTCTTTCCCACCTAAACTCAAAATTAATGGCATTTTGAACAAAGTCTTTTAATTGCAGAATTTAAAAATTCATGCTCGGTTATCTTATTCAATATTTTAAAGTTACTGCGGCATCTATCATTTGAAAGAAGCACAGAGATGAAATTTCACACCTCCACTAACTGGCCAGGACCCGTGCATCAGATGGTTAGAAGACATGAGCAGGGAGAAGACGGGCACGTTCCAACCCCCAAATTCTCCAGTTACCATGGGATTTCCTGAAGCCAGGCCAGTATCCATGTTTCCATAAACACCACCAGATGGACTGACTCACAGGACTCCCCAGTCCCTTCTTTCTCTTTGGTCTTAGAATCACCTCTTGACTAAGCATGTCTCCTCTCTTCATATATTTTCTTGTATTTACAGATGGGATGGAGTAGGAAATGGCAACACACTCCAGTATTCTTGCCTGGAGAATTCCATGGACAGAGGAGCCTGGCGGGCTACGGTCCATGGGGTCACAAAGAGCTGGACACGACTGAGAGACTCAAGCACGCACACCCACGTGGGGTCTTCTTCATTGCTGCCTGCCAACCTTTTTTTCATCTGTTTGTGGATGAAACACTCTTTAACTGTCCCCTCCTGCCTGTGTGTACCATCTCCATCTGGTTTATACATCTCAGAACTGGAGCAGACTTGAATCGCTGGAAGCAGGGGAAGGTATAAAGCCTGTTCTCTATTAATTTGTCCACACGCACAGATGCATGTTCCTCTGTGTCGCTGCCATCAGCAGCCGTTTGCTGTAGCTCTCACCCCAGATGCTTCCAGAATGCCTTAAAAAAAAAAAAAAAACCCTAAGCAGAGAAACTGCACCCTGATTAAATACAATCAAAGCTATATTGTTTAATTTTTCTGGAGACGTCTAGAACTGGCGGAGTCCTCAGTAATCACTTATTTCATAAAGATATTGGGACATGAAAGTCAAGTTGCATATCTGACAGCCCACAATCCCCCTGGGTTTACACACACCACACCTGGAGCCCAGGCTCTGGACAGTCAGCCTAGGAGGATTCTCTCGTTTGAACCTGATAATTGTCATCTTAAGCACTGTGCAGCTTTTCTTAGCCAGTATGCATCTTAAAGGTTTGCACAGTCCTATGCAAATATAAAACAATAGTCCCTTAAGAAGCAGAAGCAAAAAACAATATAAATATTTGCAAAAATCTCTAGGAACCAAATTTTGGTGTGTATTTCTGGGAGAAAATATGTATCAGTGACAGCATTAACACAGTTTATGAAAGACAGAGTCTTGATAAAAAAAAAAAAAAAAAAAAAACTAAAAAAAAAACCTTAACAATTCAGGCCAGTTTCAGAACAGATCAAACAAAATCAGCATAACTGACACAGAATAGATCGATAAAGACCCCGAGGTTCATCAGAGTCAGCTGCTCCCTGTCAGCACACTGCCTGGTCACACAGAGTTTCTAAGCAAAAGCTTATCAGTGTAGAGAATTAAAGAAGTTATATTTATCATTCAGATAATTAATGGGCTGGTACACTGACACAGCCTGAACGAGGCTGAATGTGGCCCTGAAGGTTTATAGAGGCTATTAATCTCTCAGCAAGCCTTTTATTTAGAGACAGTGAGAACTTTAGCCTGCTTCCTGGTCATCACTTTGGAAATCACTAACCTTGAATTATTTTAAGTTTTATTATAAACTTCCATGAAGTAAACAGACTCTTTATAACCGAAGGCCAATATGTGTATTTTCATGGGTAGGTTTGATCTCATAGATGAGCCTTTGAGCTGTTCCTACATTGCCTCCACAGAGCCAGGTATTAGTCATAGTTACTATACATCCTTTCTAGATACTCACAGTGAAATAGTAATCTCCTGCTCTTTGAAAATAATTAGCCCTGAATTATAGATTAAAATGTGTGGTAATGAGACTTCCCTGGCAGTCCTGGGGTTTAGACCTAGCCTCCCACTGCAGGGAGTGCAGGTTCAGCCCCTCGTGGAGAAGCTAAGATCTCACAGAAAACATAAAAACAGAAGCACTATTGTAACAAACTGTATGCAACAAATTCAATAAAGACTTTAAAAATGGTCCACATCAAAAAACTTTAAAAAAGTGTACAGATAAAAGTCAAATAAATGAATAAAATCATGATTTGTTCTTTCCTAAGGACATTTTATAAATGTTTATAAACATTTATACCTGAAAATGAAATACACTTATGTTAAGCCGGTTAAATTTCAGGGGGAGCCTCATACATAAGCCATTGTGTTTCCCTGTTTGTCTAAGACTGTACATGGTTGAAACCCAAGTTTGCCCCTCTTTTCATAAGAACGATCTCCTTTACTTCTTTACTGTAAACTTGCTCCAAGGTTTTCCATTGATTACACTAGTTATTTTGTACAAAGTCCCTAATTAGACCCACTGTCAGGATACGAGTGCTGGATGGCCAGGGCCAGGGGTCGGGGGGTTGGGGGCTGCCACCAGTGAAATTAGAATTCTGCAGGAAAAGAAACAGCAAGTCATCAAATCCATGGATCTGCCTAACAGAACCAGAGGGCATTCAATTTCAACCAGCTGAGGGAACAAATTTGATCTTAATTACTAAGAAGCTCCTACAAGTTGTGAGGAAGCCACAGCTTAAGAAGGATCAGCCTCCTAAGTTCTTGATAAATTAGTTTCTCAAGACTAACCTTTTGGATGCCAAAGAAATATATCACGTGCGTGGCAGTAAGGAAAATGTCAGTGTTCAAGGGGGTAAGGTAAACGGCTAAGGAAATCACGAAAATGACATCTATGCATGCTTAACAATATGCTAAATCTGAAAAATAAAGATTACATTTAAATATAAAATTGAAAGAAGAACTGCCACATACTGGCAAAACTGTTTCAAGCTGCCATGTTCAACTCTTGCCTTAATTAATTCCAGCACTTTCCTTCCCAGCATTATACCCTTTTTAGAGTTTTTCTGCAGAAATATGAAGTGACTCTGGAAAAAGCCCCACATCGCCATGTTTAGCGGATGCATCAGAGAACAGGGCTACCCACCCTCTTGGGACATCAAGACTATGGTCCCCTCCATGATGAAAAGGGCAAAGCAACAGGCAAAGCAATCCTGGCTTCATGATTGACCGGGATGGGAAGAGGAGGCCAAGCAGACATGTGCTTCCCCACGAATCCCTTCTCCAGTGGGAACCAGCATGGCAAGAAAACCCAGGCAAGCTTGATGTGCATGAGGAGCTCCTTTACAAACACAAAGTTTAACAACGGCTCCTAAGAAAGAAAGAAGCTGATTTCACGCCAACACTTGGTCTGTAAACCATGTCATCAAAATCGCTTATGAAAACCCACAGAAAGAGCGATCTCTGCATTACCACAAGTATTTCACCTCCATTTTATAAAATTGGTATTTTGATTAAATGTGCTTCACTCTGATGAATTCCACAAAGAGAAACGAATGGAAAATGTCAGCTGAATTTTTCATCCTGGGGTTAGCAACCACCCCCTCATGAAAATCAAAGCCTTCCAAAGGTTTTTACCTGGTAAATTAGATAAATCTGCTCCTTCCTGGGTTTTTTTTTTTTTCTTTGTCATTCATGTGAAAAGGTGTCACTATAATAATGCTGATTTCTTCCTGATACTGTTAACTGACATCATACTATCTTTTGGATTTTTCGGGAAAGAGATGAGATAAAAGGCAGTTTCCTTGGCAGGGGGAATTTTCATTTTCCATATTAATACTACATTATCATCAAATCGTTTCCTGAAGTTTTGATCCTAAGCCTGGAAGAACAGAAACACCCTTTAAAAATGCCTCTCCAGAGACCTGGCCCAGAAGAAGCCCCGTCTTCCTATTCTGACACACGTATTCTGTGCTTACCTCCTGTCCACAAAGTGTCAATCAAGACTGGTGACTTCCAAATTTACAGCATTAATAAGGAGAATTACTAAGTTGTATAATTCACTGGTAAACTTAAACAATTCCCAAGCTCCCCTTTGCAGCAATGTGAAGGCACACCAGGTGTATATGGCTTCCTACCCCGTCCTAGATACAGGCCACCAACCACCTGAGCATTCCACCTCTGGCAGGTCGTTTCATGGAAATCTCTATTTGTTCAAGTGCATAGTGAGAAGACGAAAATGGGAGGCCCACTGTGCCTCGATCCACCCATTTCGGCAAAGCTGAACTCCTGTGCCTCCCTGCAGGAAACACAGAGCACCAGCCCCAGCATTAGATGATGTCACCCGCCTGTGTGGTGTTGTATTAGTTACTTAACGTTTCTGGGCCTGCAGATTCCTAACCATGAATGATGTGGGCAGCTTAGACCCTGTGGGCATGAACCCCAAGGCACCAGTGAGGTTCTTCCAGGGGTACAGGACCACAGACTGGCAAACAGACATCCAGCACTTACCTACACTTTTTCCAAACATGTACAAATGCTGTTCAGTAACGTTCAGATTAATGCAAAGTATTACTGATAAACAACTCTTTGTCATCATGGATTTTCTGACTCAAAAGATACTACGAAAAAGTATGACCTCACTTATATATGGAATCGAAAAAATAAAAACAAGGTCACAGGTACACAGAACAGATGGATGGTTGCCAGAGACGGGAGGTGGGTCAGAGAAACAGGCAAAGGGGGTAAAAAGTACAAACTTTCAGTTATAAAATAAGTCCTGAGACTGTGATGTACAGCATGGTGACTGAAGTTAATACTACTGTACTGCACACTTGAAAGTTGCTAAAAGAGAAGATCTTATAAGTCCTCATCATAAGAAAAAAAACAATTTTCTGTAAACGTTATCAAATATCGGTATGTATGAATCATCATGTCATATACTTGCAACTAATCTAAGTGTGTATGTCAATTATACCTCAGGTTTTAAAAAAGATACTAATAGTTTAACTAGCATTATATAGGGGTCTTGGAAGTGTTTGTTTTACATTTAAAAGCGGGTCCCATATAATCAGTTGTTGTCCTTCAGCTGCTGAGTCGTGTCTGACTCTTTGTGACCCTGTGGACTGCAGCATGCCAGGCTCCTCTGTCCTTCACTACATAATCAGAAGAACTAGGAAATCAGTGGTCTAGAATCTAGATCATCTCTACAGCTCCTTTATAGGGATGGACACATCGTCTCTCCTTCCTGAAATAGCAGTCCACCAGGTTAATCCCACACAATTTCAGACATTGTCATTTATTTTGTCATTAATTTTTTTAAATCATAAAATGGAAAAAAAGAATCTGCAGTTTAGTCAGTTATCACCAAACATTTCTATTACATCCAAGGCTACCTAAACATTTACTTCTCTGTGGCCCGAAACCCTGAAAAAGACGGGAACTGAGTATATGGTTTCCAGCCAGTCATAGTTGTTTAGACTTAAAGCCCATCTCCGCCTATGTTACGATGGTAGTAATACTAAATGCCTCTTAAAAAACCATTTAATACCTTCTCCGACTTTTATGGTACATTGAATTACAAGCTCACTCTCCTGAAAGAAAACAGTCTACATTCTAACACAGCTCCATGTAAAAATGAATAATTGATAAGTAAGGGGCAAAGAGCTTAGAAAACCTAGAGGTATCACATGAATAGTACAAAATAATGCAGACAGATAACCGGTGCCATGAAACTCAGCAAGCATTCAATAAAAAGCAATCAGAGAAGCTGGACAAATGCCTGTATGGGTTCTCTTTCTTTCCAATTCCTCCTGGAAAGGAGCTCTGAACTTGGACAAAAGGCAAGTGTCTCAGAACAAACACAATCAGCTACTGGAGAGGTTCTGGAAGTCGGGAGTCGGAGACAGGGGGCGGTAAGTGTGTTGCAAAGCCTTGGGCTTTCTAGGTCACTGCCAGAAATGTGCCTGGGGCTCCTGGTGATTGAAGAAGGCACAGGTCCCACTGGGAGTAACCCGTGAGGTTATTCATAGTTTAACCAGCATTATAAAGAGGTTTAGGAAGTTTTTTTGACATTTAAAAGAGGGTCTCATATAATCAGTTGTTGTCCTTCAGTTGCTGAGTAGTGTCTCTTTGTGACCCCGTGGACTGCAGCATGCCAGGCTCCTCTGTCCTTCACTACATAATCAGAAGAACTAGGAAATCAGTGGTCTAGAATCTAGATCATCTCTACAGCTCCTTTATAGGGATGGACACATCATCTTTCCTTCCTGAAATAGCAGTCTGTCCACCAGGTCAAGCCCACACAATTCCAGACACTGTCACTTAACTTTGTCATTAATTGTTTTAAGTCATAAAATGAAAAAAGAATCTGCATTTTAGGAAGTAACTGAGCTTACTGTGAGTAAGCTGAGCTCATGAGTAACTGAGCTCAGTAACCCATGAGGAGCCCTCTACACCCAGGCGACCACTGGCATCTCTTTGTGTAACCAGCCTCAGCACCAGAGACACCTCCCAAGAATCCCTCTATCAGGAATTCAGCACTGTCCCGACTCAGTGAATAAGGGCTGGGGTACTCACACCCTTCAGCGCGGACTCTGAATTCACTGACTCATTTCTGTGATCTTTATATGGGACCTTGGACTGTCCCATGAGAAATCACCTTTGCATGTGCCTACAAACAACGAACCATTTCCCTTCTTTCTTATTGAAAGCACACAGAATCACAAGCAAGAAGACCAAAAGTTTCTAAAACATGTAGGCCCATCTTTCCCGCACTTCACTCCTCTCAGCTGAGGCAGAGAAGGCAGTTTTACCCTCTTTTCCCTGGGACCCTGCCCTTTCTACTCCTCCAGAGGTTTGGGAGTGAAATGAACTAACCCGACTATGAAACCCCCTGCAGCACCAAACTGTGTCTGATTCCCTGAGAACCCAGAGTGCTCCGTAGTTCTCCCCAGTCTCATTCCTCAATTCCTTCTCCACCTCCGGGCACGTTTTTCTTCTTGCCCTGAAACAGCTTAGACGAAAGTTACGGGGCGTATTTAACATGATTAAGGTCCAGGAACGTTAGTAAAAAATACATAAATTCAGCTAAACGGAGACTTGGAGCTCTTCGTGAGGAAAAACTCCAGAGGAAAACCTCACAGGCAAGAGCCAACTTTACCAGAAGGGGCTCACATCACACCTGAACTCACTGCCTGCCTGCACTCATCTCCCGCAAGCACATCTTTCCCATTCGGGTGGCCCCCATCTACGTGACTCCCAGCAGAGGCGATCTGTTCATAAACACAAGTCCACGCCTTAAAAGAAATTCAGCAGCATATGAAGCCCAAGGCACCTCTTCCCAGCATTAGCTTCATATTCTCCAAGGAATTCAAGGAAGAAAAGGATGCTTGCTGGGCCCTCCCAGCTTATCTCTGAAGGGAGTCTCCCTGGGGTTCAGATGGGCCACAAGCATCCTTCCCTAATTTAACGATAAAAACCAGAGGTGGCCAGGCCCAGGGTTGGCTCCACGCATCTGGCTTGCGGTCTGACCCCCGTCCACCCTGGCAGTGCAGCGCCCCAGAGAACAGGAGGAGGCAACCGCGTCATCCCTCACCCAACGCCCAGCTCATAGTGTGTGTCCTGCCTCCCAGAGGTGAGCCTGAGCCAGAGGTCCTCGGTAGGTGGAAATACATGCCGCTCCTCATCAGAGCAAAGCCCAGGCTGGTACTTGGTTAACTGGCTCCGTTCATGAGTCGCCAGGACACAAAAGGCAGGGGCCACCGTGCCCACTTCACAGTGGCCACCCCCAAGGCTGCAGCATTCTGCAGAGACGCCCGCCACCTGCAACGCTGCCCAGCCCAGCCACTGCCACACCTCCACTCCTTGGCTCTCTTTAGAATTTAAGGGAAAAGGGTGGGAAGCTGGGCTAGTTCAGTAGGATTTGTTTTCTTTACTGGCAAGGGAGACGATGCTTTCTGGCCATCCCTGGTATGTAAGCCCTCACCGAGGCCATGCCACAAGCAGGACAGAACACACAACGTGCCCTACCGTAAGGGTACTTGGTATCCAGGATGTTCTCCGCTGTCCTCCTCCAAGGCAAGAGGTCATCGCTGCACCCATTTGGCATCCCATTGTACCCGATGCCCACGATTTTATTTTCTGCATTCACGATGCAGGCACCGACCTGCGGGGAAACACGCCCAAAGGCTTGATGACTTCGAGGGGCCGGTCTGCCACTGCAGAAGCAGCAAATGAGACCAGAAGCCTGCAGAGCTCCAGAATGGGCAGGCCAAGAGCTCTGTCTCCTTGGGGTATGAGAGACAGTGAACAGAGGAGTGTGACAATTTACTCTCTCACAGGAAAATGTGAGCAGGCAGGAATGCTGTGCAAAAGGCAGTAGATTGACTCTGCTTTTCTAAGTTGGCAGGGGTCCCCAAAGCCTCTTCCTTTTGTAATTTGCTCACTTGTGGGCATCTCTGTGTCTATCTGCCAGTGTCCAAACATTCTCCTGCAGAACTCGCTTACCTGGGAATTTGGATCTTTGCTCCTTTGTGCTGATAAGAAGGCCACCGCCATGAAATACTCAGGCCATTCGAGATAGTCATCACGTTTTCTGCAGGGAACTTCGCTCATGCTGGGTCTAGAAGGCAAACACCCAACAAAACAGCAGTCGACAAACACATTTTGGTCAATCTGCTTTCCAATTCGACCCAAGCACACGTCAGCTTTGGCTCTCCAAACTTAAAACAATTTCTATTGACATTTATCAATCAGACATCACAGCACATTAACCCTGGACATTCTGTGGTCTTAAGAAAAAAAAAAATATTAAGTTAACTGTTTCAAAAGTTTGCCTGTGCAGCTGCACCTTCCCAAATATTGTATCTATTTACTACTTTCTCATAGGATTTTTTTTTTTTTTTTGCAAGTTACTACACATGCCGGAACTACAAATCATTCTCATCTTTCACCTCTCTCCGTTATCAAATGATGTCAGCACAAGAGGGCAAGGGTAAAGAGAACATTTTTTGACCATCTAATCTACCCTGCGTGCATGCTAAGTCACTCCAGTTGCATCCAACTCTTTGTGACTCTATGGACTGTAACCCAACAGGCTCCTCTGTCCACGGGGATTCTCTAGGCAAGAACACTGGAGTGGGTTATCTTTTCCTTCTCCAGGGGATCTTCCCAACTCAGGGATCGAACCCATGTCTCTTATGTCTCCAGCACTGGCAGGCACATTTCTTACCAATAGGGCCACCCAGGAAGCCGGATCTACCAAGTACAACCTATTTCAGATACTCTTAAAGGTTGTACATATCAACTCAATGAAGGCTCCTTCTGAATTAACTCACACCCCTCTTACAGAGACTCAAAGAACTTACGTAACTCGCCCTAAATCTGGTGGGATTACTATCCATGCCAGAAGGTTCCATATGACTCCGTCCTAGCTGTGATATTCCTGGATCCCTATCCTTTCCCTTCCCTTAGTTTCCCCAGATGGGACAGAAATTATCCACCCTGAGTAGTGACTCAAACGAAGAGAAACTATTTAGACTCTCGCTATGATTATGGCAAGATTTCAGTAACATTGGGCTACATTCAGGAGAAGAAACTGTCTCCACAACGGGGACAGAGCCCCTAAGTGGGCTAAAACTGCCAGTAAGGGGGAGGGGCCCTTTTGGAGAGGAAAACAAGAGCAAAGAAGCAGAGCAACACAGGAACCGACTTCAGTGAGTCTGGAGAAAGCCTAGGCATCCCGGCTTAAGAAAGGTGAGCATTTCCCGACAGCTCCGCTTCGGGATCCAACTGTGACGCTTACAGCTAGGAGCAGCGCCAGAGGGTGCCTACGACTGGGTACCATCCACTGGGAACCATCCGATTTGTTGTTGTTTAGTCGCCAGTCGCTCAGTCACCTCCCACTCTTTGCAACCTCGTGGGCTGCAGGGCTCCAGGCTTCTCTGTCCATGGGATTTCCCAGGCAAGAATACTGGAGCGGCTTGCCATTTCCTTCTCCAGGGGATCTTCCCCACCCAGGGATAGAACCCGTGTCTCCTGCATTGGCAGGGGGACTCTTTACCACTGAGCCACCGGGGATGTCCCCGAACTCGTTCGTTCAAAGTTTAAAGGTTAGCACCCAAACTCGCTGCGGGGGCCCCGGAATGAGTGCTTACCAAACAAGAAGGCGAAGACGGGAAGGAGAGGGGAACTTAATACCCCGGTTTGGTCTAGCGCTCGCCACCGGTTTAGAAGCACAAGAGGACCACAGGTCCGGGGAGATGCCGCTGGTCAACCGGCAGGGTCACAACCCGCCCTCCTCCCGCCCGGATCCCCGGCCGGAGCCCGCCGCCCCGCTGCACACGTGGCCGCTGGAAGTGACTTCCAGGGCCCCCGCCCCAGGGGCCCCGGCGCGCGCCCTCGGCTCCCGCTGCGGTGAGAAGGCGTCTCGGAGGCCGCGGGGCCCGCCGCGAAAAGCACCGAGCGCGGCCGACCCCGCACGCGTTCCCCCGGCAGCAGGTATAACCGACAGGGGGAGTCCCCGGGGCTCCACGCGCCCGGGCCGCGCCACGTGGCCCGCACCGCCGCCCCCGCGCCCCCTCCGGCCCGGGCCGGCTACCTGCAAGCCAGTGCCCGTCCCCGCCGTCCCGCCGCCGCCGCCGTCCCGCCGCGCGCCCGGGAAGGAAGTCAGCCGAGGGGGCGGGCCCGCCGCGCGGCCGGAAGGCGGCGGAGGCCCGGGCTGGCGCGCGGCCGGGGAGGGGTCCCCGGTGGGGTCGCGGGCGCCTCCGCGTCCCGGCACGCTGGGAGCCCCGCCAGCCCACCCGAAGGTCCAGCCGGCGGCCTCTGGGCCCGGCGCGGGAACGACTCCTTCCGGGGGCCCTGTCCCCACTTTGTTGTGGGGGGTGTGGTTTGGGGTTCGCCGTGACTTTGATCGGGTGGCTGCGACCTGCGCCGTCGCCCCGCCGCCCTGGGTCCTCTCGAGGGACCGCCGGCAGCCGCTCCCCGCCGGGCTCCGACTTCAAGACAACCGCTGCTTTTTTTCGGAACTCTGGATCTGAGGGTAGTTTTTGTTGTTGATGGTGCAGGTTTGGGGTGTTTCCCCACCACCACCACCGCTTGGGTCTACCGTCAGCTACTTAAAGCTCTCGCTATAAAGCAATGTGATAGATAGAAACTATGAGAGTAAAAGGCCCGAAAGAGTCCATAGCAATCAAACCGAAAGGAGCAGGAAGGAAGAACTGGTTTGGGCCTCTGGAGTGGGCCTCCCGTGTCGCAGTAGCAGCTTCGGTTTCTGGCAGGAAGGGTTCGTCGGAGGCATCGCACAAAAGCTCTGCCTCGAGGCACAAATGCCTCGAAGCTGTATTTGCATAGGCGCTTTGCTTGGCCAGCTTCCAGTTCCTACACAAATTCTGTGGAAGGGCCTGACGCGTGTGCTGAACTAGCCTGCTACCCCTTCCCGGCCCCCAGCCCTGTGCACACCCCCTCCTGGTATTCCCCGTGAAAGGTTTGCTGGCTATAAAATTGTGCATATTTTGTTACAATTGTTAAAAAGATCAGCAACACACGGTACAGGTCAATAGGAAAGGCCGTGGGTGACATTTCTGAGTCATATGCTCCAAGGCACTAAATCTGATTTTTACTTTGGTATTCTATTCAGACATCTAGCCCCTAAGTCTGGTGGAACATTGGTTCCACAACAGAGAATGACAAAGGAACCCCTTTCTGTCTCACATATGGGGCTTGAGGATACTGTCAGCACTCCATAAATAACAGCGGGTGTAGTAATCATGAGTTCTGATCAGCACCTCCCAGATCTGAGCCTCTAATCCAAACAAAAGCGTGTTAACTATATTAATTTAGCCTCACAGAGGAAGAATGATGAGAATAAACAGTTGGTTCTATCTAATTTCTCACTACAGCAGACACATCATTCTTCATCTCCATGGTCCAGCCTGTAGATTCAATAATTAAATTATGTACTGCGTTCAGTGAATGCCGGGAAAGCGAAGGGGGAAAATACTTCATCGTTAACTATAGATTTTTTTTTTTTAATAAGACTCAGGCTGGAAAGAGCTACATAGATTAAGACGATGATTTTTAATGTCAAGTTAACTTTACTCGGCTGTCTTGTTGCCACTAAAATATATTATATGCTGAGCCCCTGGTTCCCCTCCCCTCTCCCAAATCCACTGCTTGGTCCGTGTCACCCTCATCTACAGTCTTTGCGTCTTCATAGATCCATTTCTTTTCTTACCAACCTCCAACCTATATATCACCCATTGCTGCTGGTCTTTCAACCACAACATCATTAAGCTTTCTTCCTTCCTCTGCTCTGTAAAGACTGTCATACATAATTTAGTTACTTCTCATCATTCTCCATTTTGGTCAACTCTCACACTCCCCTCTGCAATAAATTCAGGATCCTGCTTGCTGCAAACACATTACCCTCAGTGTTCCTGCATTTCACTGAAAGTCTCTCATCTTATTAGATGACATCATTCATAATACAGGAAACCCTCCTGATTCATGGTTTCACAACCTGAGGTTTCAATTATTCTACACACACAGTGAACCCAGGAAGCCCAGGAGGAAAAAAAATGCCTTCCTTGGTTATCTTGCTCATTAACACCCTGTAACTCCAAGTGTGACTGTAGGTGTTAAAGCTCTCCTGTTAATACCTTGCATTTTGGTTTATAATTGAAGATCTTCCTCCACCTACCGCAGACACAGGGGCTCACTATTTTCAGCCACATCAAGTGTGAGGAGGTTTCACACGGGGTGAACACAATCAGCTGTTTGAAGGATTATGGCCACGGGCTTTGGCTTGGTGCCTCTATTTACAGGCCTGTGGGTTATCTATGTCTGATCTGTAGCACAATCTAGAATATATTTCAGTACCTTGAAGGTGGCGGATCCAGGTTAAAAGGCAGCCTCAGATGGGGCTTTGATGGCGTTCATAGATGTCGGCTCTATCAAGACACTGCTCACCACTTCTCAGCTACCCAGAAAAGGAGGTGATTCGCAACCCAGAAACAGAGGCAGGAAGTGAGGAAAGTCACCGATCCAGGGCCATCAAGTTTGTCATGGGAAAAGGGCACCTGCCTTGGCGTCTAACGAGACTATGACCTCCAGTTCCACTTCTGACCATGTGATCTTCAAGAGTCTTTTGTTTCCTCATCTGTAAAATCAACAACATTCATGCATTCGATCATTTTTAAGTAATTCTCTATGCATTAGGTGAAGTGAAAGTCACTCAGTCATGTCCGACTCTTTGCAACCCCCTGGACTCTACAGTCCATGGAATTCTCCAGGCCAGAATGCTGGAGTGGGTAGCCATTCCCCTTCTCCGGGGGACTTTCCCAACCCAGGGATCAAACCCAGGTCTCCCGCATTGCAGGCAGATTCTTTACCAGCTGAACCACCAGGGAAGCCCATGCATTAAGTGCTGTGAATCTCAGTGACAAACAAGATAAACCCATTCTTGCCTTCACAGAGCTTACCCGCCGCCCCCCCCCAAATAAATACTAAATAAATGACTCTCATTGCTGGCTCAGTTAATGCAACAAAAGCTATTATTAGGTAACACGCCCATTGGAATATTTTTGTTCTTTATCCAGTCATTGTCAGGACCAAAAACTTCTTTCCATAGCTCAACCACAACCCTTAGACACAAAGGACCACTAGAGAGAGCTGTTTAAACCTTAAGTAAGGGGATGCGTGGACCAGAAGAGAAGTCAATGTAAATTATAGGAAATTAAAATTAATTATATGCTCTTGTCAATATATACATTTGTATACATGTGTTAGAGCAGGAAGTCGGTTGTTCGTGGTTAATGAAAGGCAGACAGACTGCAAACTGACTTCAAGATTCCTAAACAAGATGTGGGTTTATGAGTTGAGGTCCCCAGTTATTTTTATCACGACAGAGCTTCAAAATGATAACAAAGATCAGTGAAGAAGTGTTAACTTGTCATGTGCACAAAGCTGGGTGCTTTGCTATTGTGTATCAATAAATGTTTGTGGACTAAACAAAGGAATTTTTTGTTTTGTTTAGTCACTTAGTCATGTCTGATTCTTTGGGACCCCCTGGACAGTAGCCAGGCTCCTCTGTCCATGGGATTCACCAGGCAAGAATACTGGAGTGGGTTGCCATTTCCTTTTCCAAGGGACCTTCCCGACCCAGGGATCAAACCCACATCTCCTGTACTGGCAGGCAGATTCTTTGCCACTGAGCCAGAGCAGTAGCCTTTCCCTTCTCCAGGGGATCTTCCCAACCCAGGGATCGAACCCAGGTCTCCCACATTGCAGGCGGATTCTTTACCACCTGAGCCACCAGGGAAGCCCAAGAATACTGGACTGGATAGCCTATCCCTTCCCTTCTCCAGAAGATCTTCCCAACCCAGGAATCAAACCAGGTTTCCTGCTTTGCAGGCTGATGCTTTGCCAGCTGAGCTACCAGGGAAGCCCACGGAGCTGCCAGGGAGGCCTAAATAAAGGAATTAATAGGCAATAATTGCTTTATGCCAAACTTTTCGGCGCATCCATCCCACGTGTCAAGAGAAGTATTCCTTGAGACTACCCTGGAGGTCCAGCGACTAAGACTCCAAGATCCCAACACAGGGGTCCCAAGTTCAATTGCTGGTCAGGGAACTAGATCCCACATGCCTCAAGTCAGAATTCGCATGCTGCAACTAAAGATCCCACATGTTGCCACTAAGACCTGGCGCAGCCTACGTAAATAAATATTTTAAAAGGAAAGAAAGAAAATGAGGAGGGTTTTGGTACAACCCTGGGAGCACAGGAAGATTTAGTAGCTTAAAGAAAGAAGGGGAAGTCTTCCTCTGTAAACTATTATACGGCTCTATCTGCTTCCTTTTTCTCCTTGTGCTTGATGGACCTGGAAAGACATTAATAAGTAAGACACTGGAGCAAGTGGCTGAGGAGCCAAGGGGGAGTTGAGTTGTTTTCAAGACTTGAAGTATCTTAGTCTTAGGATCCGAGTCTTGGCCTGTAAGTAACCAGCCATCTGCAGGGCCAGAGCTGCAGGCAGCTGGGAGGCTGTCTGTAGCATATCAGTTCTCCCCACCACTTGCTTTTCCTTCACAGAGCTCCACTTGCAGCCTCTTTCGCACATAACTGGTTGAAGTTGATGGAAATTACACGTCTTATCACTTCTTAAAAGAAAAAAATATATAGAAAATGTAAATCTAAAAGAAATGGGCAATTTTCTTGTACCACTTTATATTTCTGTGTACGTTACCAAGTGCCAGTCATTCTTACTTTTTAAAATTCAAATTTGTCAAGCAGCACGCAGGCTTTCAATGTTGTACAAGAAAAGATAATGCTTCCTGTGAAACAGTCACTTATGTTAGTTCTGCAGACATGCCTGCCTACCAAAAGAGAATTTAGCAGATTGCTGGTTTGGGAAAAATATTAATGACCTCATTAAATGATCCCCTCAGCTCTGGGGTCACCATGGAAAGGTAATCAACAAGGTATTACAGTTCTGGATACAGAAATCTTTACTGACCTCAAAGTCACCACTCATTTTGTAGTGTGTTTTTAACTGATGTAACAAGGTGAGTGCCCAAGAATCAGCATAAATGAGAGGCCCTGTTAAACTGTACTGGGAAGTTAATGGCTATCATAATCTGCTTGGAGTGTCGTGCCTTCCATCAGCTCACCAGAGCGCTCACTAGGGGTAAACGTCTAAAATGAAAGCAAGAATCAAATTAATGTTTTAGTACTGCAGTTCACCTGTTGTTCTTCAGTCGATAATTCTCGTCTCACTCTTTGGCATCCCAAGGACTGTAGCCCACCAGGCTCCTCTGTCCATGGGATTTCCCAGGCAAGAATACTGGAGTGGGTTGCCATTTCCTTCTCCAGGGGATCTTCCCCACCCAGGGATCAAACTCGAGTCTCCCGCATTGGCAGGGGGATTGTTTACCTCTGAGCCACCAGGACAGCCCATTGCAGCTCGCTTCGTATGTGTGTAGCGAGGGTAACATCTGTGGTCTTGCTAATGACAACAACAGTCAAGTCCATGAAGTGAAAAGTCAGCTTCTACAGGCATGAACAAGCAAAATAAAGCAGGAAGCCTATCCTGTCTGAGTCTCTACTGACACTGGTCACAGTAAGAAATTCTAAGCTTGGATGCAGGAGGTGATGGAGAACAACGTGGAAATGACAAGGTCATGGCCCTTTGGGATCAGCCTCTGTCTGCGGCAGCGTGTGACTGACAGCCCAGAGATGATGCCCAGTGCCAGCCACGAAGCATTCTGAGACACTCTGCTAGTCATGCTATCTTTGAATTAGCCCTGGGTTGAGTTAAATATCCACTGAAAGGAGTGGAAGGATCCTTGTGAAATCATCCTTATGAGAACAGGAGAGATTTAATAGTTTGGTGGTTACAGTAACCACTAGCCTGCTAGAAAAATCAATATCTCTGCAGTGTTAGAATCACACCAAGGGGTCCTGGAGCCGAGCCCTGTCACTGAAGAAGAAACTCAGATTCATTAGAGCAGGAAGTCAGGATGTGCAGGGAGGTCAAGCACAAATACAACCTGGGCTCTTTTGTCCGCAAATTCAAGAAGATGCTCTTCTTTCAGGATCCAAGTTTTTTTTTTTTTTTGAAAAGCACAGAATTTACAAAGCTGAAAGTGACCTCAACAATCACCGAGTCCAGCCCCTTCTCTTTACAGATGAGGAAATAGAGGCCCAGAAAGATGACTTGGCTTGCTCCCATTCACCCAGCTGACCTGGTGAGATTTCCTGCAGGCGTCACAAGGCCCGTCCCCAGTGTTAGAGCCTATGAACAAAAGCACACAGCTCTTCATTTAGAGCCTCGAAGGAAGGCACTCTGCTCAGCCTTCCAGGAGCATAAGGAAAGCGGAATCAGTTTCTCCCAACTTGGCGCCTGAGAAAAGGTAAAACCACATGACGGGGTAACCAACGTTCAATGGTTAGGTTGCAATGTAAGGTGACGATCAAAAAGGTGTCCAGGGGACTTCCCCGGCGGTCCAGTGGTTACGGCTACGCATCCTAACTCAGGAGGCACAGGTTTGATCCCTGGTTAGGGAAACTAAGATCCCACATTCCGCACAGCATGGCTAGGGGAAAAAAAAAAAAAACAATTTGTGTGAGCTGTCCAGAGTAGAACACGATTTGGTGTATGTCTTCTACAGAAAAATAGCCTTTTCTGCCCACCCAGGAAGTAGTTTATAGACAGAGTTACCCCTGCTCTCTTTGTCATCACTGCCAGTAGATACAATATTCTGTTTATAACCCAGTTCCTTTTTTGGAAGAATTGCAAATTACACAAGATGCAAAGGATGAGAGCCTGCGACATAATAAGGATCACACGCATGTCAGCCATCAGTACCAGAAGTTGCCCTAACTGTAGCCATTCACAACCTGGGGACAAGATTCCATCTTAGGGAATCGTCTTGTGTTTCTGTGTGAGTTGCTCAGTCGTGTCGGACTCTGTGTGACCCTATGGACTGTAGACAGCCAGGCTCCTCTGTCCATGGGATTCTCCAGGCAAGAATACTGGAGTTGGTTGCCACTCCCTTCTCCAGGGGATCTTCCCGACCCAGGGATCGAACCTGGGTCTCCAGCATTGCAGACAGATTCTTTCCAGTCTGAGCCACTAGACCTGTGCTTAAGCCCAGACTGCATGCCTTCTTCTTGTATTCACTGAATATTAACTGTTACTATGTCCTCACATATTCACAGCCCCCTGCCTCCAGAACCATGGACTTTCAGACAAATAAGTATACAACACACATATACAAGGTCTTTCCACTTTGTTCTATTTAATTCAAGCCTTGTTGAAATCCCAGGGATAACATTGCTTTTTTAGATAGAGTCCCACTATCTTTGCACCTATACAAAAAGCATCGTATGAAATACATAAATAAGAGCAGGCAGGGAGCACACCCTCGCGGATTGGAGAAGATGCCTGGATCTGGCTTGGAGGCTGATAGCTTAAAAAACTAAGTCTGGCTGCTGGAAACCAACAATATCTCCACAATAATGCAGAGACCCCCATGTAAACTCCTTATCTTTGCCTTCCACTCCTTTATGTTTTCGTATGCATGGCTCCCTGTGAGACCCAGAGGAATTCCCTTTCTTGAAAGTCTTTGTTAATAGCCTATTCACTCCCTTGCTATTCTCACGCAACATCACAAATGCTATGTGCTGGCAAAAGGTGAGATAGCAAGTTTACGTTTTAGAGTGTAATTTCACTATGGAGCAATTCGTTTTGTTTGTAACAGCCTGCCACTGTTCCAGCCAGATGCAGTACACCAGGCTCTGGGACAGAGGAAAGAACTTCATTTTCTAAAAATGGGGGCAAATTCTATCACTGATTTTAGTGGCACATTAAGCCGGTTAGTACTAGACAGAACCAACATTTCACATGCAGACATATTCTCTACTTGAAAGTCAAGTGTCCTTCAAAAGACGGAGAAATTATTTGGGATTTCTGAAAACATCAAAGGAATCCCCCGCAAACCATCTCCATAAACGCCTCGATCAGTTTAGCAATCAGGGCCAGAGCCGATGGCTTTGATTTCTCTTTGATGCAAACCATAATACAGGATGGAATGGCTTTGGGAAATGCTCATAAGCAGTGGTCAGGAAAGTGGATTTTTCTATGTTACCAGCCAGACCCCCGCGCTGATGGGCTGAAGCCCAGCTGATGGTTGGCATTATTCATTCACAATGCATACGACAAAGCTCTTCCCCCGCTTGCTTCATCCAAACAGAATCGCATCCTCCTGCTGTATATACAGAGATTGCAGCAGTAACCGAGATGCTTGAAGAGTTTTTTCACTGCGTATGCCTTTAGAGGTACACATTTGGCTCAGCAGAAGCTAAACATTTTTAAGAGCACAGTAAGAAATAGGCCAGAAAACATCAAAGCTTTATAGCTTTTGAGAAAACTTGATGGTCTTGCTGGTACAACTCCCTACGATATGGTTCAGTTGTAATAACAATAGAAACTGTATCAGTGCAAACTGCTGATGAAACATCAGAAAACGTAGCCAAGGGTCTTTTAAACCCATTTAAGAACTGTTCTTTTGAACTGCACCTCAGCCTTGGAAAACCTCTTCGAGATTTTAAGCAGGGCTCTGGATGGACTGCAGAGTGAGAACCTGAAATTATCTCGTGCACTGGAATCAATATCAAGCGGTATTTTCTCTTTGAGAGAAATTCAACCCGACAGAAAAGAGAAGGAGCCATAAGGAAACCGGGACCCTGGCTAAAACGCTTGCCTTAGAAAATACGCTGTAAAGCAGTCCAAATGAGGTGATGTCACCAGAAGCAGAAAACCATAGTGACAGAATCAAATGTGATCTGGACTTCAGAATACTTCATTATCACTACCACAGGTCACTAAACTTCACACCACGCATCCATCAGCCTGGATAGCCATTTGGAAGCCGCCACTGGTAGCTAGATGGCGCAGTGAGCAACCACACACCCCGCGATAGCAGGCGAGCAGGGTTCAAACGGAGGCCTGGGTGCTCAGACCCAGGTTTGTTAGTCTCAAAGTGCTCTCTAGTGGCCAGAGGAACAGAAAATTATCTGACACTTGGAAAGCACTTCGGGGGATGATTGAGAACTAGGGAGAGGTCTTGGGACGGGCAGGGTAGAGATGCTGTCTAATGCAGTCTGCATCTCCTAGGTCTGGAGTGTTAGTCGCTCAGTCGCATCCGACTCTTTGTGACCCCATGGACTGTAGCCCACCAGGCTCCTCTATCCTGGGTCTGTGGGAACCTTTTATGAGCAAACTTGCCATTTCCAACGACTGTGTTGCTACCTGTAAAACACCGATAAATCATTATGCTCAGCAGTGTAATTTCTATACTGTGTGCTAGAGGCTTATCAAATTCATAGGGGGAAGCACTTGTAGGGGGCTCATTAGTGAAAGCTATGTCGAAACAGAATACAAAGTACATTGAGCTTGTCCATTTATCTGACTGTGCCAGTGCTCTGCTCTGCTTCATAAGCCTAAGTCATTGCGCTCTCTTCGTAAGCGTAAGTCACTGTTTTAGGGAATGTGATGAGGTTAGGCGTCAGGCTTGGCGGAAAGAAAATCATTTCTCAGCACCTGTATATTCCAAGCACAGTCCCATATTTTATCTCTGTGTGCATGCTCAGTTGTTCAGTCGTGTCTGACTCTTTGCGACCCCGTGGACTGTAGCCTGCCAGGTTCCTCTGCCCGTGGAATTTTCCAGGCAATAATACTGGAGCGTATTGCATTTCCTCCTCCAGGGGATCTTCCCAACCCAAGGATCAAACCCAAGCCTCCCGTGTCTCCTGCACTGGCAGGTGGATTCTTTACCACTAGCACCTTTGTTTAATCCTCACAAAGAATCCTCTGAGGGAGGAATCACTGTCTGGAGTTTTCTTTTTTCCAGAGATAAGGTGGAGGTTGACAAACTTTTCCTAGAAAGGACCAGTGAGTAACTATTTCAGGCTTTGAAATATTTGTCACCTCTGTCACCTCTGTGTATCCGCTGAACTCTGCAGTTACAGCGTGAATACAATCAAGGACGATAGACAAACAAATGGGAGAGGCTGTATCTCAAAAAACCTTTATTTGTGGGCACTGAAATGTGAATTTCATGTAACTTTCTTATGTCTCCAAATATTGTTCTTCTTTTGGTTTGGTTTCAGCCATTTAACAATGTAAAAACCATTCCTGTCTCATGGGCCATACAAAAATAGGTAACAAAGCCATACAAAAACAGTGGGCTGTATTGGCCACCAGCCAGAGTTTGCTGAGTCCTGCGATAAGAAAACTGAATCTCAGTCCACAATTCTGTAAGTGGTGGCATCGGCAGTCAAGCCAGCCTGACTGTGGTCCCGGCTGAATTGTGTGTCACAAGCTGGGCCTTCATTTCTAGTACATCAGACCTCCTCCCGCTCCTGCCTTCAGCATCGGAGTAAATTTGGTTTTTGTTTGTTACGAAAGAGAAAATTCAAAAGAGAACTTCTCCAGAAAGAGCCAAGACAAAGACAGGGGAAAAGAAAACAAGCACTGAGGGTAGCCAATTAAGCGTTAAGAGTTATGCACAGCGCCCTTCCTGGAAGACCAAGACATTGTGGAGATTTCTAAATCAGATGGAAGGCACAGCCCTTGAATTCAAAAGACTTGGTATCATAGAAGGAACATATGAGGAAATCATCAAAACACATTTTTAAATTTGCATGTGTCTATCCAATCACCTTTAGCTGGAGGGCAATACACATGACAAGAGGGGCTGCTAGGAGACAGCCCTCCCAGGAGCCCAGGCCTCCTACTTTCAAAAGTGTCAGGCGGGTCCTCCCTGGTAGCCCAGGAGCTAAGCCTCTGAGCTCGCAATGCAGAAAGCCCAGGTTCGATTCCAGGTCAGGGAAATATAGCCCACAAGCCACAACTAAGAGTTCTCACGCTGCAACTAAGATCCAGAGCAGACAAAAAAAAAGACGAGCAATTGTCTAAAAAAAAAAAAGCGTGTCAGGCATTAACTCACTTGTAGTCTGAAGAATTTCAAGTCACAATACCCAGGCACACACACACACAAATTTCTTATCTTTTCTAGAGTTTAGATTTAACTTTTACTTTGGGCTATAATGCTGTCTAGCAAAAGAAATGTAAACTTGGTCTTTTCAGGTTTAAAATCATACATAAATAAGTAAGCCAATCACAGTTTATCAGCACAAAGGTAGAGAAATATGTTACTGGAACAGAAAAGAGAATCCCTAAACAAGCTCACTTATGAATGGAGACTTTATAAATTACCATGTTAGCAACTGCAGAGCAGTGGCGGGAAAATCCATAGTACCGGAATAGTTGGAGGCCCATATGGACAAAATTAAAACTTGACCACTACCAAACTTGAACACAAAAATTAATTCCAGGTGGACTGCAGATCCAAATGTGAAAAGTAAACAATAAAACTTGGAGATCAGTGCTGTCCAAGAGAACTTTCTATGACGGTAGAATGTTCTATAATTCTGCACTGCCCAATACATTAGCCACTAGTTACGTGGGCTTATTCAGCCCCTGAAATGTGGCTAGTGCAACTAAGAAACTGTCTTTTAAATTAAATTAAATTTAGTTAATTTAAGTTTGAAAAGTGAAAGTGAAAGTCACTCAGTTATGTCTGACTCTTTGCATCCCCATGGCTTAGACAGACCATGGAATTCTCCAGGCCAGAATACTGGAGTGGGTAGCCTTTTCCTTCTCCAGGGGATCTTCCCAACCCAGGGACCAAACCCAGGTCTCCCACATTGCAGGCAGATTCTTTATCAGCTGAGCTGTAAATGGCCAGTGGCTTCCCAGGTGGCGTTAGTGGGAAAAGAACATGCCTGCCAATGTGGGAGATAAAAGAGATCCAGGTTAGTTCCCTGGGTGGGGAAGATTCCTTGGAGGAGGGCATGGCAACCCATTCCAGTATTCTTGCCAAGGACAGAGGAGCCTGGTGGGGTCCATATGGTCTCAAGAGTCAGACATGACTGAAACGACCTAACAGGCATGCACGTCACACATGGCCAGTGGCCACTGCTACATCAGCACAGATTTGGAGGAAATCCAAGATAATCCTTTCCTGACCATGGGTCAGGATGGTTTGCCATTCAGTGGCAAACCACTTCAGTATTCTTGCCTTGAGAACCCCATGAACAGTATGAAAAGGCAAAATGATAGGATAATGAAAGAGGAACTCCCCAGGTCAGTAGGTGCCCAATATGCTACTGGAGATAAGTGGAGAAATAACTCCAGAAAGAATGAAGGGATGGAGCCAAAGCAAAAACAATACCCAGCTGTGGATATGACTGGTGATAGAAGCAAGGTCCGATGCTGTAAAGAGCAATATTGCATAGGAACCTGGAATGTTAGGTCCATGAATCAAGGCAAATTGGAAGTGGTCAAACAGGAGATGGCAAGAGTGAATGTCGACATTCTAGGAATCAGCGAACTAAAGTGGACTGGAATGGGTGAATTCAACTCAGATGACCATTAATATCTACTACTGTGGGCAGGAATCCCTTAGAAGAAATGGAGTAGCCATCATGGTCATCAAAAGAGTCTGAAATGCAGTACTTGGATGCAATCTCAAAAACAACAGAATGATCTCTGTTCGTTTAAAGGCAAACACTTCAATATCACGGCGATCCAAGCCTATGCCCCAACCAGTAATGCTGAAGAAGCTGAAGTTGAATGGTTTTATGAAGACCTACAAGACTTTTTAGAACTAACACAAAAAAAAATATGTCCTTTTCATTATGGGGGACTGGAATGCAAAAGTAGAAAATCAAGAAACACCTGGAGTGACAGACAGATTTGGCCTTGGAATGCGGAATGAAGCAGAGCAAAGGCTAATAGAGTTTTGCCAAGACAACGCACTGGTCATAGCAAACACCCTCTTCCAACAACACAAGAGAAGACTCTACACATGGATATCACCAGATGGTCAACACTGAAATCAGATTGATTATATTCTTTGCAACCAAAGATGGAGAAGCTCTATACAGTCAGCAAAAACAAGACCGGGAGCTGACTGTGGCTCAGATCAGGAACTCCTTATTGCCAAATTCAGACTTAAATTGAAGAAAATGGGGAAAACCAATAGACTATTCAGGTATAACCTAAATCAAATCTCTTATGATTATACAGTGGAAATGAGAAATAGATTTAAAGGACTAGATCTGATAGACAGAGTGCCTGATGAACTATGGACAGAGGTTTGTGACATTGTACAGGAGACAGGGATCAAGACCATCCCCATGGAAAAGAAATGTAAAAAAGCAAAATGGCTGTCTGAGGAGGCCTTACAAATAGCTGTGAAAAGAAGAGAAGCGAAAAGCAAAGGAGAAAAGGAAAGATATAAGCGTCTGAATGCAGAGTTCCAAAGAATAGCAAGGAGAGATAAGAAAGCCTTCCTCAGCGATCAATGCAAAGAAATGGAGAACAACAGAATGGGAAAGACAAGAGATCTCTTCAAGAAAATTAGAGATACCAAGGGAACATTCCATGCAAAAATGAGCTCGATAAAGGACGGAAATGGTATGGACCTAACAGAAACAGAAGATATTAAGAGGTGGCAAGAATACACAGAAGAACTGTACAAAAAAGATCTTCACAACCAAGATAATCACAATGGTGTGATCACTCACCTAGAGCCAGACATCCTGGAATGTGAAGTCAAGTGGGCCTTAGATAGTGGAGGTGATAGAATTCCAGTTGAGCTATTTCAAATCTTGAAAGATGATGCTGTGAAAGTGCTACACTCAATATGCCAGCAAATTTGGAAAACTCAGCAGCGGCCACAGGACTGGAAAAGGTCAGTTTTCATTCCAATCCCAAAGAAAGGCAATGCCAAAGAATGCTCAAACTACCTCACAATTGCACTCACCTCAGACGCTAGTAAAAGTAATGCTCAAAATTCTCCAAGCCAGGCTTCAGCAATACGTGAACCGTGAACTTCCAGATGTTCAAGCTGGTTTGAGAAAAGGCAGAGGAACCACAGATCAAATTGCCAACATCCACCGGATCATTGATAAAGCAAGAGTTCCAGAAAAACATCTATTTCTGCTTTATAGGCTATGCCAAAGCCTTTGACTGTGTGGATCACAAGAAACTGTGGAAAATTCTGAAAGAGATGGGAATCCTAGATCACCTGACCTGCCTCTTGAGAAACCTGTATGCAGGTCAGGAAGCAACAGTTAGAACTGGACGTGGAACAACAGACTGGTTCCAAATAGGAAGAGGAGTACGTCAAGGCTGTATATTGTCATCCTGCTTATTTAACTTCTATGCAGAGTACATCATGAGAAACGCTGGGCTGGAAGAAGCACAAGCTGGCATCAAGATTGCCGGGAGAAATATCAATAGCCTCAGATATGCAGATGACACCACCATTATGGCAGAAAGTGAAGAGGAACTACAAAGCCTCTTGAGGAAAGTGAAAGAGGAGAGTGAAAAAGTTGGCTTAAATCTCAACATTCAGAAAACTAAGATCGTGGCATCTGGTCCCATCACTTCATGGGAAATAGAGGGGGAAACAGTGGAAAAAGTGTCAGACTTTACTTTGGGGGGGCTCTAAAATCACTGCAGATGGTGATTCCAGCCATGAAATTAAAAGACAATTACTCCTTGGAAGGAAAGTTACGACCAACTTAGACAGCATATTCAAAAGCAGAGACATTACTTTGCTGACTAAGGTCCGTCTAGTCAAGGCTGTGGTTTTTCCAGTGGTCATGTATGGATGTGAGAGTTGGACTGTGAAGAAAGCTGAGCACTGAAGAACTGATGCTTTTGAACTGTGGTGTTGGGGAAGACTCTTGAGGGTCCCTTCGACTGCAAAAAGATCCAACCAGTCCATCCTAAAGGTGATCAGTCTTGGGTATTCATTGGAAGGACTAATGCTGAAGCTGAAACTCCAATACTTTGGCCACCTCATGCAAAGAGTTGACTCATTGGAAAAGACCCTGATGCTGGGAGGGATTGGGGGCAGGGGGAGAAGGGGACGACAGAGGATGAGATGGTTAGATGGCATCACCAGCTTGATGGACATGAGTTTGGGTAAACTCCGGGAGTTGGTGACAGACAGGGAGGCCTGGCGTGCTGCGATTCATGGGGTCGCAAAGAGTCAGACACGACTGAGCGACTGAACGGAACTGAACTGGCAGTGCGTTAGGAAAAAAATTCTTAAAAATCAGACACGGAAGAGTACTTAATAAAAATTCAGGGCTTCTGGGACATTATGCTATGTGAAGTAAGCCAGTCACAGAAGGATGAATCCCATACAATTCCACTCATCTGAAACATCTGAAAGTGAAAGTGAAGTCACTCAGTCGTGTCCGACTCTGGGATCCCACGGCCATGGGACTCTCCAGGCAGGAATACTGGAGTGGGTTGCCATTTCCTTCTCCAGAGAATCTTCCCAACACAGGGATCAAACCCAGGTCTCCTGCATTGCGGGCAGACTCTTTACTGTCGGAGCCACCAGGGGCTCCTTTCCGTCAGTACTTCTGTCAAAAGACCGATCAAAGGAAAGGTGAGAAAGGGTCATGACCCACACTCCTCCCTTTAATTTGGCAATAGCATTTGGCTAGTAAACAGCAATTTTCAGTATTTTTGCTGGATTGTTCTTGGCCAGGTTCTACCTTCCAGTTTTGGTATTCTTAGGTCTGTGATTTTAATATTAAAAAAAAAAAAACAGTGGTTTGCTTGAAAAAAGTTGGAATAATTTTTCTTTTAGTACAGGAAAGTATTATATTAATATAACCAAGGTTAATTGCTTCACTCATGGAGCAGAAAACAGATCTCACACAGCTTTGAAAGAATTTGAATTATATTTCTGAATTCAGACCTATATCATCAACTGAGATAATACCTGAAAATCTACCAGGATTCTTCTCTGACAATAGCAAATATTGCATGGAATTCATTAGTACTTGAGTTATCAAATAGAGGATGATATCTGGGGAAAATAATGAGTTTAGTGATTATATGAAAACCAGTATGACATATGCTAAGTCATATTTTTAGTATCAAGTCTTGAAGCCAGACAGAATATAAATAGATGTGTGTGTACTTTTATCATAAACTAATACCCAGTGACATAGTCACTAGGCTCACCAAAGCTTCCTATATCCAAAAGAGAGTAAGCATTCTAGCTATAACTCAAAAATAATAAGACTGACTGTTGTGGAGTCCATTACTTTATAATCAAATTGCATGACCTCTTAAAGTAGCTGACCTTTTACTTTCATTCAACAGTTTTACTTTAAAAAAAAATGACATATTAGTTGTCACTGCACAAGTTTTATTTTATCAATACCTGCACTTTTCAGAATTTTTAAGAATTTGTCCAACCAGAGGTCAGATTTACACTTTCTGGTAAGCTCTACACTTTCAGTTAACCCACTTTCTAGAAATCATAAAAACAGAAATGCAATCGACATACTCTGGAAACATGTTAAATGTTTGGAAACACGCTAAATGTTTGCAAATACCACTACCACCATCAGCAGCAGCACTTAAAACTTGCTGAGCATTCCTGGAGAAATAGAATTATACCCATTTCCCAGATAGAATTATACCCATTTCACAGATTAGGAAACTGAGACTGCAGAAGTTGAGTAATTTACCCAATTCCACACAGATAGTAAGTGATGAAGCTAGGAGTCAATTCCAAGCATTTTGTTTGACTCTGGAGCCTGCTGCTGTGCTATACTGTCCTGGTTTCTACATTGCACCATCATCAAAAAGGGATGGGTATTGAGTTCACAAATATAATGGAATATGAACCAAGCAGAAAGAACCCTATATTTGAAAAAAAATATGTATTAGTTGAGAAATGTTCATCGTATCTTAAAGAAAAGAGAAAACTTTTCTCTGGAGTACTTACTGTATGCCAGACATTGCAGTTAAGTTGCTATGTATACAACTGTTTCTTTTAATCCTATTAACTGCTAATATAATTCATTCTACTATTAATATTAACTCCATTTTTTTTATTTTTATTTTTTAAATTTCACATCAGGGTAGTATGTTTTATTTCTGAAACAGTTCTGTTGTTCTTACATTCAGATCTATTTAAAATGTTTCTTTGTTAAACTCACTTGTAATTCACATGTTTTTTAAAGATCTGTTATTTAAAGGTTAAAATCTCTGTAAAACCTAAAAATGTTTTAAAATTTGCTGAAAATGCAACAAACTCAATTAAAATTTATTTAAAATAATACCCTCCACTGATGTTACTTTTACCCCCTGAAAAACTCCAGAGGAGTGTTAACAAAAGATTTAAACTACTGTGCAAAATTTCTTCACGAAAAGTGTTTAAAGGCTGGTGCAAAATAGGAAGCAAATTCTAAACAATTTTGGCTTCTTGGAAACAAAAACCGCTGTAACTCCATTTTTAAAATGTGGAAATTGAGTCAGAGATTTAAGAATCTTGGCCAAGATTGCACAGCTAGTAGATGGCAAAGCCAGCAAACTTTTCAACGTTGATTTCCATTTTTCGTATTTATTCTCCAGATGAGACTCTACAGCTTGGCCTTTAATCACCTTGCCTGTCTTTCCCTCCATCACACCTGCCTGAACAGACCCACGCCTGCCCCTAGCAGTCACTGGGCAAATGGGCTTCACATTGAACTTCACTGGGCTTCGCTGGTGGCTCAGACAGTAAAGAACCTGCCTGCCATGCAGAAGACATGGGTTCAATCCCTGGGTCGGGAAGATCCCCTGCAGAAGAGAATGGCTACCCACTCCAGAGTATTGTTGCCTGGAGAATTCCATGGACAGAGAAGCCTGGTGGGCTACAGTCCACGGGGTCGCAAAGAGTCAGACCTGAATGAGTGACTAACAGCTGCACTTTTTACTGTGAACTTCTCTATCCCACACCCCAGATGTGGGGTGTCATGCCGATGCTTGTCTGCTGGTAAGATTACTGTCCTCGTCTCCAGCAGAACTGTCTCTTCTCTCCTCTCAAACCTTCTACCTAACCTATTGCCTTCCTTACATCTTCCATTACTGATCCTTTACCTTTTACTTGATTGAGAAAGAAAGACCTTCACACTATCTGCTTTACAAATTTACCTTCCCCTGTGCCGTTGTCTGGAGAAGGCAATGGCACCCCACTCCAGTACTCTTGCCTGGAAAATCCCATGAACGGAGGAGCCTGGTGGGCTGCAGTTCATGGGGTCCCTAAGAGTCGGACACGACTGAACAACTTCACTTTCACTCTTCACTTTCATGCATTGGAGAAGGAAATGGCAACCCACTCCAGTGTGCTTGCCTGGAGAATCCCAGGGACTGTGGAGCCTGGTGGGCTGCCGTCTATGGGGTCGCACAGAGTCAGACACGACTGAAGTGACTTAGCAGCAGCAGTGCCGTTGTCCATTTTCCCTTCCTTTGGCAGCTGAGCAAACAGCTTCCTTTCCTGTCAAGGGCGATCCTTCCTGTGTTTTGCGGATCTCATCCCTGCTTGAGAAGTGATTCCTTCTCAAGTACTTTGCTCCTTAGTTTTCCCTTATTTCATCTTCAATTTTCCCTTCCCTCATTTCTTAAATGGAGAAGGAAATGGCAACCCACTCCAGTATTCTTGCCTGGAGAATCCCATGGACAGGGGAGCCTGGTGGGCTACAGTCCATGGGGTTGCAGAGAGTCGGACACGACTGAGCGACACACACGCATTTCTTAAAAACAAGCAAAACCCCTGAATCTTCCGTCTTTTAACCTCTCAGCATCTCAGCATATGGGCAAGGTCGACTCAGGGTGAGTGGTAGAACCACTTTTTAGGGGAATCAACCAGCTGGTGTCACGATTACAGAGCAGACTCAGCCGCATCTGCTGCAGCCTGCCCTCGTGCAAGGACCCCCTTCACCCTGGAGTACTGACTTTGTTGGTCATCCAAGAGAACAGGAATGGCACCTGCATCGCCGCTGCTGGAAACCAGGTGCTCTGGATGGACGATGTTTTCACATTGAGGTAGGGTGCCCTGGTGTGGGAAACACCCTGGTGACATAGGTGATCTCTTATACTCACTCTAAACTATTTGCAATAGTTGTAGGGGACTCCAGTGTCACAAAGATGACCCCACTAGGGGCCAACTGTCACATCTGTGTTCCTGAGATAGGTGAGAGATGGGGTAGAGGCTGTTGTCCAGGTAACGATGGGAAGCTGAGTACCACCCATGCCCCTGGGCATGCACTCTCAGTACGCCTGCAGGTAGTGACTATCGTCCGTCAGCCTTTTGTGTATTACTGGGCAATGGACTAAAACACGCTGTCTGGACCGTCACTTCCCTGGAGAGGGTTTACAGAAGTAAACTGTGTAGATCTTGAGGCTCTGAGTCTCTTAAAGGGTTCCAGGAATCTCTGCCAACCTCTCTGCCCTCCCGCTTACCATTACAGATGGTGAAGTTCCTGGCCCCGAGCTTCGTTTGACACGTTGCCAGTCTGACTGCCCGTGAGAGGCTGATATGAAGAAGGAGACCAGGGATGAGTTTCAGAAAAGTGAGATTGATCTCAGAGTCAAACATGGCAGGCTATCAATCTCAGCAAGAGAGAGAGGGGTCTGTCTTATAGATGCTCCAGCCAGAGGTATCTGAAATATTTAATCCTTTTAATCCAGAGTACTAGCAGCTTCCCAAGACCCTCTAAGGCAAAACCCAATTCTCCATGCCCTTGACCACTCAGAAAAGTCTGGTGGGATGAATGCCAACAGGAAGGCAGAGATGCAGAAAAGGAGAGAGAGAGAGAGAGTCAGGGTGAAGAAGTTCTTCCATAGAACTCAGCTGATCCTGGATGGAACCAGTGAGAAAGGAAGGAAATAATTTACCTACCCTCCTCACCCTGCAACCCCAGCCTTAACAGAAGCACAAGCAGACAAAGGTCTAAGGGCTTTCTAGGGTCCCAGCACCAGCCTGGCCTGCAAGCAGAGGAGGGTGGAAATTCCAGAGAACTGTGGTGCAGGAGAAGACTCTTGAGAGTCCAAGGGATGGCCAGGAGATCAAACCAGTCGATCCTAAAGGAAATCATTGGAAGAACTGATGCTGAAGCTGAAGCTCCAGTATCCTGGCCACCTGATGCTAAGAGCCGACTCATTGGAAAAGACTCTGATGCTTGGAAAGAGTGAAGGCAGGAGGAGAAGGAGGCAGCAGAGGATGAGATGGTTGGATGGCATCACCGACTCGATGGACATGCGTTTGAGCAAACTCTGGGAGACAGTGAGGGACAGGGAGCCCTGGTGTGCTGCAGTCCGTGGGGTTGTAAATAGTTGAGATAGGACTGTTGGCTAAACAAAGCAACTCAGCCCCACCGCAGTGGTCCACAACCCAAGACAGGGAAGGGTTCTTTCCAAGTAGGGTCAAGCTCCATGACCACAGCTGTGGTTGGCTTGACGTCCACCCCGTATAGGTTGCTTTCCTGCCCTGCCTCACTTTCCCCTCTGTTACGTGTGCTTTTAGAAGAGTTTCCAAATAAAAACTTGCCTTGAATCCGGTCTCCATTTTTTTCCCACTCTTACAGATTACTTATTAATAACAAAAGAAGTCTGGCAGACCACAGCTTAACTAAATGGACAAATTTAACATCCTCAGTGATGGGACAAACAGATTCAATGGGAAGTGAACACAGCATCACCTACAAAGTATTCTCGACAAAAAAACTTCAAGCTCAATTCAATCATAAGGAAACAATCACACTGTTACGTGTCAAAATGTGTCTCCCCCAGAATTTGCCTGTGCAGGGTCTTAGATGAGGCATGTGGGATCTAGTTCCCCGGCCAGGGATCGAACCCAAGCCCCCTGCATCGGGAGCAGGAGTCTTAGCCACTGGACAACCGAGGAAGTGCCAACATGAATATTTTTAAAGAATCAAGCTAGTTGTCCTGTAGAATATCCCACAAAATTCATATGTTGAAGGCCTTATCCCCAGTATTTCAGAATGTGACCTTATTTGGAAATAGAGTCTTTAATTAATTAATTGTAATTAATTGGTCAAAATAAGGTCATGCTGGAGGAGGGTGGACCCTAAATCCAACGAGTGGTATTTCTTATAAGACCATCATATGAAGACAAAGGTAGAGATTGGAGTTATGTTGGCCAAGGCCGAGGGAAAGCAGGAGCTGGCAGAGGCAAGAAAGAATACTCTCTTGGGGTCTTTGGAAGGAGTGTGACCCTGCCAACTCCTTGATCTTGAACCACTAACCTCCAGAACTGTGAATCAACACATTCCTGTTGGTTCCAGCCACCTATTTGTGGTTCTTTGTTACAGCAGCCCTAGTAAACTGATCATAAACAACACAGATTGTGGGATATTCTACAGGACGACTAGTTGGAGTCTTTAAAAATATTCACGTTGAGACTTCCTTGGTTGTCCAGTGGCTAAGACTCCCGCTCCCAATGCAAGGGGCCTGGGTTTGATCCTTGGCCGGGGAACTAGACCCCACGTGCCTCATGCAAGACCCTGCACAGGCAAATAGATAATTTTTTAAAAATCCATGTTATAAACACCAACACACACACACACTATGGGTGGGAGGTTGTTCTAGGGTGAAGGAGACCAAGGAGACATGATAATTAAATGTACTGTGTGACTTGATTAGGCCCTGGCTCTTAAAGGGACAACTGGGGAAATCTGAATATGGATAGAAAAGATTATGTTTCTGTGCCCAGTCAGGTCCAACTCTTCGAGACCCCATGGACTATAGCCTGCCAGGGTCCTCTGTCCTTGGGATTTTTCAGGCAAGAATACTAGAGTGGGTTGCCATTTCCTCCTCCAGGGGGTCTTCCCAACCCAGGGGTTGAACTTGAACCCATGTCTCCCGTGTCTCCTGCATTGCAGGCAGATTCTTTGCAGGCTGAGCCATTACATTAAACTTCTTGGGTTTGTTAATGCTGCTATAGTTATAAAGGAGATTTCTTCATTTGGGGGGGGAAATATTTCTTGATGGCTACAACTCATTTTCAAATGGTTCAAATAAAACCATTAAACACACACACACGTCCCCACATAAAGACGGCCCAAGCAAATGGAGCCAAACGTTACCAACTGGTGATTCTGGGTGAAACGTAAATAAATGCACTACTCTTTCAACTTTTCTTTAGTTCTGAAAATTTTCAAGGTGGTAAGTTGAAGGAATTATTGTATTTTTTGTGGGTGGTGGTTTATGGCAACCAATACTCTCTCACACAGATGAGACCTACACTTCTTTTCTAACAAAGTAACTAGTTGTAAACAAACTGGTTGATTTTTGTTCAAGCCACATCTTGGTTAAGTGGGCAGATGTTAAGACATATAAGACTGCATCTCCTTTGAGAAACTAGGCGAAAACTGAGCAGATGATCTGTCTAAAATTTGTATCCCTTTGGGAAGTGTGCACCAGTTCCTACTCATCTATGCCATCCCACCTCTTAGGTAATCTTGACTCTAGATGTGTCTTTGCACAGACATCCCTTAAACCCAATGCACTGACTTTCAACTAATTTGTATTTTAGCCCTAAAGATGAGCATCCCAGATTTAGATTTCAGCATTATTTTCTTAGTGAATAGTGAAGTCGCTCAGTCATGTCCGACTCTTTGTGACCCCATGGACTGTAGCCTAACCAGGTTCCTCCATCCATGGGATTTTCCAGGCAAGAATACTGGAGCGGGTTGCCATTTTCTTCTCCAGGAGATCTTCCCGACCCAGGGATTGAACCCCCATCTCCCGCATTGTAGGCAGACGCTTTACCATCTGAACCACCAGGGAAGATTCTTTTTTGAGATTATTATAAATTGTTATGACTCTAACTCACGGAATAAACCTTACTAAATGTATTTTTCTCACTCAACTATTTAGGTTGAACATCTACATGACAGTGTTGAGAACTCTGAGTACGTTTCCCTCATATTCAAGGTATTTCTATTCTCTGGACACCTCAGGGTAATTTCTGACATTATGACAAATATAAAACCCTGAATGGCTGAACTTGCGAGTGCAAAGTAGTTATATTACGGCATTTATAAAGAATCTCTCAAAAGGATCCATTCAGCCGTACACTAGAGTTCATTTCTGGAACATAAAATTTCATTTTTACACTGGGGAATCTCAGGAAGAGTTGCTCTATATGGTTCCAGGCTTGGCTTCAAGCACAATAAGAAATGGCACCTCTGGCATAATCATAGGAATACAAGAGGGAAGATACATGGACCTGGCCATGATTGTTAGCTGTGATATCTATAATCTGATGTGTATATTTTAAGTAATTTATTTAAATTTCTAGTATTTTATTAATATATTTAGTATCTGGTATGAATAGAATGGCACTAGTGGTAAAGAACCTGCCTGCCAATGCAGGAGACAAGAGATGCAGGTTCAGCCCCTGGATTGGGAAGATCCCCTGGAAGAGGAAGTGGCAACCTACTCCAGCATTCTTGCCTGGAGAATCTCATGGACAGAGAAGCCTGGCTGGCTACAGTCCACAGGGTTGCAAAGAGTCGGACATGACTGAACTTAGCATGAAACCCACTACAGGTTTCTCGACTTCAGTAACTCAGTACCAATAATATAAATTTCAATTGGTCACCTGGTCAAAAAAATGACCAACAAGGATGAGTCACGTAGAGACTTCAGTCTTACTGTTTTCCCTGTTGGAAACCGCCCCTCCACTGGCTTCCATGATACACATTCTCCTTGTTTTCTTCTGACCTCTCAGTTCACTCAAATTTATTCTTCCTTTGATAGTTCCTCTTCCTTAAGTCACTGCTTAAATATTATCTTTCCCTGCAGACTTTATCTGGCTTTCTCTTCACTCTACACACTCTGAGGATCCTACACAGGGTTTCACCTACCACTGATGGCTCTCAAATATCTCCTTTGAGCCAGCACTGTTCTTCAGAACTTCAAAATCAAGTCTATTTCTTCCTGCTGGACCTCTCTCCCCCAGATATGTTCCTCCTTCTGTAACCCTGTGCTCAGCAAGCGACATCATTTTCCTGCACGAAACAGCCTTTTCCCACACAAAACTTTGGGGTTATCTGTGACTCTTCTTTCTTTCTTTCCCTAAATGTAATTGCTCAATATGTCCTGTTGAAACTACAGCTTAAATATCTTTAAAATTTTCTCTTATTCTCCATCTTTACTTTCAATGACCGATAACTCAGTATTTCTGTCATATTCCAAAATCGTCTCCCTCTTTTAGACACTACTTCTGAATCTACTCCTTACATTACTGTCAGAAGGACTTTTTAAAATATGAAAACAGCATCACGTCCCTTCACTGTTCAGAATCCTTTTTTCCTTTATCTCCCCTTTATTCTCAGGGAACATCTAAACTCCTTAGAATCCTCTACATAGCTCTTTCTGATCTTGTTTTTTGTCCATTCATATCCATTGTGCCACCAGGGTGAGTGCATTTAATTTCAAAATCTTACTTGATTGCCTTGCACCTCTGCACACACTGCTTTCTTTCTCTGGAATGACTTTCTTCTGTTTGTTTTCCTAGCTGACTCCTACTGCCCTTGAAAGAGCGAGCTCAGGCATCATCTCATCTGGGAAGGCTGTCCCAGTCTGATTAGGTACTTCTCTGTGTGCTGACAGGCTATTCTGTTTATATAACTATCAAGAAATATAATACAGTGATATTAGTTTATCTTCTTGTCCATGTCCTTCACTGGATCATTAAATTCCTAAGTATCAGTTCAGTTCAGTTCAGTCACTCAGTCAACCCCATGGACTGCAGCACGCCAGGCTTCTCTGTCCATCACCAACTCCCAGAGCTTGTTCAAACTCATGTCCATCGACTCTGTGATGCCATCCAACCATCTCATCCTCTGTTGTCCTCTTCTCCTCCTGTCTTCAATCTTTCCCAGCATCAGAGTCTTTTCTAATATGTCAGTTCTTTGCATCAGATAGCCAAATGGTTGGAGTTTCAGCTTCAGCATCAGTCCTTCCAGTGACTATTCAGGACTGATTTCCTTTAGGACTGACTGGTTGGATACCCTTGCAGTCCAAGGGACTCTCAAGGGTCTTCTCCAACACCACAGTTTAAAAGCATCAATTCTTAGGCACTCAGCTTTCTTTATGCTCCAACTCTCACATCCATACATGACTACTGAAAAAACCATAGCTTTGACTAGACAGACCTTTTTGGCAAAGTAATGTCTCTGCTTTTTAATATACTGTCTAGTTTTGTCATAGCTTTTCTTCCAAGGAGCAAGTGTCCTTTAATTTCATGGCTGCAGTCACCATCTGCAGTGATTTGAGAGCCCAAGAAAACAAAGCCTCTCACTGTTTCCACTGTTTCCCCATCGATTTGTAAGGAAGTGATGGAACTGGATGCCATGATCTTAGTTTTTTGAGCACTGAGTTTTAAGCCAACTTTTCCACTCTCCTCTTTCACTTTCATCAAGAGGCTCTTCAGTTCCTCTTCGCTTTTTGCCATAAAGGTGGTGTCATCTGCATATCTGAGGTTATTTATATTTCTCCCAGGAATCTTGATTCCAGCTTGTGCTTCATCCAGCCAGAGTTTCGCATGATGTCCTCTGCATAGAAGTTAAATAGGCAGGGTGACAATATACAGCCTTGATCTACTCCTTTCTCAATTTGAAACCAGTCTGTTGTTTCATGTCTGGTTCTAACTGTTGCTTCTTGACCAGCTTACAGATTTCTCAGGAGGCAGGTAAGGTGGTCTGGTATCCTAAATATCAGTCTCTTTTTAATCTCTATATCCACATGGCCTGGCACATAACATTCTCAAACAAATATTTATTAAATGGAAATATACATTTAAAACTTTCATCAAAAAAGAGTTTCAATGCATTGAGTCATTCAAGTATTATAGTCAGTATTGAAGTGGAACATTGGTGGTGATATCCACATTCAAACACTAGCTTTTCTCATTATCAAGTGGCCAGAAATTTGCTGCAATAGAAAGGAGAAAGTAAGTTTTAAAATGGTCTACTAGAAGTTGCTATAATGGTTATAAATTCTCTAGTGGCATTACAGTAGAGCCATTAATAACAGATATTGTTCTGTTTTTCTAATTTCTTAGTATATTTTTACTTTTATGAGAAACCTAACATTTTTCAATACTTTGGATTTCTCTTAAGCTTTCTAATTTGCATTCAGCTGAACTATAGCTAGCTGGAGATTTAAAGAGGAAATACTCTTTCATCATTTATATAACAAGTGCTGCAGGTTCTATAATCTTTATGAGTTTCATATGAACCACTGATTTGTGACAACATCAGTTGACATTTTATAGATCATCAGAATCTTCCTCAAGGCAGAAATTTACAGTCTTGTTTCTAATAGCCAACAGTCACAGAAGTATTCATGTACCTGCTAACATTTATATTCTTGAGCCCCAATGTACAACTTCATTGTACTGTATATTCTTTGACAGCAATGCTTTCTCCTGTTTTCAATCATTCTCGGTTATGAAGCTATAAAATTAAGAAAACATCAGTATTAGAATCTTCTTTCAACATCTTCCTTGTCTTTGTTTTTTCAACAGAAAAGTGCAATTATTCAGCTAATATGGAGACTTACTTACACCCTCCACTTCTTTTTAATGTCAGTCTGAATCTTTTCAAGGGTTAGGGTTATGTTTACTTTACTCCTCCGGAATGTCACGTCAATAACTAGAATCTTATTGAGATGATAGCCTATAACATTTCCTTTTGTTTGAAAAATAAGGGGGAAAATAGACAGGAATCCCCAGTCTCCGTAGGTAGAAAGATATATACAATTATGCGGTAATAGCGATCATAGTTCAGCACCACGGACAGTGGGACAGCACTCACTGCCCCATCTCTGATTTTTTAAAATATTCTACTTACACATCATTACCCAAAGTGAGTTGCACTAAATGTTCCTCTGGGATGCCAGGAGAAAAATATTATAACTTCATTTCTAATTATTTTTATTTTAAAAATTGTAAAGTTAAGCTTAGCATTAAGTAGACAAGCAGACGTGAGTACTGATGTATAATTTATTAGTAAATATACATACATACGTATATATTTGGGGTGCATGCTCAAAATACCTTTACTAATATGTACACAATCAAATGAGTTTTGAGAGTGCTCCTAGAGATGATAGGGCACTACTGAAAATTTTGGCCAGGGGAATGACATGTTGAAAGGGGGGTTTGAGGGAAAACAATCTAAGAAAAGTAGATGGGAAAGAGTAGATGTTGACGTTAGGAAGACTGCTTAGGAGGCTATTGCAAGAATCTAAGTATCAACTAGGGTGGTGACACTGGGGAAGCAGAAAGCCAAACTTGCAAGAGATGTTGTAAAAGAAGAATCTTCAATGTTAAGAGTGAAAAAATGTCAGAGTAAGTGGAATTTTGATTTATACAGGGAAAAGGGGAATCAGTTTTGAGACAGGAACCACTCTGTAACTGCCACTGACAAAAAAGCTCACATAAATAATACATGATCTACAGTATTATCTTCTTGAACAGGAAAGTTAGGATCCTGAAAAGGTCCACAGCAGAAGATACATAGCTGAATAACTTAAAATCTTATAGGGGAAAAAAAAAAAACAGAATTGTGGAGGCAATGATTGTACCCAAACTTATGGAAGTCTTATGAATTTTTATGCTCAGAAAAATAAAACGATAAATACTGACACCCCTCTGAGTAATTTTCTATGCATAAAATAATAAATATTAGGTAAGAAATAGCAATCAATTAAGGAAACATCATAAAATGTACATACATATGTAACTAGTAATGATAATTACTATGACTAATTCTCATTTTCCAGCTATAACACACTGGGAATTTTTCAGGTACTTCCTCTTCCATTTTCAAGATGTGCTTTGGAATTTGTTTTTATTTTTTGTTAGACAAATACACAATAAAGAACTTCCTGACTGCTAGTGATACATTTGAAAAGACCCTGATGTTGGGAAAGATTGAAGGCAGGAGGAGAAGGGGATGACAGAGGATGAGATGGTTGGATGGCATCACCGACTCAACGGACATGAGTTTGAGTGAACTCCGGGAGCTGGTGATGGACAGGGAGGCCTGGCGTGCTGCGGTACATGAGGTCGCAAAGACTCAGACACGACTGAGCAACTGAACTGAGTGATACTTATCCTCCAAATTCCTTTCTAATTTTTGACTTGGATATGTTGCTTTGTTTCTTGGATCCCACTGTGACTCCAGAAGATACACAGTAATTGGGCTGTGAAAGATGTAAAATCTTTTAACCTTCAAATCAGCTTAACCTTGGCTCTGCCCTTGAGAAAACAGGGCTGAATTACATGACGTCAGCACACCATAAACTTCTCCCATGGAACTGCTGCTAGCTTTTGTGCACCTAGAAAAAGGTCCTCCCTTTGGGTAGAGGCAGCCCCCAAATCAGTGTGCACTTCAGTCTCTGTTCTCACCATCGCCAGACGCCAATGCACAGCACATAGCTTCTGTTGTTTTAAGCCACTTGGTTTGCAATACTCTTTACAACAGCCCTAGGACATGAATACATGTGCCATCAACTACCATCTCGCACCTATGTCCAGTTCCCTGAGAATTTAAAAAATGGCCAGGGATTTCCCTGGTGGTCCAATGGTTGAGAATTTGACTTCCAGCACAGAGGATGCGGCTTTGATCCCTGGATGGGAACTAAGACCCCACATGCTGCAGGGCAACCAAGCCTGCACACCTCACCCTGGCTCCAGAGCCCATGTTCCGCAACTAGAGAAAGCCCGCAAGCTGCAACAAGACCCAGCGCAGCAAAAAAAAAAAAAAAAAAAAAAAAAAGCCCTGGTTCAAAGATGAGTCAATGGGGTATGCTGAAGTTAGCTACAGTGGACTGCTACTACCCTGCAAATCCACTCAGAGGTGCCCCTGGGTGGCAGCGATTGCACTGGGCAAAGCAGTGGGCACTGTAGTACCTTGTGATCCCTCTATATCAAGAGAGAACTGGCTCAAGGGAAGTATGTATGTAGACTCTTGGGCAGTGGTGAATGGTTTTGGCATGTCTGTTATGAGCATCAGAAAGGTAGGTCTGGAAGGGGACAAGGAGGTCTAGGGAAGAGACATACGGATGAACCTACAGAAGTGGACACAAGGCGCGAGAATCTTTCCATGGCACGATGGTGTCTATCAGAGAGCTTCTGCCACAAGTAAGGCATTAAACAAGCAGGCAGATGGTATGGCTCATCCAGCTGATGTTAGCCAGCCTCTATCCTTGCCATCCCAGTGCTTGCAAAAGTGCTCGTGAACAAAACAGCCAGGCGGCACAGATGGAGACTGTTATGGAATTTGCTCTGGCTGTTTCCTCTTCCTGGAGCAGTCTTTTGCATATTTCTATGTCCTTGGCGTACACACTCCCCTCCTTCAAGTCCTGGACAAATATTTTCTTCTCAGTTAGACACACCTGCAGAGGTGGAGTGATGTGTGAGGCTAGTGACGTTTAAGTCGCCCGGCACATCACTCGCACAATCCTCTGCATGGGCTGGAAACTGCTGGTAGTCTTTGAGTGTGGAAAAAAGGATGTGGGTTTACAATTAGGTAGTATTTCTATGTCAACATTTCTGGTAATTGGCTTCATCAAGAGATAGGGACCTATAACTCTGATGTGACCATAATTTCTTGTAACCTTTTCCCATTCCATAAATATTCGCTTTGGGGACTAAGTTTTAATTCCCAATTTTGCATTTGTTTCTTAAGGTGGATCCCCGGCTCCAACTTTACAAGCTTTGGGTACCACAAAACCTGGCTGTCCCCACCTCTTCCAACCACTGTTTCACTACTTTTTTTAAAACAGCATCTGCTTTTTAAAAAAATATTTTATTTATTTATTTATTTCGCTGTGCCAGATCTTAGCTGAGGGACACAGGATCTTTGTTCATTGTTGCCTGTGGGATCTAGTTCCCCAACCAGGGATTGAACCTGGGCCACCCGCATTGGGAACTTGGAGTCTTAGTCACTGGGCCACCAGAGAAGTCCCTGTTTCACTTCACTGCCCTTCGTGGTCTCATTTACGCTGCTTTAACTTTTCATTTCTTCTCCTCACTGCCCTCATCACCTTTAAACATTCTACTTGATTCACCGCTTGTTTATTGTCTTATCCCCTCCACTTAGATGTGGGCTCCAAGGAATCAGGGGTCTTAGTGTCATTCCTGGACTCCACGTGCCTTACGACTAGCTGCCTGACACATGGCAGGTACTCAACAAATACTCGCGGAGGAGAAGAGAGAAGGGAAGGAGGGAGCAAGGAGGGAGAAGGGCAGAAAGAAAGGAGGGAAGGGAGGCAGCAGAGGCAGCAGGTGGAAGCAAGAGTCACAGCATCGGTAACGGCAGCAAGATCAGACAGGGACGACAGGAGCGCCCTGACCACAGGACAAGAGAGCACGCGCTCATCAGCCGCAGGGATCATCAGGGACCGCGGCCACGCTCAGGCAGCAGGCGATGGGGACGTCAACCCTGACGCGGCAGGAGGGCCTCACCTTGAGGGCTTGCGGCCTCCTCTCCCGACCACCAGGAGGACACTGAGGCTTGTCTACACGCCCAACATCTGCAGGAGGAAAAAGCAAGGAACACCTGAGCCTCTGCCTGGAGAAGTGGATTTAAACTGGAAAAGAAAGCATGCATTGGCAAGCCCTTCCTCTCCCTGAAGAGTCTGAAAGACTGAAGGTCTGAAACAAGATCCTATCAACTAGAGGAATAAGCCATGCGTTCCTGGCACATCGGAGTCATAGCACACAGCCTTTTAGAGACTGGGAAAAACTAGCAACAGAAGTACACAGAATAACGGGGGGTGTTTCAACATGCTCTATTCTAAAAGGTCTGAGAGTATCCACAGAAAAGAGGTGTGCGTCAATATTTTGGTCAGTTCTAGAAAACAGGTTTTTCTTAGTATTTTTCCTTGCATTTGTGCTTACTTGTGACTAATGACAGCGTCTACCCAACTAAGAGACACGAGGTGGTTTTTTACTGTGCTTGTGTTATTTTCACAAAAGCTTGCTTTCGGTTATTATATCATTGATAGCATCTATGTCATGCAACATTATGGCTTGTAGCTTCTACTTTTAAAATTAATTGGACTTTTAAAATATGTGTAAAACAAATTAATGGAACAAGTAAGTACCTCTAATACAACTTTGATTTAGTTACATTTATATTCCAGTCACAAGATAAGTGATTCATGCTATGCACACACAGACACACACACACAGAGTCTTAGCCTTTATGTGAAAAATCATCCTCTTGGCAAAAGAATGCATTTACCTGGAATTTAAAGAAGCTAGAAATAAAGAGTATTTGCTTTTCTGGAATAAATAAAAAGCCACCTTGCCTTTGCATTTCCTTCTGGACAAGGCAGGAAGCCTCTTCTCGGACAAAGCTAATTGCTCAACAGAAAATGCCAGCGAAGCTCATTGTAATGGGATTCTATCCATCTGTAATTTCCATTCCCAGAACCAAATACTTTCATCTGTTCCCATGTCTTCCAAAAGATTAGGACCCTTGGTGGTAAAGGGAAACATCTACAGATTGTCATCTCATTTTTGAGAGCCATTCAGAGAGAAAGAGACATACTACAAGCTGGGGACCAGAACAGATTGAATTCATAAAAAAGGCACAAGCCAAACTGTTCACTCTGGTTCATGAAAAATTATCACTGTTGTTAAAGCCATATGTTCTAGGTAAGAGGACAGGTTTTGTATTCACTGTGACATTTGTTCTGAGGAATGTTAATGTACTTAATGCTAGCATGTGCTTAGCAGCAATTTGCAAATTTGAAAAGTAACACAGAGTTCAAAAAATGAGAAAGGAAGATAAGAAACTTCATGTGAGATATTTCTCAATTATCATTGTATCTGAATGTTAGAGCAGAAGTGGAGACCCTTGACATTTGTCATCATTTCATTGCTTTAGGTATGCAGATTCAACCTTTAAAAGTTGGTTCATTCCTGAAAAAAAAAAAAAGTAAATTTTTAAAAACCTTTAAATTTTTTAAGCTGCTGTAAGGTGAAATTAGTAGAGGCAAAAGAACATAAATTACATTATTTCACTCATATGAGTCATCTAGCATAGTCAAATACATTGAGACAGGAAGCAGAAGGGCAGTTACCAGGGGTTAAAGGGAGAAAAGACTGAGGGGTTATTGTGTAATGGGCATAGCGTTTGTTTTGCAAGATGAATAGCGTTCTGAAGGTGTGCGCAGTGATGGTTACATCATTGTACTGAGGTGTACTCGGTGCCACTGTACACTTACAGATGGTGTGAATGGCAATGTTACACACACTATGTTGTTGTTCAGTCACAAAGTTTTTTAGTCCAGCTCTTTTGAAACCTCATATATGGTAGCCTGCTGTCAGTATATGTCTATATGTAGCCTACTGTAGGCTCCTCTGTCCATAGGATTTTCCAGGCAAGAACAGTGGAGTGGGTCCCCATTTCCTTCTCCAGGGGATCTTCCCAACCCAAGGATTGAACTCGTGTCTCCTGCTTTGGCAGGCAGGTTCTTTACCACTGAGCTACTATACTGCAATTCAAAAAATAAATTTATAAAAAAAGTATATTGTAAGAATTCTGCTTCCCAAATGGCAATGTGAAGAGCTCTACAGACCCATTTCTTAGTGAAACAAGCCTAACTGGTGAAAATTATAAAAGTGTAAAGTCTCTAAAAATTGTCCTAAAGGCAAGTGAAGAAAATTTAAGAAAATCTACCAAAATTCAGCAAGAACAGCAAGAGTCTACGGCATGTGAACCACAGATCTCTTCCTATGGCCTCATTTCCAGCTCAGCATGAGGAAATCTAACCTCAGATGAGTGCAGCAAAAACACAGAGAGAGAGAGGAAGCACGCAGAACAGCACCAAGTGTCCCAGGATATACACGATGGGAGCCCCAGAAGAAGAACGGAGATAGGAAAGAGCAGGAAAGGTTCAAAGAAATAGTGGCTGGAGAGTCTCCAAATTTAATGAAAAATGTAAATCTGCTCACTCAGAAATCTCCATAAACTCCATGCAGGATCAAGCAGAGAGGGCCACTCCCAGGTACAGTTTAGTAAAAATGCTGAAAAAGACAGAGATTCTCTTCAGAGCAGGAACGGAAAATCAGCTTATCACAAGGAAATCTCAAAAAGATTAACAGCTACTTCTCATCAGAAACAACGGAAGCCAAATGCAGTGGGAAGATACATCCAAAGTTCTCAAAACCCCTCCTAACAACAACAACAACAAAAAAAAAAAAAAAAAACCGTATCAGACGACAATCCTACAGACAGCAAAACTAGCCTTCAAACAAGAAAGCAGAGCAGCCTCATTCCCAGATAAACAAAAACTGAGTGACTTCTGCAAGTAGGTCTGCCTTTCAAGAAAGAAGTTCTTCAGACTGAAAGCAACTGACCCAGGCAGTAATTCTAATCTACATGAAAAGACAAAAAGCGCCAGCAATGTTAATTGTATAATTATGAAAGATACTGTAAAAGCATTTTTCTTCTTTCTTCTTTTTAAAAACTTCAAAAACAATTGTATGAAACAAATGTACTTAATGTATTGATGGGCCAAAAACATATAGAAATACAGCATATTTCCCAATAATAGAACAAAGGAGGTGTGTGAGCAAGGCTACATCGAAGTAAGAAAATGAGGTGTGTTCGTGCTAAGTCGCTTCAGTCCTGTCCAACTCTTTGTGACCCCGTGGACTGTAGCCCACCAGGCTCCTCAGCCCATGGGATTCTCCAGGCAAGAATACTAGAGTGGGTTGCCATGCCCTCCTCCAGGGGATCTTCCCAACCCAGGGATCAAACCTGAGTCTTTTATGTGTCCTGCATTGGCAGGCAAGTTCTTTACCACTAGCACCACCAGGAAAGTGAAAGTCACTCAGTCGTGTCCAACTCTACACAACCCCATGGACTGTGTAGCACGCCAGGTTCCTTTGTCCATGGGATTCTCCAGGCCAGAATACTGGGTGGGCTACCATCTCCTTCTCCAGGGGATCTTCCTGACCCAAAGATTGAAGCCATGTTTCCCACATTGCAGACAGACTTCTTACCACTTGGGAAAGCCCAAGGAAATGACACCAGACGGCAACTCAAATCCACAAAAACAAGTTGACAGAACCAGAAATGCTAAGATGGAAAATGCTATAATGACAAACTTGGTCTTCTTTCTTCAATCAGCTTCTTTAAAATATATACAGTTATATACATTAATAATTATAACCATGAATTGCTGGGGTTGTGATATTCATAAATATATTACATATAACAATAATTGTACAAAAAGGAGGAAATATGGCATTTCATGATGATATGCTTTGAAAGGTGTGTGCATGTGTCCATAACACCTCAGACCTTTCACAGTTTTAGTCAACCTTCCATAAACCCCTTCCATACACAGATCTAAGATGTAGTACACAGACTTTCTCAAAAGACTGTGTGAGACAGGCACTGCCTTTTCCAGCCCTCCTAGTGTGGTGTGCCCAAGGTCTTGCTGAAGAAATGAGATCAGAGCACTGGGTACCATTTTCTTGTCCCTTACCTAAGAGACAAGACAGGCTCTAACCTTGGACGTGGCATGCCATCATTCCCGTCCGCTAAGATGGAAGCCTACTCTGACTTCCTTGGAAGTCATCTCCTGAAGACGGTAGAGCCACCATCAGCCAGAGTGCCCTAAGGACACACATGTAGAGGAGAGTCACCTGCCAACCCAGAACGTGTGCCCTATGACTTGAATGAAAATTAAATTGCTATCTTGTGTGAGTCACCATGTTTTCCTGGGTGCGTGCTTTGCTATAGCAGGTACAAAAAAAGTGAAAGTATTAGTTACGCAGTTGTGTCCAACTCATTGGCACTCTGTGGACTGTAGCCCACCAGGCTCCTCTGTCCAAGGAATTCTCCAGGCAAGAATACTGGAGTGGGTAGCTATTCCCTTCTCGAGGGGATCTTCCTGACCCAGGGATCGAACCTGGGTCTCCCACATTGCAGGCAGATTCTTTATCATCTGAGCCACCCTGATAGAAAATCAGATTTTTTTTCAAAAGCCACATGCAAAAAAAAAAAAAAAAGCCACATGCAATCATATTTCTTGATATTAATATTCCATGAAAAGGGTGACATTAGAGAGGGATTAGTTCCTGCTAGATTCATGTTTTTACATAAACGAATGCCTGGCTCTATAATTTCACAGCAGAGCTTTAGGGCTGCAAATCAAAACACAGCAAAGATCCATCTTTCCTCTCTGCCTGTGTGCCCTAAACAAACAGGAAAGTTGAATCAGGAATTCATTATCACAGACAGTAGAATTCCATCAGATATCTGTAACACCAAATACGTCAAAATTATGAAGGTAAACTAAATTCTCAATTTACCAGTTTCAGGCAATAATCTACAAATACAGTTCAAGTTCTGAAAACTTAAAACATATTCAACGCCTGAGAGCAAAAGGCGTTTTCTAATGCTCATGTGTGAAGGAGGCACGTTTTGCTTTTTAGACAAAATTTTAGACTGAAATTCATAAATAATGGGGACTGTCAGTGAAAGCTAGAGAGTCATCTTTTCCTTTCATCTATACAAAAAGCCCTGGGAATGAGCCTCAGAAGAAAAATCCTCAAAGACATGTGGAGAAGCCCGAGAAAATATATCTGTGCATCTCTATAAATATAGTTAAATCTACCTACAGCTATTGCATAAGGTGTACATTATATCACACTGGAGACTTTTTAAGAGGTGATTTTTCACATGCATATAAGTTTAAAACAAGACATTTTCTGTATTCAATAAGTTACTAGCCTCTGAGACCCATAAGAGAGATTCTGAATTGACAATTTTCCTCCAGAAGAGGTATGAAAGAAGAACCCTGGCAAGCAATAATTTAATAATTTCCTCTTCTGTGTAACATTCAATAAATCCAGTTATTTTGTCTAACCAAGATCTATAAACACAATAAAGGTAAGTGATATTGTATCCACTGGACACATGTTACATATATCCTGGCTAAAAACAAAACTCAATCTAGTTTCCACAATAAATGAAGAATAATTGGAAAAGTCATGCATCTCAGAGCTTTGTTGGTTTTCTTTTTTAAGACTTATTTTTGGGCCGAGCTGGGTCTTCCCCGTGGCACGCAGGCTTTTCGCTAGTTGCAGCAAGTGGGGACTACTCCTTCTGGGTGCAGTGCTTGGCTGTCTGATTGCAGTGGCTTCTCCAGTTGTGGAGCACAGGCTCTAAGCTGCATGTGTTTCAGCAGCTGCCATGTGGGCTCAGTAGTTTTGGCTCCTGGGCTCACAGACTTACTAGCTGTAGTACATAGGTTTAGCTCTGGGGCATATGGGATCTTCCTGGACCAGGGATCAAACCAGTGTCTGCTGCATTGGCAGGTAGGTTCTCAACCACCGAGCCACCACAGAGGCCCTGAGATTTTTTTTTTTTTTTTTTTTTGACCCAGACCATTTTTAAAGTCTTTGTTTAATTTGCTACAATATTGCTTTTGTTTTTTACGTTTTGGTTTCTTAGCCAGGAGGCATGTCGGATCTTAGCTTCCTGACCAGGAATCGAACCTATATCCCCTGCACTGGAAGGCTAAGTCTCAACCACCAGACCGCCAGGGAAGTCCCCGCTTTGTTGGCTTTTATTTCAGGGTTTAAAGGAAATTACATATAGGAAATAATTTTTACAACGTCTATCAACACTAACATGGTTCTTTTAAAATCTAGATGTGGTCTTAAATGTAATATGTGAAGTGCATGAACTGTAAAGATAGGCTTATACTGGCAGTTAGTCACACCAGAAACCCACTGTTAAGTTAAAAATTAAGCCCAAGAAGAGAAAATTGAAAACAAATAAACACATAGCATTTATAGGCCAAAGTATGAGTGGCCTTGTTAGTGTTGTTGTTTAGTCAGCAAGTCGTGTCAGACTCTTTTGCAATTCCATGGACTGTAGCCCACCAGTCCATGGAATGTCCATGGAATTCTCCAGGCAAGAATATTGGAGTGGGTTGCCATTTCCTTCTCCAGGGGATCTTCCCGACCCAGGGACTGAACTCTCATTCCTGCATTAGCAGTTGGATTCTTTACCACTGAGCCATGAGAGGCTACAGGTGAATAAATTTGTAACTGGGGCTGCTTTGCTAATCATCAAAATCTTCCCCATGATGTTCAGACAGGATCCTCTTAGCCCAGAGGTCTCTATATAACAAGATATTAGAGTCATTCTACAATCTTATGATGTTTGAAAAGATTTGACAAGAATGATGCAACCCTCACTCTGAAGTGAGAACTCCGTACCCTTCCTATTAATCTGAGCATCAGTATATACAACTAAGAAGGCTTAGTAAAGTCCTGTTATTCAACTGCTAGTTCCCCCACACGGAAAACTCTAGAATGGGTTTTCTTTTTTTTTTAATATAAATTTATTTATTTTAATTGGAGGCTAATTACTTTACAATATTGTATTGGTTTTGCCATACATCAACATGAATCCGCCACAGGTATACACGTGTTCCCCATCCTGAACCCCCCTCCCTCGTCCCTCCCCGTACCATCCCTCTGGGTCATCTCAGTGCACCAGCCCCAAGCATCCAGTATCATGCATCGAACCTGGACTGGTGATTCGTTTCATATATGATATTATACATGTTTCAATGCCATAGAATGGGTTTTCTATTTGACCCGACATCTATAAAAACATTACCACTAATATACTTAATAGCAAAAGACTGAAGATTTTCCCCCTTTTTAGGAACCAGGTAAAGATGTCCTCTTTTACCAGGTCTATTCAACATTCTCCTGGATGTCTTGTGTGTGCTTAGTCATTCAGTTGTGTCTGACTCTTTCTGACCCCATGGGCTGTAGCCCACCAGGTTCCCCTGTCTATGGGGTTTTTCAGGCTTTCTTCTCCAAGTGTGACCAACATTTTAGCTAATAAGAAAGCGCACTCTAAGTTGGTATTGCCTGTCATTCTTGCAAACCAAAAACTCCTATCAGTGGGTTTTCCCAATGGCCCTAGACATTACAGTCAGATTTCAAGCACTGCTATAAGACCTCCAGGCCCAATATTCAAATCACCTTTTCACGAAAACCTGGGAAATCATGTTTATCTCATCGTAGCCTTTGAGAGGAAAATAACCTATGACTCTGTGCAGATAAACAATCTTATTTTCTGCACTTAATTTTACTTCAACTGCAGGGAAATTGGTATTGTACAGGCAATTGCAGACACTCGCTGGCCCCAGCTCGCCTTCAGGAGGCCCAGGTGTCTTCCTCTTTCCAACGGTGTTTTTCAGGCCTCATAATGTTGAGCGAGGTGACACCAGGGACACTCACAACTGCTGAGCAAACAGGCAAAACCAAAAACACCCAACAGACCTGCTGAAATACAGCTGCTACCAGAAATACTCCATAACCAAGCAGAATGCTTTCGATAACCAGGAACAAAAAGTGAAGAATTATTACACATTGTCTGAAAATTATCGGATTCATTAAAGAAGGCAGATTCAAAAGAAGTCATCAGTGTTTGTTAATCAGCATAGTATCAAAGTAACTGTTATATCACAGGATTTAAAAACTCTAAGTAACTTAGGGATCATTGAACTCAAATGTCTTCAGGGAAGCTACAGGTCTGAGAGGCTGTGGGTATTTTTCAAGGTCAGATATTGTTTATGGCAGGATTATAATGTATGTATGGATGTGAAAGTTGGACTATCTATAAAGACAGCTGAATGATGAAGAATTGATGCTTTTGAACTGTGGTGTTGGAGAAGACTCTTAAGAGTCCCTTGGACTGCAAGGAGATCCAACCTATAGGAAATTTCCTAAAGGAAATCAGTCCTGAATATTCACTGGAAGGACTGAGGCTGAAGCTGAAACTCCAATCCTTTGGCCACCGGATGCAAAGAACTGACTCCATGGAAAAGACCCTGATGCTGGGAAAGATTGAAAGCAGGAAGAGAAGGGGACAGCAGAGGATGAAATCGTTGGATGGCATCACTGACTCGATGGACATGAATTTGAGTAAGCTCCAGGAGCTGGCAATGGACAGGGAGGCCTGGTGTGCTGCAGTTCATGGGGTCACAAAGAGTCAGACACAACTGAGCAGCTGAACTGAACTGAGGATTAGATGAGCAGCCAGGTCTCCCAAATCTCCCTGAACGGCTGCTACTCTGTGACTGGGGACTGGTGAGCTGAATTCAGAGCTCACGGCATTTCTTACATGGCTGCAAACCCCAGGTCTCAAGTGGAGAACGGCCACCCTGGGTTAGTAGTATCTACTCTGCTGTTGTTGATTTGACACTGAGCACTTTTCTCACTGAAATAGTGTCTCCTGGGAAACCACCCTCACTGGGTATCTCTCACCGGCTACCTGATGGTCCAGAGACCTACTGTCTGGAGACTATACACATGCCACCAATGCCGCTGTGGAAAGTATAACCTATTTCAAACTATCTAGTGTATAGAACCATTTTACTGTCATGAACCCCTTTTGCTGAATGCCCAATAAATAAATAAACCTTAAACAGAGGTTTAAGGTGCAAAACAATGGAGACAGTGGAGAAAAACAGCATGGTAGTTCCTCAAAAAATTAAACAGAATTACCATGTGATCCAGCTATTCCACATCTGAGTTTACACACAAAAGGACAAAAGCAGAGGCTCAGATACTTATACACCCATGTTCCGCAGCATTATTCACAATAGCCAAAGGATGGAAAGAATTCAAGTGTCCATCAACAGATGACTGGATAAACAAAATGTGGTCTATACAATGGAATATTGCTGCTGCTGCTGCTAAGTCGCTTCAGTCGTGTCTGACTCTGTGCGACCCCATAGACGGCAGCCCACCAGGCTCCCCCATCCCTGGGATTCTCCAGGCAAGAACACTGGAGTGGGTTGCCATTTCCTTCTCCAGTGCATGAAAGTGAAAAGTGAAAGTGAAGTCGCTTAGTCGTGTCCGACTCTTAGGGACCCCATGGACTGCAGCCCACCAGGCTCCTCCATCCATGGGACTTTCCAGGCAAGAGTACCAGAGTGGGGTGCTATTGCCTTCTCTGACAATGGAATATTAATCATTTGTAAAAAAAAAAAAAAAAAGGAAGAACTTCCCTGCTGGTGAGTGGCTAAGACTAAACTTTCTCAGTGTAGGGGGCTTGGGTTCAATCCTTGGTCAGGGAACTAAATCCCACATGCCACAACTAAGACTTTGCACGTCCCAACTAACGATCCTGTCTGCTGCAACTAAGACCCAGAGCAGCCAAATAAATAAATACATAAAAATAAATATATTTTTTAAGGGACTATAATTCTGACACACGATACAAGATGGAAGAACCCAGAGGGCATTGTGCTAGGGAAAAAAGCCAGACGCAGAAGGGCACATGTTGTATGAGTCCACTTTTATGAGATAAGTAGGTCAGTCAAATTTATGGAAATAGAAAGTAAAGTAGTGATCATCAGGGGCTGGGGGGTTATGAGGTAATGAGAGGAATGTGGAGTTGGCATTTAATGGGTACAGAGTTTCAGCTGAAAACAATGCAAATTGCTTGAGAGGGATGGTAGCAACGATTGCACAACAATGAAAATGTACTTGATACCGCTGACCTGTACTCTTACAAATGGTAAACTTTATGTTATGTGTATTTTACCACGTTAAATAAAGGGGGGGAGATTCCTGCTTCAAAAATGGAGTCGGTGCAGAGGAAGATGTTAGTGAAACAATACATTATTAGCAAGAGCCCACTTCTAAAGCAACAGGGTCTTTCACTAAACCCTTAATTGTGTTTGCTCCTTCTCAAAAGATCAGAAAGAACTGATGCTGAAATTTAAAGCACCCCTTCCACCAAAGTGGTTGAATATTGCAAGGAAAGCACTGTTAGCTCGATCTCTGTACCTGAACAAATCTTCTTCTCTTGTTTGTTGTCAGACTTTGATGTGTGCCCCTGGTCTGCAAGCTACCCCGCGTGGCCGCGTAAACTCCCCATCTTGCCCCCGACCTCGGGGGTGACCCGGCGCGTTAGTGACTCCTGGCTGAGGTAAATAATACGGCAGCGTAGTAATCGCAACTGTCAGATCTCCCCCTTTTATCTGCCTCCATTCACTATGAAGTATCTCTCCCCAACTCCCTCCTACCAGGTATCAAAAACCCAGATAAAGGGGAAAGGAGTTATCTGAAGCATTGTGTGCCCCTGTAAGAAATCCAATTATTTATGGTCACTGGAGACATTCTCCTCTAAGTGTGTTAGTGAGTGACCTAAATGCATGGCTTTCCTCCTACCATTAACGGAGTCTTCCTTTATCTTGCATTTTAAAACCCTGAAGAGTCCTTTCCCTTCCTCAAGACAAAGACAGAAGTTCACGGAACCGCTCTGTGTTCCGTCACAACGCAGGGGAGGCACGGGCGCTGGAGCCCTGTTTCGTTTCCTTGACTGGCTGGTCTGGTTTTCCTTTTGGGTCGCACCGCGTGGCATGTGGAACTTCCCCGACCAGGGATCGAACCTGTGCCCCCTGCAGTGGAAGCCCAGAGTCTTAACCACTGGGCCACCAGGGAAGTCTGGAGCTGTTCTTTAGTTTTTATTCTCCACCGTTTTTTAAAGAAAAATGGATCCTAACACTGTTGCTTCGGTCATGACCTTTGTGAACACTTCCTGGGGCAAAGAGTCAGAGACCCTCCTGTTAAGTCACTTCAGTCGTGTCCGACTCTGGATCATGGTTCTCCAGGCTCCTCTGTCCACGAGATTCTCCAGGCAAGAACTGACTTTTTTTTTCTAATTATCCTCCTCCTTGAAATTTTAATAGGACATTTATGAAGTGAAAAAGTGAAAGTGTTAAGTCACTCAGCTGTGTCTGGCTCTTTGTGGCTCCATGGACTGTAGCCCGCCAGGCTCCTCTGTCCATGGCATTTTTCCAGGCAAGAATACTGGAGTGGGTTGCCACTTCCTTCTCCAGGGGAGTCTTCCCAACCCAGGGATTGAACCTGGGTCTCCTGCATTGCAGGCAGATTCTTTACTGTCTGAGTCACCAAGGAAGCCCCGGGACATTTATGCAGGATATCTATTTCTGTTCCATGAGCATATTCATACTTTATCATAAAAACAAAGTTTCCACCCCTTCCCAAGAACCAACTTCTGGTTCCTAGGGAGCAAGGCGGCCCCCGAAGAAGATGCGTGCCCTCACTCCTTTGGAGAACCAGTTGGACTAGCTGTGACTTGAAGACAGAGCCGTGATGGGTCATCTTCTTGTGGCCAGTCTGGCCGACTGGCAAAGGAAGCCAGCTATGGAGTGAAACTTACCAGGGTCTGCACGCAAGCTCCACCCTTCCCTAGTGAGACCGGCTGGCTGAAATTTAGAAAATTCCCATCTCTTCTCAAGGCTCAGTCTTCTCCTCTATGAAATGGGAATCTTCTCTACCTTCAGGGCTGCAGTGAGATTTACACAACGTATATTACGGCAGTGAGCGCCCATCAGGTTACATGCTCAGCAAATTTTCAGTTCTCCTCTCTCCATCTTTCCTTCAGTTTCTGTCAAAAATAGAATATTCTGCTTTATGAGAGCTATCATGTGTTTGTTAGGAGGATTTTATTCCCTTTTCTGGAGATATACTAGATTAGAAACTAATTTGCAAATGAACGTACATGTGTTGCTGCTACAGCTGGTGTGGAAATGTTAACGACCAAGAGCTAGTAAACCTGATCATACATTACGGGAAAATAAAAAGTTATACACATGCTCAAACTTTACAGCTCACTGAAATTCCTTGGCACTTGAGAACTGAGGATATTCATCACTCTCTTCTCCCTTCTTTCATTCCCCGATCAAGTTTCCCTCTTCTTTACTTAAAGCTCCACGGAGAGGAGAGCAACAAAACAGAAAGCACTCTCTCAGGGCAGCTAAACCCGTACACCACAACTACAGAGCCTGTGCTCCAGGACCTGCGAGTCACAATTACTGGGCCCCCGTGCTGCAGCGACCGGCACGTCCACGCGCCCCAGAGTCAGTGCACCGCAGCGCAACAAGAGAAGCCTCCGCAGTGGGAAGCCCGTGAACCACAACTAGAGAAAGCTCGTGCAGCAAGCAAGACCCAGTTACAGCCAAAAATAAACAATACAATAAAAATTTTAAAAGCAAGGAAGATACTGTTTTACCAAAAAAAAAAAAAAGAAAGCACTCCTTCTTTCTTTCCAAGAGTAAGCTCCATCAGGTACACACTCAAAAGGATTTTCTGACAAGCAAGCCTCTCATGAAACTTTCAGAGACAACTGGTTTACTCTGCTCTGCTCCACTCACCCCTTAATATACACCCAAAAGTCAGAAGTAATTCTAAAATTTGGCCCATTAGGAGTGACGGTACATGAAGAAGGATGCTTTGGAAGTTCTGTGATGGGAGCTTTATGGTAATCTGATTTGGGAAGAAAATGAGGCATCTGAAATTACATCAGATGATGTCTTTCAAAAGATAGTAATCTGCCAGCAAGTACAAAATGTGCTTTCAAGCATACTTCAAACTAAGAAACTCAGTTTTTTAAATAAGTAAATAGATAAATGACATTAGATACCACATGTGAATTTGAGTTTCTGGCATCAGAGCCAATGCGTTTTCCACAAAAGTGGCTGTGGGTGACAGATAAATTCTTGAGTTGGATTGTCTTCAGTCTTCAGAGTTTTGGGGGTCCTTGGGCACCCCTGGAAACAATGACTAGTGAGTCAGCGTCCCAAGGAGAAACTACTATATTTCCTAGGGAGGGATCTCACTTTTAAGCGCCCTTACATGTCACTGGGTACAAGTACTTATGGATTTGTGGGTTTGTTTTAAAAAAAGGATCAAAAGTCTACTTTTTTTTGGCCACTCTGTCTTGCAGAATCTTAGTTTCCTGACCAGAGACAGAACCTGAGTCCTTAGCAGTGAAAGCTTAGAGTCCTGGCCACTGGGACACCAGGGAATTTTCTTAACAGCCTACTCATGTTTGTAGGTAATGATAAACTTGGGTTGATGATAAACTTGGGTAACGAATAAATTCTGAAATCTCAGTGATGTAGGACTTCCTAAAGGTTCATTTTCCAGCTTCTACAAGGTCCACAGTGGGCCTGGTGACTCTCCAGAGTGGCCTCCTGTGTATCACTGAGCCAGGTCACTTCACACTATTGGCTTCTCCTCCACATCTTGAGAGTCCCTTGGACTGCAAGGAGATCCATCCAGTCCATCCTTAAGGAGATCAGTCCTGTATATTCATTGGAAGGACTGATGTTGAAGCTGAAACTCCTATCCTTTGGCCACCTGATGCGAAGAGCTGACTCGTTTGAAAAGACCCTGATGCTGGGAAGATTGAGGGCAGGAGGAGAAGGGGACGACAGAGGGTTAGACGGTTGGATGGCATCACTGACCCAATGGACATGGGTTTGGGTAAACTCTGGGAGTTGGTGATAGACAGGGAGGCCTGGTGTGCTGCGGTACATGGCGTCGCAAAGAGTCTGACACAACTGAGCAACTCAACTGAACTAACTCCACATTTGGCTTCCAGCATCGCTATTACACCCCTCATCCAGAGGGGGCGCTCGTCTCCCTCGCGTCTACCTAGAAGTGGGGCTGAGTTTGCAGGGGAGCTCAACTGTCCTTTGCACAGCTGGACTTGATCAAGTCTGCCTTTCAGCATCGTCAGGTGATGGTTTCCTACTCACCGTGCCTCCTCTTGATTTTGTGTGTGCGCTGGGTGTAGGGGTGGGGAACTACCTACCTATTTCCCTCCTGAATATGGAGGCATAGAGGGATCTGCACCGGCCTGCTGTTGAGCAGCAAAAGTTCAGCACACTTGACTCAGCCAGTAGGGCTTAGCTCCTATGTACTCCACCTGGGCAAGTCACAATTTGAGGAATCAATTTTAAGCTTAAGAGGTCAATCAGCATTGCTTGATATAATAAATAACCCATCAGCTGACAGATTCAGCATCTTATTTACCAATGTCTATTTCCTTCCTCAGTGTAATTCTGGAATCAAATGAGTTTAGTCTCCCAAGACTGCGTTGCTTCTGGTAAAAGCCAATACCTAAACCCAAGAGTTTATCTGGAATGTCCAGATATCTGGGGCTGCAGACAGTGAAAAATGGGACCGTCCCCATCAGTGCAGATGGCTGGGAAACTTGTGGTACCATGGACCGTGTTCAGGGATGAGATCAGTCACCATTAAGCCAAGTTCTTTTCTTTTATGAACTTTTAATGTTTTCTGGCATACTTGTAAGGGGCAATAAAAATGAAAAAGTGTTCATCAGTATTAGTGTGTATCTCTGTGGTCCTCCTGGTGCCTGGTCGTATCATTAATTATGGATGGCTCCCACAGGGCAGTGTGACTCAAGGGAGCAGAAGTTGAATGCAAAGTCTTTTATTCTTGTTTTCACTCCAACCTGTCATTAGTTCCCCGAGCACACCCCCCCGAATCCTTGCCCACTCGCAGCGTCTTGCTGGCAAGTCAATACACTATACCTTGAAGGGGCTCTGTGGTTTCCCTCCATTTCCTGGCAGGTGAGCATTCCTATTTTAAGAAGTGGCTTGGTCTGAAATAGCCACTCTTTTCTCTGAGTGCCATCAGCACAACTGTATTTTGCACGTGACATACTTGTTTAGCCTTTCCTCTTTGGGACCGTGTAACATTTTGGCTGCCTGGACACACTGCTATTTCTGATTCCCCCTAGTTCCATGCCCAGAAGAACAGAGACAGGCGTTCGGATGGATACCTAAGAGGAAAGACTTTCCTCCTCCATGGGAGACCAATAGTGCTCAGTTCTGGAGACTTAACTTGTTTTTTTCACCTCCTGCAGCTTTGTCACCTCCCACAGGCAAGAAGTCACATCAGATCCCCTTGCAGGGCTGTCTCTCTCCTGAAAACAGCAGAGTCTGAGCAGCTAAGTGCAGCCACCATGGGACCAGGGGGTCCAATAAATGCCTTTCCCAGCCACCAGGTCCCAAAATAAAAGGAAATGCTTGGGATTTCCCTGGTGGCCCAGTGGTTAAGACTTCACTTTCCAATGCAGGGGAGAAGAGTTCAGTTCCCTGGTGCCTTGCAGCCAAAAAACCAAAACATAAAACAGAAGCAATATTGCAACAAATTCAATAGGGACTTTAAAAAAAAAAAAAAAAAAGGAAAACTCTGGGAAGAAAAGTGAGCCAGAGCTGAGGGAAGCAAAGGGGAAAAAGACTCCAGAGTGAGCGACAGCAGTGAGATCAGTACAAAGATGTTAGGATGATGAAGAAGAGAGGGGTAGAGGGCAGGACCAGCGCTGTGTCCTTCATCCCAGGGTTCACAGAAAGAGGGGCCCTGCTATGCACTTGGCCTGCGGGGTCCCCACATCGCAGCGTTATCATGGTAGGACAGGTCCTGGAGGAGGTGGAGAGCTCCGAGCAGGCTGCTTCCATTAACACCTCCTGGGGAAATCTGTCCTTCTAGTTCTGACTCCCTTCCAACTGCAGGAGACTTCTCTGGGCTGCCCTTTCTGCCTTCTAATCAGACAGACCGAGCTATTGCATGTGAGGACACAGACTTCACAGCAAGGTAAAGGAGCTAGATGCCTCCTCCTCTGTGAAGCCTCCCCTGGTCTCCCCTCTCCCAGCACTCACCTCCATGCATCCCATTTCCACTCGTCCGCCTCTCCCAGCAGTTTGAGGACAGGAACTGTATCCTGCTCACCGTCAGATCTTCAGCACCTCCCACCCTCCTGGCCCCTAGCCTGGGACATGGTAGGAGATCAGTGAATGTTTGATACAACAATTAACACAATTAACAAATGAATGAACACAACAAGCTAGTACTCAGAAGAACACAATGCTGAACACGGTATTCTTCAACAGCAAAGAGAGACTGGAAGCCCTCGCTCGTGAGTTTCTTCCCTGTTGAGTGGTAAGTGTATTCAGCGCTGCTGGAAGCCGGGGAGGAAAGGTGTAGGAGCGCACACAGTCCTTCTTCCTTTCCCTGATATCTCTGACCACACAGGGCCACTTAATCCTGTGAATCCTTTTATTCAGTTATTCTTTAAGTTAGCATGGATAGTCATTAACCACGGCTGAGCTTTTTGAATCAAGTATCCATCTCAAGATGTTTGTATCAGTGGACTGCATCCCTGGGCAGCTGCTGGAACAGCTGGAATGGGTGTCAGGAAATCAAGCCAGTGACTTCTGCTAGGACTGGGGGGCAGGACCAATCCGAGCTGGGGGCAGGAAATCAAGCCAGTGACTTCTGCTAGGACTGCTGACAGTCAGGTTGTGGAGGACTCGAGTGCGGGTATACTTGGCAGATAAATCAACTTCCATCTAGATCATATTTTTAAAATAGTTAAGTGTGGTCTTATAGACCACAGTATATTATGACCAAGGGCTTCCCCAGTAGGTCAGCAGTAAAGAATCCATGTGAAATGCAGGAGATCCAGGTTCGGTCCTTGGGTCTGGAAGACCCCCTGGAGAAGGGAATGGCAACCCACTCCAGTATTCTTCCCTGGGAAATCCCATGGACAGAGGAGTCTGGTGGGCTACAGTCTATGGGGTCTACAACCCTGTGGGGTTGCAAGAGTCAGACAAGACGACGAGCAACTAGACCACAATCACATGCTGTGACCGAGGCCAGACACTCTGGGATAACCATCACAGAAACGGAAATAAATACATACTCATTTTAATTTTTAAGGGAACATAGCACTTTTTGTTTTTTCATTCTAAGCAACTCTTTGCCTGTGGATAAACTTGAGGATTTTCCTTTCTGAAAATGGAACTCTACTAAACTTTCCCTCACCATTCAATCCCTTTTTAAGTAATTGATTCACATTGATCATCTTTCAGAAAGGAAGAATAAGCGAAGGGTATGGTGCCTGACAGAATTCTTAGTTAGAAACACAATGGAGGAACCAAATCAGTAAGACCAGATTAAATCTATAAAAATTCCAAGCTGAGTGACTGAGTCTCCCAAAGACCTATTTGGACACGGCACATTCCAAGTGGCTCAGACCCTCCCCACCCACACGGCCACATTCCCTGGTCCTTATTCTGCGGTTCTTCACTACCATTCTTCCACCAGAGGCCACATCTGGCTATGATGGCCTGAATATGGCCCACAGACAATTTCTTTGGCTCCCTTTGCAGTTTGGAAAATTTGCGTTCAGTGCTAACATTTAAAATTAGAGACTTCATTTTTTTCTAAAATATGGGGAAAAAAAATCTAGATTCCCATCTTCTCTTTAAAAATCAAAAGAGGTGGCAACACTGGGCATGGATTCCTGTGTGGCTGCATTGAGCTCAAACAGGAGCAACTGATTCTTTAATAACAATGGTAATAATAATAGAAGTTTTAGCTAATTGTGTAATAACAGCATTGTTACTCATCATACACTGTCTCTGAAGTGCTTTGCAATGTATTCAGCCCTTTAATCCTCACATCAACCCTGTGAAGTAGGTGTTGTCATTGTCTTCGGTTTCTAAATGAACAAGGCAAAGGGAGATCAAGTAATTAGTTCAAAGTCACACAGTTTAAATGGCAGAGCCAAGATTTGGCTGAACCAAGCAGGCTGGTTCCGGAGTCAACACAGTTAAGCACTGGTAATATATGGTCCCCCCAGAAATGCTAGATAGGAACAGACTGTGGCAGACATGTGGATGCCTAGATGCGAAAGCTGCTGAAATGAATGCGTAACAGTTAAAGGTAGTATGTGGTCCCCTGTCAGACTGCCTCCCTTTGAATTTGGGCTCTGCCACTGGGAGAACTCGGATCACTCGAACATTTTCAAGTCAATCTTGTCTGTAAAATGGGAAAATAGTACCCTCCCACGGATTGTTTAAACAATACAAAATTAAGAGAGGAACTCAATGTAAAGTCCTTGCCATAGGTAAATGCTGAAATATGGTAAAGATTCAATTAATGTTCACTATTATTATTTTGGGAGGGCTTCCCACACGGCTCAGTGGTAAAGACTGTGCCTACCAACGCAGGAGACAAAGGGGACATGGGTTTGATTCCTGGGTTAGGAAGATCCCCTGAAGGAGGAAATGGAGACTTGTTCCTGTCTTCTTGCCTGGAAAATCCCACGGACAGAGGAGCCTGGAGAGCTACCGTCCACAGGGTTGCAAAGAGTCAGACACAACTCAGTGAGCACGCACCAACCCATCCACCACCATTGTTATTCTATGTGGGTGAATCTTAGCTCTGAGAATTCTGTATGTGTTAGACTAAGAAAAGTTTTTAATGCTTTCTCTAGTTTCTAACAATTTGTAGTTTAAACTGTTAAATGTTTATAGAGAAAAATGATATGGTTCTATGTCTAGGAAACACAGTTGAAGTACTAGTTAGCTGAAGAGCATCATTATGTGAAATAAAATTGGCCTTTAATTTTTTCTGCACACATTTATTAAGCCTCTACTACATCAGATTCATTGTTGCAAATCTAACATTTTAGCCTAGCTCAGAGCAGAACTTCAACAAACACTTGTAAAATAAGTAAAAGTGAGAAGTTGAGAAAACTGGTCTTCTGAAAGGGAAGAAGCCAGAAAAAAATTCTGAGAATCAGTTCACAAAGAATAAGCAAACAAACCAAAAAAGTGCAATGGCAGAAAATTTTTTCTTGTTAGGATCAGAATGCATTGAACACTAACGAAAACAGAACACAGACCCCTTCTGACGTACTTTATACTGTTTAAAGATAAACATTTGTGCGCTGCAAGCCGCAAATGGATTTAAACTCCAATGAGGACTTTATAAGCCATCTGCCGGTCTCCTAATGAGGCTGGTAACTAGCATTGTTTACAGTTAGGCAACAGGGGTCATGGATATTTGTTGTAATGAAAGCTGCGATGCATCACTGCAGAATCTAAAAGAGCCTTCTTCACAAGGGCTAATTACAAATATAATAAAACAACATGAAAAAAAAAAAAACAGAAAACCTCTTGAAGTCCACAGAGAAACCTAACTTGGCACAATGAATACGAACCGTAGTACCCGCTCTGTTTTCATTTCATGAATTCTGATTACAGAAGCCAAATCATATTTAACTACTAACAATACTAGGCCACCAATGGGTCTTTCGCTTCAGATCACTTAATAACAAGATGCTTCATGGACCATCTGGATCTCTAAGATGTTTGCTGACGCTCTAGCAGACAGTAGGCAAATGATTAGCAAGACCCACAGGGTTTTTGGTGTTTTTGTTTTTTTTTTTTAATAAAATGCTACTTTAAAGCTGTGCCTCCCTGGTGCTCAAACTGAACTTGCTGAGTTAGTTCATTTAAGAAGGCCGCAGGGGTTGAGGTCGGGGAGGGGAGTCTGGGAGAATTTGATTGCTTAGGATCACAGAAACAAAGGTACTGATTGGCTGACTGAATTTTTCACTTTTCAACTGGCTCTTTTAGCACCCCAGAGATGTAGTCCAAATCATAACTCTTCTGGTCCATATATTATAGCAGTATTTACATAAGCCACTGGGCGGGGGGGAAACTGGTGTATTGCATTAGTGGATGAGATCCACATGAGTTCATTTCCTCAGCATCCCAGACTACGGAGACTTAGAGTCACAACATGAAGGGGTTCTTCTAACACGGTTCATACTGGTAGCACGCTCAGCACCTGAGATGGTGAAGGTGAGGTAAGGCTTTTATCTTATTTAAATAGCCTGTTAATAGTCATGATGAGGCTAACAAGGAGAAAAATATCCTGAATCTGGAGAATGATTTCATAGTCAAGTACATAAAAATCAAAACTCAAATCAAAGCCCACTAAGTCTGGTGGTCTGGTGGTTAAGAATCCGCCTTCCAAAGCAGGCGGCAAGGTTTCATCCCTAGTCGGAGAACTAAGATCCCACATATGGGGGGGCAACTGAGCCCTGGAGCCCCAACTGATGAGCCCACATTACAACTACTGAAGCCTGTGTACTCCAGAGCCTGTGCTCCTCGAGGGAAAGCCCAAGCCACAACTAACACCTGATGTAGCCAAATAAAAAAATGTATTTTTTAAACCCACTAAGTAATACACACATCCCTGGGGAAAGAATAGCCAGTAAAACTTTGACAGTAGGAGAAACATTAGGTGGATCTTACGGCTCAGACGGTAAAGCGTCTGCCTGCAATGCAGGAAACCTGGGTTTGATTCCTGGGTCAGGAAGATCCCCTGGAGGAGGAAATGGCAACCCACTCCAGTATTCTCGCCTAGAGAATTCCATGGACAGAGGAGCCTGGTGGGCTACAGTCCATGGGGTCGCTAAGAGTCGGACACGACTGAACGACTTCACTTTCTTTCTACACTACTAAATACTGAAACATATTAAACCTAGATCAAGTCATCTGGTGGACCTGGGGCTTCCCTCATGGCTCAGATAATAAAGAATTCGCCTGCAGGGCAGAATTCCAGCCCTGGGTCAGGAAGATCCCCTGGAGAAGAGAATGGCCACCCACTCCAGTATTCTGGCCTGGAAAATCCCATGGGCAGAGGAGCCTGGTGGGCTGCAGTCCATGGACTCACAAAGAGTCAGACATGACTTGAGTGACTAACAAAGTCATCTAGTGCAGATGAAAGAAAAGAATGAGGAACCAACGAGTGGAACGGAAGACAAAGATCCACAGGCAGATCCAATATGACTGGAGCCCCAGAAAATTGTACCTAAGTATATAAAAAAGTGTGAGCAAAAAATGTGGCATTTGACATAAATGAAGACAATGAAGATTAGTCAATAAGTAACACTAAGTAATAAGCTAACTTTTTGAGGGACGGGAAAGATACTCACATCTTTTCATATGCCAAAATAAAGTCCAGAGATCCCACTACTGGGCAGATATCCTCAGAAAACCATAATTCAAAAAGACATGTGTATCCCAATGTTCACTGCAGCACTGTTTACAATAGCCAGGACATGGAAGCAACCTAAATGTCCATTGACAGATGGATAGATAAAGAAGAGGTGGTACATATCTACAATGGAATATTATTCAGCCATAAAAAGGAATGAAATGTGGTCATTTGCAGTGACAGAGATGGGAGTAGTCTGTCATATAAAGTGAAGCAAGTCAGAAAAACAAATATCATATATTAACGAATATATATAGAGTCCAGAAAAATGGTACAAATGAACCTATTTGCAGGGTAGGAATCGAGATGCAGATGTGGAGACTGAACATGTGGACCCAAGGAGGAAAGGGGAAGGTGGGATGAATTGGGAGATTAGGGCTGACATTTACACTACCATGCGTAAAATAAAGAGCTAACGGGAAGCTGCCGGATAACACAGGGAGCTCAGCTCAGTGCTCTGTGATGACCTAAAGGGGTGGGATGGGCGGGGTGGGCAGAGGAAGGCTTAAGAGGGAGGAAATATCTGCATATATATATACAGCTAATTCATTTCATGGCACAGCAGAAACTAACACAACATTGTAAAGCAATTATACTCCGATCAATCAAAATTAAATAAAGTCTAGAAAATTAAAGAATTAAATATAAAAAAATGAAACTATTTTTTAAAAACTTAAAAAAAATGTAGGCAGATATTTTTCTGAGCCCCAAGGTGGGAAAGGCAGAAGCTGTCCAGCAGCAGAGCTCACAAACCCTCTGCCCCCCTCAGTCTATCAAGGAGCCTGCCAGCAACAGAGGAAAAGCTGCAAACCAATTCTGTTCATATACATGTTGTATATTTTAAATATAAGATAAATGATGGTTTTCACAGAAATTCCACGAAAGACTAAAAATATTATGAATTTAGAGGTTGCACAGAAGCTCCACTGTGTTGATCATTTTGGAGGGCGCACCATCCCGTGAATAGGATTTGCTACCTTCTGATTTCGGTGCTTTTAGATCATTCACACGGTAGTGCTGGCTTAATTAAACATGCTAATAAAAATAAAAAAACATTTATTTTTACTCACACGCTGAATTTTAGCTCTACTTCTCAAAGGTGCATTAGTCGCTCACAGGGGTTGACTGTGAACCAAAAAAAAAAACAAACTAAAAAATAATAATAATATACATACCACTCAGAACAACATCATACACATATATAATAAACGAGTGTGTGCCTACAGGCTAAGTCATTTCAGTCATGTCTGACCTTTGCGACCCTATGGATCATAACCAGCCAGGCTCCTCTGTCCATGGGATTCTCCAGGCAAGAGTAATGGAGTGGGTTGCCATGCCCTCCTCCAGGGCATCTTCCTCACCCAGGGATCGAACCTGCAGGGGTTTCATCTAACTTGCATTGGCAGGCAGGTTAACACTAGTGCTATCTGAGAAGCTCATAATAAATGAGACCCCAGTGCAAATAGAGAATGAATCCGTGCATGCCAAGACAAGTAAGCCTCCAGTGGTCGTGATTTCATACAAGAATTCTAAAACAAAAGTGTGAATAAGATATCAGATAATGAATATCTAAAAATTGGATTTTGTTCGACAAGGAACCCATGACTCTTGGTCGCTGGGCACCACCTGTACTGAAATTTTGTCATAGAATGACACAAAGCCATCAAAACTTTTGCATCATCTTCAGACCAGTCAGTGACCTTTCTGTCATCTATACAAGGTTTTCTGGAATGAAAGCAAAATGTTGCCCTCCAAGTAAGACTCTGAGTCATTCTATCCCTAAAGACAAAGAAGAGGTAGTGACAGGAACAGATGTCAGTGATTAAGTTAAGTCGCTCGCTCAGTCGTGTCCGACTCTTTGCAATCTCGTGGACTGCAGCCCACCAGGCTCCTCCGTCCATGGGATTCTCCAGGCAAGAATACTGGAGTGGGTTGCCATTTCCTTCTCCAAGGGATCTTCCCAATCCAGGGATCAAACCCAGGTCTCCTGCTTTGCAGGCAGACGCTTTAACCTCTGAGCCACCAGGGAAGCCAGTGATAGACCATTATATGAAGTGAAGTGAAGTGAAAGTCACTCAGTCATGTCTGACTCTTTACGACCCCATGGACTATACAGTCCATGAAATTCTCCAGGCCAGAATACTGGAGTGGGTAGCCTTTCCCTTCTCCAGGGAATCTTCCCAACCCAGGGATCGAACCCAGGTCTCCTGCTTTGCAGGCAGATTCTTTTACCAGCTGAGCCACAAGGGAAGCCCAAGAATATTGGAGTGGGTAGCCTATCCCTTCTCCAGCAGATCTTCCTGACCCAGGAATCAAACTAGGGTCTCCTGCATTGCAGGTGGATTCTTTACTAACTGAGCTATCAGGGAAGTCCATTATCATATATACATGTATCAAATGCACACATTGTCTACCTTAAATTCATGTAATATTATGTGCCAAACATATTCACTGTTTAAAAGAGAAAAAAAAAATTAAACCAGTCCAGAAGTTAACAGCCAATATTATGCATAAAGAGAAAGCAGAACAGTTCTTGGCAAAATGCCTCTGGTCCAAGGTCAATGGTGGACATCATCCTAGGTTAATAGTGAACACCATCCTAGGTCACTGGTGACCATCAACCTAGGCCAACGGCAGATGAAGTGAAAGAGCAATTGCTGCCATGTCCTCCTGCTGCCAGATATTTATTTCTGTTTCTTGTTGGACAAGAACACTGAGGGACAGAGGGCAGCTCTGCTCCCAGCATGTGTGTGCCATATGCACAAGGAAGACGCTCTCCGTGGCTTCTGATTCTGTTAATCTCTGAAAAGCCATGCTACATAAACAGGTATTTCCTTGTTTAGGTCATGATTATTTAATGAAACAAATGACGATTCAGTCAATCCAGCCTCTCTTTATTCATGGAGAACAGTTGGTGGCCAGAAAGATGCCTTTTGATCTTCATGAGTATTGAAAGAAACAGTGCAGTATGTAAATATCATCTAATCACCACCACTATAAGCGTACCTTGTGTAGGGGAAATAAAAGACTAGGAGTGTTGACCTGCTTTTTTATACAGAGTTTCCACTGGACAGGGAAGCCTGGCGTGCTGCAACCCATGAGGTTACAAAGAGTTGGGACACAAGCGTGCAACTGAACTGAACTGAACACTGGTCATTGGAGAAGGAAATGGCAACCCACTCCAGTATTCTTGCCTGGAAAATGCCATGGACAGAGGAGCCTGGCGGGCTATAGTCCATGGAGTCGCAGAGAGTTGAGCACGACTGAGTGACTGAGCACGCTGGTCACTGAAAGCAAAGGGATCACCTAAGACGGCAGTCTTTAGATAATTTTATGACCTCATTAGAACCCATAACAACCTTGGAATGATTTCCAGGGAGTTGTTGCCTGCAATTTAATAGAAACAGATTTACTACTATCTCCCAAGTCAGAACTCTCAGCCTCACAGCTTTGCCAGTGACAGGCCTGTTGGGTTAGCCTCCATAGCAGAGTGAAGATAGACTTGAGCTGAAAAGCTCACCACAGTGTCTAGGTTTATGTTCTATCTTAGGGGGCAGAACTAGACGATGGGTGTGCGAGCTGTCGCTTCAATCGCGTCTGACTGTTTAGGACCCTGTGGACTATAACCCGTGAGGCTCCTCTGTCCATGGGGTTCTTCAGGCAAGAATACTGGAGTGGATTGCCACGCCCTCCTCCAGGGGGTCTTCCCAACCCAGCGATCGAACTGGCGTCTCTTATGTCTCCTGCATTGGAGGGCAGGTTCTTTACCACTAACGCCGCCTAGGAAGCCCAGAACTAGCTGAAAAGCTCTCTCAAATCCTTGCTGCCATTCCTGAAAATCTGAAATGTAATAGGAATACTCTAGAGCAGGAGAATAACGTCATTCGGGGCAAGACAGTGAAAGCAAGTTCTGAAGTTCCCGTGCAATGAAAACCGATCCTCCTGATGAGGTGGAAAGAATTCCTCATGAGGAAAGAATTCCTCATCAGGAGGAAAGAATGTATTTTCCAGAATAACAGTTGCTTACCGTCTACCCAGACGAAGCTAATGAGCTCTACTAAAATGCCATATCCAGAACAATAGCTAAAATTGGGGTACTGAATGCTAAGTTTGCGACAGCCCACTGTCATCTCAATGATCATCCAGATTTTGAGGGAGGCCAGTCTGGTGCATTAAACTGGGATCCTAAAGAAGACACCGTTTGAAAGGATTTGGTCAAACTGAAAGATCTAAGTCTTGAGGGGAGGCACAAATCTCTGCAGTCTTTCTGAAATGAAATGTTTACTACTATAGTCAGAGAGGGTAGTTTCTTGGGTTGTTTTTTAAAAATATATATATTCATTTTTATTTATTTTATTTGACTGTGCCTGGTCTTAGCTGCAGTATGCAGGATCTCCCACTGTGGCATGCGAACTCTTAACTGCACTGGGTGGAATCTAGTTCCGTGACCAGGTTACATGGTCGTGATCTCTTCTTGAAGCTTAAAACTGCACTGAGGCTTCTAGCATATTAAATAGGACCTAGTTGGCTGCCCATTTATCTTGCCCCAAGAAACTCCATGTCCTATTACTCACTACCGACCCCTCAGAGACTCCACTATAGACTAGGCCCCTCCCCGACGTCAGTATAAACATATTGTCCTAACCACAATCATGCCTCTAGCTTCTAACAGTGATTAAGTGCTGCCACTTGGCCTCTGCTAGTCTGGGGACCCCATTACCCCTACGGGAGAGACCAGTTGTGTAACAGCAACCCCACAGTTGACCCAAGTCTGCAGGGGACGACGGCCACCAGAGAGCCTCCGGATGACGCTGGTGCCCCTCACCAGGTGTTCCTCATCCCCAGGGGACACAGGGAGCAGATGGTACCTGGGGACCTATTCTCAGGCACCCACCTCTCTGAGCCTTTTTTCTTTGCTCCAGAGTCTGCTATGGCAGTTCTGCCACCTTTACTTCATCTTATGCAGTCCTAAATGAAATCTACCCTGAATATTCATCAGAAGGACTGATGCTGAAGCTGAAGCTCCAATGCTTTGGCCCCCTGACTTTTCCAATGAGCTGACTCATTGGAAAAGACCCTGATGCTGGGAAAGACTGAAGGTAGGAGGAGAAGGGGGTAACCTAGGATGAGATGGTTGGATGGCATCACCGACTCGATGGACATGAGTTTGAGCAAGCTCCAGGAGATGGTGAAGGACAGGGAAGCCTGGTGTGCTGCGGTCCATGGGATCACAAAAAGTTGGACCTGACTTAGTGACTGAACAACAACAAATGCAGGCCGACACTTTGTCCAAGATCCTAGGAGTCATCTGAGGAGGATGTCAGAGCCGACTGCTGGCCTGGGAGTTAAATCCTGCAGGATGGGAGAGGGCCTCCCAGCTTCGAGCTGCACCCTCCTGCAGGCTCTCGCTCGGGGTCCTGCCCGGATGTGTCAGTGGGTTCAGCAGCAGCCACTTGGGTTCAGAACCCCTCTCCTCTCTTGCTGGCTCAGCTCTCCCCCAGGCAGGTTGTGTTGATCTATGACCCTAATTGTGGATCCCATGGCCAGACCCAGAGGTGTAGGCAGACCGTTAGAAAGACAAGGCATTGTCCTGTAAGGCACCCTCTTGCCACCTGGTCTCCAGGCAGAGGGATGCCCACCGTCTTCCAATCAGCAGTGTGGCCACTCCTGCAGTCTCCCAGGACTTGGGGATACAGCAGTTGCATCCACCTAGGAAAACCCAGTGTAAGACTCAGTGTCCCATTCCTTCACTGTCAAAGCCCTGAATTAATCTTCCCACTGCATCAACTCTTCTCGTTCACATCACGCATGCTCAGCCGTTCAGTCGTCTCTGACTCTTTGTGACCCTGTGGATGGTAGCCCACCGGGTTTCTCTGTCCGTGGAATTTTCCAGGCAAGAACACTGGAGATCGTTGCCATTTCCTCTTTGAGGGGATCTCCCGACCAAAGGATCAAACCTGAGTCTACAGCATTGGCAGGTGGATTCTTTACCATGCAGTTCAGTTCAGTTCTGTTTAGTCACTCAGTCGTGTCTGACTCTTTGCGACTCCATGAATTGCAGCACGCCAGGCCTCCCTGTCTATCACCAACTTCCAGAGTTTCCCCAAACGCATGTCCATCGAGTCGGTGATGCCATCCAACCATCTCATCTTCTGTCGTCCCCTTCTCCTCCTGCCCCCAATCCCTCCCAGCATCAGAGTCTTTTCCAATGAGTCAACTCTTCGCATGAGGTGGCCAAAGTACTGGAGTTTCAGCTTTAGCATCATTCCTTCCAAAGAACACCCGGGACTGATCTCCTTTAGAATGGACGGGTTGGATCTCCTTGCAGTCCAAGGGACTCTCAAGAGTCTTCTCCAACACCACAGTTCAAAAGCATCAATTCTTCGGTGCTCAGCTTTCTTCACAGTCCAACTCTCACATCCATACATGACTACTGGAAAAACCATAGCCTTAACTAGAGAGACCTTTGTTGGCAAAGTAATGTCTTTGCTTTTTAATATGCTACCTAGGTTGGTCATAACTTTCCTTCCAAGGAGTAAGCGTCTTTTAATTTCATGGCTGCAGTCACCATCTGCAGTGATTTTGGAGCCCCCAAAAATAAAGTCTGACACTATTTCCCCATCTATTTGCAATGAAGTGATGGGACCAGATGCCATGATCTTTGTTTTCTGAATGTTGAGCTTTAAGCCAACTTTTTCACTCTCCTCTTTCACTTTCACCAAGAGTCGCTTTAGTTCCTCTTCACTTTCTGCCATAAGGGTGGTGTCATCTGCATATCTCAGGTTATTGATATTTCTCCCGGCAATCTTGATTCCAGCTTGTGCTTCTTCCAGCCCAGTGTTTCTCATGATGTACTCTGCATAGAAGTTAAATAAGCAGGTGACAATATACAGCCTTGATGTACTCCTCTTCCTATTTGGAACCAGTCTGTTGTTCCATGTCCAGTTCTAACTGTTGCTTCCTGACCTGCATACAGGTTTCTCAAGAGGCAGGTCAGGTGGTCTGGGATTCCCATATCTTTCAGAATTTTCCACAGTTTATTGTGATCCACACAGTCAAAGGCTTTGGCATAGTCAATAAAGCAGAAATAAATGTTTTTCTGGAATTCTCTTGCTTTTTCAATGATTCAGCAGATGTTGACAATTTGATCTGTGGTTCCTCTGCCTTTTCTAAAACCAGCTTGAACATCTGGAAGTTCTCAGTTCAGGTATTGTTGAAGCCTGGCTTGGAGAATTTTGAGCATTACTTTACTAGCGTGTGAGATGAGTGCAATTGTGCGGTAGTTTGAGCATTCTTTGGCATTGCCTTTCTTTGGGATTGGAATGAAAACTGACCTTTTCCAGTTCTGTGGCTGCTGCTGAGTTTTCCAAATTTGCTGGCATATTGAGTGTAGCACTTTCATAGCATCATCTTTTAGGATTTGAAATAGCTCCACTGGAATTCCATCACCTCCACTAGCTTTGTTCCTAGTGATGCTTTCTAAGGTCCACTTGACTTCACATTCCAGGATGTCTGGCTCTAGGTGAGTGTGAGTGTTCACACCATCGTGATTAACTGGGTCGTGAAGATCTTTTTTGTATAGTTCTTCTGTGTATTCTTGCCACCTCTTCTTAATATCTTCTGCTTCTGTTAGGTCCATACCATTTCTGTCTTTTATCGAGCCCATCTTTGCATGAAGTGTTCCCTTGGTATCTCTAATTTTCTTGAAGAGATCTCTAGTCTTTCCCATTCTATTGTTTGCCTCTATTTCTTTGCATTGATGGCTGAGAGATGTTTTCTTATCTCTCCTTGCTATTCTCTGGAACTCTGCATTCAAATGGGTATATCTTTCCTTTTGCCCATTGCTTTTTGCTTCTCTTCTTTTCACAGCTATTTGTAAGGCCTCCTCAGACAGCCGTTTTGCTTTTTTGCAAAATAGAATATTACTCAGCTATTAAAAAGCATGCATTAGAATCAGTTCTAATGAAGTGGATGAAACTGGAGCCTATTATACAGAGTGGAGTAAGTCAGAAAGAAAAACACCAATACTGTATATTAATGCATATATATGGAATTTAGAAAGGTGGTAACGACAACCCTATATGCAAGACAGCAAAAGAGACACAGATGTAAAGAACAGACTTTTGGACTCTGTGGGAGAAGGTGAGAGTGGGATGATTTGAAAAAATAGCATTGGAACATGTATATTACCATATGTGAAACAGATCACCAGTCCAGGTTCGATGCATGAGACAGGGTGCTCAGGGCTGGTGCACTGGGATGACCCTGAGGGATGGGATGGGGAGGGAGGTGGGAGGGGGGTTCAGGATGGGGAACACATGTACACCCACAGCTGATTCATGCCAGTGTATGGCAAAAACCACTACAATACTGTAATTAGCCTCCAATTAAAATAAATAAAAAATTTTTAATGCTGAAAAAAATTTTAAAAAATTTTAAAGCAGCATGTATGGAGAGCATTGGGTTGGATGTCAGAATGTAAGAGAGATGACCGTGCCTTCCTTGGTGGGGCTTTGGTGGATATTGGAAAGCATAAAATGACATTAGGAAGCATTAATGCAGAGGGGCCGGTATTTACGCCAAATCTCTTGAGGTCACTGCCCCATCCTTAAACAAAAGCACACATGTCCAGGCTTCACTCTGCAGAGGGCAGCTCTGTCCACAACCAGCAAACACAGAACGCGGGCCTTCAGTATACTCCCCACTCACGGCATCACTGGAGAACTTCCACTACCCTTGCCCAAACTCATCTTCAGATTTCTTGATCACAGACTTTGCTGTTTATTCTCACATATCTGTCCTTTCCTAAGCCCTCAGATTCCTCACACCCAGCTCCCTTGGCATGAGACCACCTGGGCTGCCTTCAGTGAGACCCCTTCTGGTTAGAACCGCCAGCCTGAGGCCGCCTCAGCTTCAACCGCAGCCGCTTCTCAGCTGAGCCGTGTGAGCCTGTGAACTCGGGGACACACCAGCACGGTGGGAAGGCTGGCAATGAGCGAGTCTGCTCTGTTCAGAGCTCAGGGCACATTTGCCTGTGTTTAGCCATTAAGCTCAGAACCAGAGACAACAGCTCAGGCTAAAAAATAGAGAACAGACACTCCAAAAAACAAGGGAAGATGAGTACAAACTCCAGGAAGACAACAGATGCCGCAGTTCCTGACACAACGCTGTCAGTTCCCAAAGGGGAGAGAAATCCCCGGCTGACTCAGACAACCTCCTTGATGCTCCCACGAGATCCTCCTTGGCTCCCTGAGACCTCACCCTCCCAGCTCTGTAACTAAGGCTTCGCTCACTGTTCCTTTCACCGTGTTAAACACACCTCGAGAGCAGAAGCTGAGTCTAAGCGTCACCGCCCCCCATCCACCCGGCTGCCCCTGGGGGCTGGATGGGAAAAGCCTCCCTTCCACAGAAAGCAGGGAACACTTCTGACTCGAGGCGTCCATGACCCCAGCATATGTGAATCCGGGGTGAGCCAAGGAAATGGTCCAAACCGCAAGGAGCTGAGAACTGGAGGAGCCCAAGCAAACAGACAGAGGAAGCGGCCAGGACAGCGGCGCACCAGGAGGATGGGGCAGGGGCCAGGAGGGCAGGGGAGAAGAGAGACGCAGTCAGGGTCATAGCAGGACCCTAAAGGCCACGTGACATCACTGAGGCCCAGAGGACTTCAGGATGCGGGCTTGAACTCGCTCCATCCCAAGATGACAAGAACAAGTGGAACTGGAATGCTAGGCAGGAGTGAAAGACTCAGGAAACCTAGAAAGAGAAAGCTGGGTCCAAGCAGGGTCCAAGCTTGGTCTTAGTCACAAGGTATAAGGCAAGAATCTAACGACTAAACCAAACGAGAAGTCAGCACAGTAAGGCCTTACCAGCTACATGACTAGGCAACACCAAGAGAGGTAGAGATGTTTTTCAAATGGATGGATGGATGGATGAATGGATGGAAATAAAAAGGGTTTACGATGCTAGATCATCTAGAGACCAGGCCAGGACTCCTTAGATTCCTACCTGCCAGGAATCAGGTTGGGTCCAAATTTTGGATCAAATGAGAGCAGAGTGGCCACTACTGTGGAGATTCTCCATACCACAGGTCAAGGTGTCAGCCACCAGCACTTGTGTTTCGGCAGAGACGCAAGAACAGCAGAGGAGGGGGAGAGCTTCATAGAGGAAAGCACTGATGGCATCAGGCGTGTCCTGAGTCAAGGCTGCTGGACTGAGGAAGCTGCAGATGGAGTGACTAGAATCGGGGCGTCCCATGCGGTTAAGTTGCGCTTCCCAGGTGGCTCACTGGAAACGAATCCACCTGCCGTGCAGTAGACGCAGGGTTTGATGCCTGGATTGGGAAGATCCCCTGGAGAAGGAAATGGCAACCCACTCAAGTATTCTTGCCTGGAGAATCCCACAGACAGAGGAGCCTGGTGGGCTACAGAACATGGGGTCGCAAAGAGTTGGAGGCAACTGAGCAACTAAACATGTGGTTAGTTAGGGGTGTGTATTGTGGCTTTCTCTGGCTGACCTTAGGTTGGAAGCAGGGACAAAATTAAGGAAGCTGTCAGTTATTATTCAATAACTGGCCACTCTGGACTGATTGGTGGGGAGGTTATTGTTGCGGTTTGGTTTCGGGCATTGCTCCCTGAGACCGGCCTGACATCCTGTGAGCCTGCCCTATAGCAGGCTTACATCCTGGGCAAGCTGCTGCAAGCCTGTGAATCAACACACTGTTTTTACGTATGGTCGGGCCATTGTCCGTATGCATGTTCAGTGCCTCAGTCGATGGACTCCTTTCCCAAACCCACATCAAGAGACAGACTTCTCGAGAACAGTTGGGGAATTGTCTCTGTTGCTCAAACTTAAATTAAAATGTGTCTACTATTTTTAATGCCTGGAGACTGAGTCAAATCCAACCTGGATTTGGAAACTCAAAACCAATCTGGGTGATATTTCAGGCAAGCGCGAAAAAGAGAAAAACAACTTCACCCGCCTCAACTACACAATAATCAATTTGGATGCCGCACCAAGCAGTGAATAAAAGAAGCCAGAAAGGCATTTCTCAACCTGTGCAGTGTCTTCTGAGCTCTGCCGGAGACACGGAAAAGTTAGTGAAGGTTAAAATGGAAGGGACTTCCCTGGTGCCATGGTGGTAAAGAATCTGCCTGCCAATGTGAGGGACACAGGTTCGATCCCTGGTCAGGGAAGATTCCACATGCTGCGGGGCAACTAAGCCCGTGCACCACAAGTGCTGAGCCCGTGCTCCACAGACAGAGCCACCGCAATGAGAAGCCCGCTCCACCTCAAGGAAGAGGAGCTCCCGCTCGTCGCAGCCAAAGAAAGCCCACACGAGGCAACAAACACCCAGCGCAGCCAACAAATAAATAAAATGTATAAAGGATGTAAGTCTTCCTTCTTAGGCAGAAATTCTGACAAATTAGTGATACATTTCACATATTAAATAATGTCACCAGTATAGATATAACCTAAGTACAGCCACATACCCAGGGGCTGAACTTGACCTAAAACGTGCCCACAAAATCATTTTTTTAAAAAACAACAGAGGAACAAGATTCTAGGATAAGTTTAATCTTTGTAATAATTTCCCTTTAAAAAACAGACAGCTTATCGGTAAGAGAGCCTCCTAATAATCAATCTGACGATGTTACGGCCACATTTTCGCAGTATATGTTCATCAACTTTAATTACTGGAATTAAAAGACAGCAGCACATATGGTAAGACTATCTTAAAATGTAAAGTGACAGATGTCTATAAATATTAAAATTCCGCAATTATCAGTATAGTTCATTAATTATCTGTCTTCGGATCTTAAAAATAGGAATGATATTTATTCACAAACATTCAGCCATTTCATGAATAAGAATTCATTTGAGGAAAACAAGGTGTGCCAAGCTGAGGCCTTTTTGGGTTAGTCTTTACTTTTAATCATCATGCAGTCAGAAGTGGTATGGTGACTTTTAACATGTCCTCGTAGTGGGAGTACTGCAGACCAAAGCTTAATTTGGATTTAAATAGACTGAATTTCCTCCCTATTTTTTCTGAGAACTAATGACAAACAGTGTAACTAGTTGGGTCATGGATACTGATGGGAAATAATGTAAGAGTATGACCTGAGCTGCTTGATATCAACATTAGTATTAGAGTATATAAAGCAGTAGTGTTTGGCTTTCCTTCCACTAGGGAACCTCATGGGATCTGAGCAGGGTTATTGATGCCTTCCTCTCAAGGCTGTCTAAGCCAGCGCTTTTCAAAATGTACTGTTCATACTAAATGCCTGGGGATCTGGGTCCAAGGTGGGGCCGGAGTATGCATTTCTGCAGAGATGCTAGGCTCCCAGTTCCAAGACTTAAGAATAACAGGGTCTGGATCACCAGCCACCAAAGATTTTAAGGCCTCTCATACCTGTCAACACCTTTATACACCTTGGCATGTAAAACACTTTGCCAGCATCTCTAAAGAATGTGTGCATTATAACGTCTGTCCTTTAGCTCTGATTCTTTTGCATTAGTCGCTCAGTTGTGTCTGAGTCTTTGTGACCCCATGGACTGTAGCCCACCAGGCTCCTCTCTCCATGAGATCTTCCAGGCAAGAATACTGGAGTGGGTGGGTTGCCATTCCCTTCTCCAGGGGATCTTCCCGACCCAGCGACCGAACCCAGGTCTCCTGCACTGCAGGCAGATTCTTAATCTGTCCCTCAGGGCAAACTTCCCAGGAGAAATCTCTATGAACCCAGCAGGGGACATTTCTGCTTGTCATTGACCACAGTTATTCCAGCTCGCAAAGAAACACCACCACTCAAAATGGTCATCCTAAGTGTGAATGTGGGAGGATATTATAATTCTGATGATTGAAATACAGGAGTCTATTATGAGATATTCTGAAGTAGCCCAATCAAAGATTTCTGCTTGCCTTTTCAAATTGTTCACAAGTACCCTTGTTTTGGGCTATGGGAGATCTGTACAATTAGATTCACTCCTTTGAACAGGGGAGCCGCGTGGGGGTCCCAGCCAACCTGGTCGGCATCGCCCTGTGCCTGGAGGGCAGGGGCGGACAGGCATCATTCCTCCCTGGTTTCTGTTACACAGTGCCGGAGGCTGGCTGAGAAGAAAGGGCAGTGGGCACCTGAGACTTGGAATTCCAAGACTGTCCCAAGTCGAGGTACTGAAGCCAGAAACCTGCATACTCCTGTCTCCTCCAGCTCATCCTAAATGTCCAGGGACCCCCTAAGGGGTTTTCCATGCCAGACTCTGGGCTCCTCTTTCCTAACACGAACATGCCTGACCTATGCTCACATTTCTTAAATGGGTGAGTGGAGAGTATCCAGTTTTACCTGAAAGGAAAGAGGACTGCTTTGTTTGTCTGAGTCATCTCTCCGTCTTTTCACGTTCACATGTCTTCTGCGCTTCAGGGTCCTGGCAGACGCCACCTCCTCCACGGAGCCTTCCGGGATGCCCACAGCTCACCGAGCTCTACCTCTACAGGACGAGGCTGTGGGTCTCAAGGCACTCACCTCCGTCTGCCCGGTATTATACCTGAGTACCGGGCCTCTCCTGAAACACTGCGAGCTCTGCAAGGGCAGACTGTCTCGTGCATCTCAAGCAGGCACTCAGGGAAGATTTTGGAATGAAGACATGAATAATGGCTGTTGCTGTGTATATCCTAAAGCCTGTCGAGGTGTTATTACAGACTACAGTAAAGCTTGTCTTTTCCCTATCATATGTGTTACCTTATCTTCCATAACGCTAATGCCACTTACATAGCATGTAAGCATTTACACACAGTATTTTTTAACCAATGTAAATCTCCAATGTTGTACCACACAGGTGATATTTGGGGGCCAGCGCCTCTGTTCTCATGCTCCCAGTGTACAACCAGCAGTTGTCTGCCTGCACCCCAATTAGAGACGTGCAGGGCTGACAGCATACTGGTTGCACAAAAGATTCATGACGTGAGCACAGCATGACGACAGCTCTCTAACCCAGGTGAAGAGAAAAACCCTTAGCTCTGAGAGTTCTACTTAACATATTACCAGAGTGAGCGGTATTTTTTTCCCCCTTTCCTCTCCTCCTCTTTTCCTCTTTTTAGTTTTAAATGACCACTCCTTGTCCCCACAAATGTTTTACTAGATTCAAACTGCCATTTTGTTTCCTTCTAACTTTTCATCTAGATGAACTTCTAAGGTTCTTACGAGTCCTTCTTTTTCTACTTCTTGTAAGTTTTCACCTCTTCTTGTCTGCTTCCCAGTTCTCCAAACTGTTTGTTTTTATTGCCTAACCATTTGCCACAGAATGATTGTTTACGACCCTCGGAACTTCATCTGTTGAAACCAGACGCCCAGTGTAACGGTATTAGGAGGTGGAGCTTGGAGAGAGGCAGAGCCCTGGAGGTGGGGTCAGAGATGTTCTACAAGAGATCCCAGAAAGTCCTTACCCTCTTCCACCGCATGCATCGTCATTTCCGACTCTGCAACCCCATGGACTGTAGCCCACCATGCTCCTCTGTCCATGGGCATTCTCCAGGCAAGAATACAGGAGTGGGTTGCCATGCCGTCCTCCAGGGCATCTTCCCAACCCAGGGATCGAACCCAGGTCCCTCACATTGCAGGAGGATTCTTTACCAGCTGAGCCACCAGGAAAGCCCAAGAATACTGGAGTGGATTGCCATTCCCTTCTCCAAGGGATCTTCCCAGACCAGGGATGGGACCTGCGTCTCCTGCATTGCCAGGCAGATTCTTTACCACTGAGCCACCAGGGAATCCTTCCACCACATGAGAACACAGTTAAAAGCCAACTGCTCAAGAACCAGGAAGCAGGCCACCCGCCCCGCTCCCAGCAGACACTGAACCTGCCAGAGTCTTGATCGTGGACTTCCATCCTCCAGAACCGTCAAATTGCTATTATCTATAAGCCACGCGGTCAGTGATATTTTGTTAGAGCAAAGTGAATGGACTAACCCAGTGTCTAAAGTGGTACCAACCACAGTCCTCTTCTTTTCTTCAACCTTTTTTTTAGTGATAATTTGTTTTCTATCCTTTCGTCAGTGTCTCAATTTTATAAATTTTCTGTATCATCACTTCCTCTGTTATCTCAATTATTTTTTCACTTAACGTCTAGATGATCCAAAACCAAACCAAAACAAATAAACAAATGACCAAGTTCAGAGGATTACACTGCAAATACCTGTGGGCTCACTGCTCTGCCAAATTGGCTTCAGATTTTAATTTTCCTAAATAAAAATAAAAATAGGTTAAGCACGTTTTTTTCTATTCCTGTTTTAGTAAAAACAAAATGTTATCATGAACTGATGTTGAATTTTATCAAGTGCCATTTCTGTGTTTTCCAAAATGCTCTCATTTTTTTCTCTTTTAATCTGTGTGATAACGTGAACACGATTTTCTAATTTTAAACTATCTTTGCACTCTGCAATTAACCCAATTTGTTCATGAAGAATTCTTTTATTTATATATTGCCAAAGCTCAGTTTGCCAAATTTATTTAGGATTTTTGTAGACATTCGCAAATGAGTCTTTGTAACCTTCCTTTCACTGTATGAGTTTGTGAAGTGAGTTAGAAGCGTTGCCTCATAATCTATTTAAAAGAGTCCTTCCAGCATGCAGATAACCATTGGGTATGCACCGAACATTTCTGGGGTTAGGTTTTGGGAGTGATTTTTAAGTACTGATAGAATTCTTCCATGATTTTAGATATTCAGCTTTCTCTTCCTCTTCCAGTCACTTGAGAAGTTAGGTTTATTTGGGAAAACTGTCCATTTTACCTGTTTTCCCACCCCTGGTTCTGTGTTGTGAACAGCACTCCCTCTTGGTCTTCAAAAATCTCTGCTCCATCTCTGGCAACGTGTCTCAGTGCATTTTTGTACGTGCTTTCTCTCTCTTTTTTTTGCTCCATCTTGCTTGCAGGTCTTACCATTTTATTAGTTTCTGCAGTGAATCAGCTTTGGGTTTCATAATCTCCTCCATTGTTTCTTTGTTTTCTATTTTACCAATTTACGCTTTGTATGAATTTCATCGCATTTACTACAGCAGGGTTCATTCAGCTGAGTGTATAACTCAGCTATGGCATTTAAGACTATAAATGCCCCAGTTGTTACCGCTTTTGATGCACCCTGCGTGTCTCTGTGCATTTTATTTTCATGATCATTCAGTTACAGGCTTATTTTCTAAGTGGAGAAGCAGTTTGGGGTTGTGATAAAAAAAAAAAAAAAAGATGGTTCTGCCTCTTGGAAGAGTTATTGAATCACTCTGTGCCTGAATTTCATCATCTGTAAGCTAATAGAATATCTGTAATATCAGACAGAGGATGAGATGGCTGGATGACATCACCGACTTGATGGACGTGAGTCTGAGTGAACTCCGGGAGTTGGTAATGGACAGGGAGGCCTGGCGTGCTGCGATTCATGGGGTCACAAAGAGTCAGATACGACTGAGCAACTGAACTGAACTGAACTGAATATCATTATCTGAAGATGATACTTCTTGTGTTATACGGTTGTTATGAGCATTAAACTGGCTAATACGTGTAAGATGAATTAACCAGTGCCTGGTATCTAGTCAATGTTCAAGTAACATTAGCAATTATTATTACATGATAACTATTTTATTGTCTATGCTTTAGACATTTTTTCTTCATTTACAAAAACATGAAACTCTATTTGTTATTAATTTCAAATTAATAGCAGTGAGGTAAGAAAAGGTGGCCAATATGATAAAAATGCTTTGGTATTTATTGGTATTTCCTTTGTGACCCTAATTATGTTGCACATATGCCTAAATATTGCAGCTATTCTCTATGGGGCATAAGTTGTTTTATATATATATATAGCCATTAGGTCACACTTGTATTATTAAAATCTTAGATGTCTTTGCTAAACTTTTACCTGCCTGATCCCTCAACGACAGACAGTGATCTGGTTAAAAACTGCTCTTTACGTTGGTGCTTTTGTTTACTTCTCGTTCTCTTCTGTCAATATCTGCATTTCACATTTAAGACGTTACCGTTAGGTACATACTATTTCAGAACTATATTTTTAGGTGAATTTGTTCATTATTGAACCCTTGTCATCATCCCCAGCAGTGCTTTTCACTTCCAGCTCTGTGATGCCCCATATTGTCATGACTTGCAAAATCTGTTGCTTTTTGGTTCTGGATAGTACATGTTTGGTTTCAGTTGTTTGATTCTTTACTTAATCTAAGTCATTATGTGTTAAGTACGTCTCTTGTATACAGAATATAGCACAAACTTTTATCCATTTATGTTGGCCAGGACCACTGATACACTGGATTTATTTCTACCACCTTATTTTCATGCTACTTTCCATACTTCTCTTTGCCTCTTATTTCTTCTTGCCTATCCCCTAGTGAATTAATAATTTTCATCATCACTTCTCTCTTATTTTCAACTCATTTGTAAGTTATATGTTCTACTTTTCTTATTTTAGGAGTTACTCTTAATACTCATGATGAATATTTGACTTAAAGCCAAATTTAGTCCAGTTTCCCTACTTTCTTTTCAACTGACACTCAGTTCGGTTGAGTCGCTCAGTCGTGTCCGACTCTTTGCGACCCCATGAATTGCAGCACGCCAGGCCTCCCTGTCCATCACCAACTCCCGGAGTTCACTCAAACTCGTGTCCATCGAGTCGGCGATGCCATCCAGACATCTCATCCTCTGTCGTCCCCTTCTCCTCCTGCCTCCAATCCCTCCCAGCATCAGAGTCTTTTCCAATGAGTCAACTCTTCACATGAGGTGGCCAAAGTACGGGAGTTTCAGCTTTAGCATCATTCCTTCCAAAGAAATCCCAGGGCCGATCTCCTTCAGAATGGACTGGTTAGATCTCCTTGCAGTCCAAGGGACTCTCAAGAGTCTTTTCCAACACCACATTTCAAAAGCATCAATTCTTCGGTGCTCAGCCTTCTTCACAGTCCAACTCTCACATCCATACATGACCACAGGAAAAACCATAGCCTTGACTAGACGGACCTTAGTCAGCAAAGTAATGTCTCTGCTTTTGAATATGCTATCTAGGTGGCTCATAACTTTTCTTCCAAGGAGTAAGCATCTTTTAATTTCATGGCTGCAGTCACCATCTGCAGTGATTTTGGAGCCCAAAAATAAAGTCTGACACTGTTTCCACTGTTTCCCTATCTATTTCCCATGAAGTGATGGGACTGGATGCCATGATCTTTGTTTTCTGAATGCTGAGCTTTAAGCCAACTTTTTCACTCTCCTCTTTTACTTTCATCAAGAGGCTTTTTAGTTCCTCTTCACTTTCTGCCATAAGGGTGGTGTCATCTGCATATCTCAGGTTATTGATATTTCTCCTGGCAATCTTGATTCCAGCTTGTGTTTTTTCCAGTCCAGCGTTTCTCATGATGTATTCTGCATAGAAGTTAAATAAGCAGGGTGACAATATACAGCCTTGACGCACTCCTTTTCCTATTTGGAACCAGTCTGTTGTTCCATGTCCAGTTCTAACTGTTGCTTCCTGACCTGCATACAGATTTCTCAAGAGGCAGGTCAGGTGGTCTGGTATTCCCATCTCTCTCAGAATTTTCCACAGTTTATTGTGATCCACACAGTCAAAGGCTTTGGCATAGTCAATAAAGCAGAAATAGATATTTTTCTGGAACTCTCTTGCTTTTTCGATGATCCAGTGGATGTTGACAATTTGATATTTGGTTCCTCTGCCTTTTCTAAAACCAGCTTGAACATCAGGAAGTTCACGGTTCACATATTGTTGAAGCCTGGCTTGGAGAATTTTGAGCATTACTTTACTAGCGTGTGAGATGAGTGCAATTGTGCAGTAGTTTGAGCATTCTTTGGCATTGCCTTTCTGTGGGATTGGAATGAAAACTGACCTTTTCCAGTCCTGTGGCTGCTGCTGAGTTTTCCAAATTTGCTGGCATACTGAATGCAGCACTTTCATAGCATCATCTTTTAGCATTTGAAATAGCTCCACTGAAATTCCATCACTTCCACTAGCTTTGTTCTTAGTGATGCTTTCTAAGGTCCACTTGACTTCACATTCCAGGATGTCTGGCTCTAGGTGAGTGATCACACCATCATGATTATCTGGGTCATGAAGATCTTTTTTGTATCGTTCTTCTGTGTATTCTTGCCACCTCTTCTTAATATTTTCTGCTTCTGTTAGGTCCATACCATTTCTGTCCTTTATCAAGCCCATCTTTGCATGAAATGTTCCCTTGGTATCTCTAATTTTCTTGAAGAGATCTCCAGTCTTTCCCATTCTGTTGTTTTCCTCGATTTCTTTGCATTGATCACTGAAGAAGGCTTTCTTATCTCTTCTTGCTATTCTTTGGAACTCTGCATTCAGATGCTTATATCTTTCCTTTTCTCCTTTGCTTTTCGCTTCTCTTCTTTTCATAGCTATTATTAAGGCCTCCCCAGACAGCCATTTTGCTTTTTTGCATTTCTTTTCCATGGGGATGGTCTTGATCCCTGTCTCCTGTACAATGTCACGAACCTGCATCCATAGTTCATCAGGCACTCTATCTATCAGATCTAGACCCTTAAATCTATTTCTCACTTCCACTGTATAATCATAAGGGATTTGATATAGGTCATACCTGAATGGTCTAGCAGTTTTTCCTACTTTCTTCAATTTAAGTCTGAATTTGGTAATAAGGAGTTCATGATCTGAGCCACAGTCAGCTCCTGGTCTTGTTTTTGTTGACTGTATAGAGCTTCTCCATCTTTGATCAATCTGATTTTGGTGTTGACCATCTGGTGATGTCCATGTGTAGAGTCTTCTCTTGTGTTGTTGGAAGAGGGTGTTTGCTATGACCAGTGCGTTGTCTTGGCAAAACTCTTATTAGTCTTTGCCCTGCTTTATTCCACATTCCAAGGCCAAATTTGCCTGTTACTCCAGGTATTTCTTGACTTCCTACTTTTGCATTCCAGTTCCCTATAATGAAAAGGACATCTTTTTTGGGTGTTAGTTCTAAAAGGTCTTGTAGGTCTTCATAGAACCATTCAACTTCAGCTTCTTCAGCATTACTGGTTGGGGCATAGACTTGGATTACGGTGATATTGAATGGTTTGCCTTGGAAACAGAGATCATTCTTTCGTTTTTGAGATTGCATCCAAGTACTGCATTTCGGACTCTTTTGTTGACCATGATGGCTACTCCATTTCTTCTGAGGGATTCCTGCCCACAGTAGTAGATATAATGGTCATCTGAGTTAAATTCACCCATTCCAGTCCATTTTAGTTCGCTGATTCCTAGAATGTCGACGTTCACTCTTGCCATCTCTTGTTTGACCACTTCCAATTGCCGTGATTCATGGACCTGACATTCCAGGTTCCTATGCAATATTGCTTTATAGCATCGGACTTTGCTTCTATCACCAGTCACATCCACAGCTGGGTATTGTTTTTGCTTTGGCTTCATCCCTTCATTCTTTCTGGAGTTATTTCTCCACTGATTTCCAGTAGCATATTGGGCACCTACTGACCTGGGGAGTTCCTCGTTCAGTATCCTATTATTTTGCCTTTTCATACTGTTCATGGGGTTCTCAAGGCAAGAATACTGTAGTGGTTTGCCATTCCCTTCTCCAGTGGACCGCATTCTGTCAGACCTCTCCACCATGACCCGACCGTCTTGGGTTGCCCCACGGGCATGGCTTGGTTTCATTGAGTTAGACAAGGCTGTGGTCCTAGTGTGATTAGATTGACTAGTTTTCTGTGAGTGTGGTTTCAGGGTATCTGCCCTCTGATGCCCTCTGCAACACCTACCATCTTACTTGGGTTTCTCTTACCTTGGGCGTGGGGTATCTCTTCATGGCTGCTCCAGCAAAGCGCAGCCGCTGCTCCTTACCTTGGACGAAGGGTATCTCCTCATCGCTGCACTTCCTGACCTTCAACGTGGGATTGCTCCTCTAGGCCCTCCTGCACCAGCACAGCCACCGCTCCTTTGACGTGGGTTGATCTTCCCGGCCGCTGCCCCTGGCCTCATACGCAGGGTGGCTCCTCCCGGCCGCCGCCCCTGACTTCGGACGCGGGGTGGCTCCTCTCGGCCGTTCCTGCACCGTCTCAGCCTGGCACTTTCGGCCGCTGCCCCTGACCTCGGACGTGGGGTAGCTCCTCTCGGCCGCTTACGCTGAGTGCGCCGGCCGTTGCAGCCACTTGGTTTCAAAATGCATTTTTAAACACCTATTACCTTATATATTTCCCAGTAGTTACAACCCTATTTACATAGTCTCAAGTCAGTCATTATTGTTGTTGCTATTAGTTTACATTCAGCTCAGTTCAATTCAGTTCAGTCGTTCAGTCGTATCTGACTCTTTGCAACCCCATGGACTGCAGCACGCCAGGCTTCCCTGTCCAACACCAACTCCCAGAGTACTCAAACTCATGTCCATTGAGTTGGTGATGCCATCCAGCCATCTCATCCTCTGTTATCCCCTTCTCCTCCTGCCTTCAATCTTTCCCAACTCAGGGTCTCTTCCAATGAGTCAGCTCTTCACATCAGGTGGCCAAAGTATTGGAGTTTCAGCTTCAACATCAGTCCTTCCAATGAACACCCAGGACTGATCTCCTTTAGGATGGACTGGTTGGACCTCCTTGCAGTCCAAAGGACTCTCAAGAGTCTTCTCCAACACCACAGTTCAAAAGCATCAATTCTTCAGTGCTCAGCTTTCTTTATAGTCTAATTCTCACATCCATACATGACTACTGGAAAAACCATAACCTTGACTAGACGGACCTTTGTTGCCAAAGTAATGTCTCTGCTTTTTAATATGCTGTCTAGGTTGGTCATAACTTTCCTTCCAAGGAGTAAGTGTCTGTTAATTTCATGGCTGCAGTCACCACTGTAGTGATTTTGGAGCCCCCCAAAATAAAGTCTGTCACTGTTTCCACTGTTTCCCCATCTATTTGCCATGAAATGATGGGACCAGATGCTATGATCTTAGTTTTCTGAATGTTGAGCTTTAAAAAAGCCAACTTTTTCACTCTCTGCTTTCACTTTCATCAAGAGGCTCTTTAGTTCTTCTTCACTTTCTGCCATAAGGGTGGTGTCATCTGCACATCTGAGGTTAGATATTTCTCCTTGCAATCTCGATTCCAGCTTGTGCTTCATCCAGTCCAGTATTTCTCATGATATGCTCTGCATATAAGTTAAATAAGCAGAGTGACAATACACAGCCTTGACTGTATATTATATGTATTAGATTATATAGCTAGTGCTTTTTAAATTTAGCCACCATGTATATATCTATTTGCTTTCTATTTATTCTTGTAATTTGGTCTTTCCTTCTGAATGCGGTTTTCTTCCTCCTCCTCTGTCAATGGGATTCACGAGGCAAGAATACTGGAGTGGGTTGCCATGCCCTCCTCCAGGGGATCTCCCAATCCAGCAATCAAACCTGTGTCTCTTACTTCTAACCTGCATTGGCAGGGGTTTCTTTACCAGTAGTGCCACCCGGGAAGCCCACTGTCAGTTCCAGTTACCCCCAAACCAAGAAATGACCACAAACCGGCACACTTGGCCTGGAACCATGGGCTTTTCCTAAACCACACACGGCTACCAGAGCGCAGGGGCTGCTGCCGCAGCCATTCATTCCCTCACTCAACAGGGAACTGGAAGGAACGTGTTCATGGCCACCACACAAATGCCTCAGACACGGGGATTCTCAGGCATGTGCTATCAAACAACTGCTTTCAAGTATTAAGAAGTAAAAAACTAGCTTGAAAGTATCTCCAGGTAACCAGAAACTATAAACATGACATTAACAAGCAAAGAGAACTTCTAAAATTGAAAAATTCTATAACTGAAATGAATTACTAAAAAAAAAAAGCTTGCAAGCAGGTTAGACAGAACTAAAAAGAACATTACTGAACTGAATGATGATGCTGGTTAGAAGAAATTGCCTAGAATGCAACACAGAAGACAAGAAATACAGAAAAGAGGATAAAATCAGAGAAGGAAGAATTAGGAGGGCCTTGTATACATTTACTGAGAGTCCGGAGAGGATAAAAATAAGTAAATAAAAAACCAAATTTAAAAGAGACAAATCCACAGATTTAAGAAGCTCATCAAAGCCAAAGCAGGAAAAAAGAAAATCCAGCTTTAGACACATCAAAGACAATGAAAACAAAACAAATTTCTGAAAAGCCCTAAAAGAATATCAACTATTTTAAAATTCGAAGAGAAAGATCTTAAAAGCAGCCAGAGAGGAAAAAAACGAATTACCTTGGAAAGAGTTATAGTCGGGCTTCCCCAATAGCTCAGCAGGTAAAGAATCCACCTGCAATGCAGGAGACACAGAAGACATGGGTTCGATCCCTGGGTCGGGAAGCTCCCCTGGAGAAGGAAATGGCAACCCACTCCAGTATTCTTGCCCAGGAAGCGCCATGGACAGAGGAGCCTGGAGGGATACAGTCCATGGGGTCACAAAAGAGTTGGACATGAGTGAGCGACAGCAGCAGAAAGAATTACACTTCGTTAATTCCTAAGTCTTTAACAGCAACAAAGGAAGCTCAAAGGATGAGATTTTTCCAGGGGTTGCATGCTCAGTCACTAAGTCGAGTCCAGCTCTTTGTACGCTATGCACTATAGCCTGCGAGGCTCCTCTGTCCATGGGATTCTCCAGGCAAGCATACTGGAGTGGGTTGCCACTGAAAGCGAAAGTGAAGTCGCTCAGTCATGGCTGACTCTTTGCAACCCCATGGAACTGTAGCCTACCAGGTTCCACCATCCACGGGATTTTCCAGGCAAGAGTACTGGAGTGGGTTGCCATTTTCTTCTCCAGGAGATCTTCCTGACCCAGGGATTGAAACCGGGTCTCCCGCATTGTAGGCAGATGCTTTACCGTCTGAGCCACCAGGGAAGTCCAACCAGGGTTGCCATTAAGAGACCATAATTGTCAGCCTAGAATTATTTCAGGAAGGAGGGCAAATAAAGACATTTTCAGACAAACAAAACAGAATTTGCCACCAGCAGAAACTCACTACAGGAAATTCTGAAGGATATACTTTTGAAAGGAAAATAACCCTATATGAAAGGCCAGAAATGAGAAAGGAATGAATAACAAAGGAAACCATAAATGTTTGGCTAAATCTCTAACACTGACTGTATAAACCAGTAATAATGACGTCTTTGGGGATTCAAAAAATGATAACAACGTCACTGGTATGATCTCTATGAAGGGAAATTTGGCAATATCTATCAAAATTACAAATGTATGTATCCTTTGATTTAGCAACCCCACCATGAATTCTACGAATTTATTTGAAAGTTACATAGTTCTCAAGATTAGTCATCCCATATGTTTTGATTGCACATAAGAATATTTCAGAAAATATGTGTACACTTTGTGGAACTAAGAGAATTCTGAAATTGTGCGATTCTTTCCAAATTCTTTGATTCTTACTGGTTCTGTGTTTATACCCACTGGATTTAGAGCAACTTCCACTTTTAAATGCTTTATAATTGAATCACAATTTAAATGCATTCAGAAGATCATGTTATTTAGAGATTCCATGATAGATGATCTACGAAGCAGTAAATCTTTTTAATATTATAAACAAACTAGCCCCTAATTTATGATTCTTAACTGAAGAAAATTTTCCCGTTGACGTGGACTACATTTCAAAAGCTTTTAGCTTCTTTTTTCGGCTGAAATGAATTTTCCCTAAAAGCAGTTTAATCAATGGTGATTATGCTCACAAACAATCTCAAATAAGCTTATATAACCCACAATGAGCTGAAAGTAGTAAAAAGCAACACTTACTACGGCTAGAAATAGAAAATGGATGAGAAGAATTAGAAATATTTTTCTTCAATGTTGGTGCCTCAGGAAAAATAAGTGAAAAATAGTGTAGACACAATCAGATAGGAAGACAGAGTCCTCTGTGAAACTCTGGGCCCTCTCAAAGGCTTTAGAAGTTTGTGGGGAAATTATAAAATCTATGACTTCCCTTTTCCTTGGAACAATGTCTAACAGCGTAACATCTTCGCTTTGAGTTACTGTTATCGTCATTGATGGTGCCCAAATGGAGGTTAAGAAAGAAGGAGAGAAGGGCTAACCGTTTCTAAAGGAGCCAAGCAAGAACTGAGAGACGGAACCGGGACCGAGAGGGGGAAAGAGAATGAGTCTGTTCCCCAGAAAGCAATTGCCCGAGACTAAATAAATTGAATTGTACATGGTAAAAAGAAAGAAAAGTGGACAGGAGATAGGTATGTCCCCTTGGATTAGCACAGTCCCCGGCCCTCATGTAAGTTCAATAAATATTTACTGAACAAGGGCAGACCTGGACCTGCACAGGATGGAGGGTGCCTGGAGAGGAGAGTCTTGGGGGGGGTCAATGTCGATTACCCCTATTGACCACCAGGTGGCAGCATCACCTCATGACCTCTCTGGTGTCCCAGGTAAAACCTGGCGGGCAGGAAGAGGAGGCGTCAGTGTACACACACTGGATTCTTGTGCCTGAATGTTCCCAGCCAAGGGTTCAGAAGCGGGTAAGAACCTGTATGAACGCTCTCAAATCAGGTGAAGTGTACTGGAGTAATCCTATTGGTGAAATTTGGGTCCCAAACGCCCTATAAATTTTAACCTAAAGTCATTTTGTTCAAAAAATTGCCCCCCTGAACTACATTTGTACATTTCTAACCATTAATATCAAGCTTCAAACAGGTGAAATGGGTGCCTGAGCAGCAGTTTTGATGATCCATATTCAGAAAGTACTGCTGCAAGATGTTACCTTTTTAGTGGCAGCTGTGAACTGACCTATTTCCCCAAAACACAATTATTCCAAGCTCCATTATTTCAGGCTGATTCATATATGAATATTCCTCTGGGTATTACTAAAATAAAAATCAAGTGAAACAGATTAAAAACTATATTTAATGGTCCCTAAAGAAACACTTCAAAAAAAAAAAAAAAAAACACACATCTGCCCATGCTAGAGAATGATACCAAAGTAGTTTAAAAGTTTCAAGCAAGTAAAGTAGAAAGAAAAACAAAATGTCCTTAGAATATGTTAATGAAGATTTGGATAAATCTTGAAAAGAAGAGAGAAAAAATAACTGAGAGAGATGTCTTCTCTCCCCCTGCCCCCGGCCCTTTTTTTGACTACACCACATGGTATGTGGGATCTTAGTTCCCCTGTTGGGGATCGAACCTGCACCCCCTGCATTAGAAGGGGGAAGTCTTAATCACTGGACTGCCAGGAAAGTCCCCCACTCTATCTCTTTTTTTTTCCCATTTACCTAAGCAATGACTACTGAGTTTTCCAAATTTGCTGGCATATTGAGTGCAGCACTTTAACAGCATCATCTTTTAGGATTTGAAATAGCCCAACTGGAATTCCATCACCTCCACTAGCTTTGTTTGTAGTGATGCTTCCTAAGTCCCACTTGACTTCACACTCCAGGATGTCTGGCTCTAGGTGAGTGATCACACTATCATGGTTATCTCGGTCATTAAGACCTTATTTGTACAGTTCTTCTGTGTATTCTTGCCACCTCTTCTTAATATCTTCTGCTTCTGTTAGGTCCATACCATCTCTGTCCTTTATTGAACCCATCTTTGCATGAAATGTTCCCTTGGTATGTCTAATTTTCTTGAAGAGATCTCTAGTCTTTCCCATTCTATTGCTTTTCTCTATTTCTTTGCATTGATCATTTAGGAAGACTTTCTTATCTCTCCTTGCTATTCTTTGGAACTCTGCATTCAAATGGGTATATCTTTCCTTTTCTCCTTTGCCTTTTGCTTCTCTTCTTTTCTCAGCTATTTGTAAGGCCTCCTCAGATAACCGTTTTGCCTTTTGGGATGGTTTGATCACTGCCTTCTGTACAATGTTATGAACCTCCATCCATAGTTCTTCAGGCACTCTGTCTATCAGATCTAATCCCCTGAATCCCCTTCCACTGTATAATTGTAAGGGATTTGATTTAAGTCATACCTGAATGGTCTAGTGGTTTTCCCTACTTTCTTCAATTTAAGTTTGAATTTGGCAATAAGGAGTTCATGATCTGAGCCACAGTCAGCTTCCGCTCTTGTTTTTGGCTGACTGTATAGAGCTTCTCCATCTTTGGCTGCAAAGAACATAGTTAATCTGATTTTGGTATTGACCATTTGGTGATGTCCATGTGTAGAGTCACCTCTTGTGTTGTTGGAAGAGGGTGTTTGCTATGACCAGTGTGTTCTCTTGGTAAAACTCTGGTAGCCTTTGCCCTGCTTCATTCTGTACTCCAAGGCCAAATTGGAGGCCTGTTACTCCAGGGATCTCTTGACTTCCTATTTTTGCATTCCAGTCCCATATAATGAAAAGGACATCTTTTTTTTTTTTTTGGTGTTAGTTCTAGAAGCTCTCATCTTCATAGAACCATTCAACTTAAGCTTCTTCAGCATTAGTGGTCAGGGCATAGAGTTGGATTACCGTGATACTGAATGGTTTGCCTTGGAAATGAACAACGATCATTCTGTCATTTTTGAGATTGCACCCAAATACTGCATTTTGGACTCTTTTTTGTTGACTATAAGGGCTACTCCATTTCTTCTAAGGGATTCTTGTCCACAGTAGTAGACATAATGGTCATCTGAATTAAATTTGCCTGTTCCGGTCCATTTTAGTTCACTGAATCTTAAAATGTGGATGTTCATGCTTGCCATCTCCTGTTTGTCCACTTCTAATTTACTTTAACTCGTGGACCTAACATTTCAGGTTCCTGTGCAATACTGTTCCTTACTTCCATCACTAGTCACATTCACAACTGAGTGTTGTGTTCACATTGGCTCAGCCCCTTCACGGGCTTCCCTTGTAGCTCAGTTGGTAAAGAATCTGCCTGCAATGCAGGAGAACTTGGTTTGATTCCTGGGTCAGGAAGATTCCCTGGAGAAGGAAATGGCAACACATTCCAGTATTCTTACCTGGAGAATCCCATGGACAGAGGAGCCTGGCGGGCTACAGTCCATGGGGCCAGAAGAGTTGGGCACGACTTAGCAACTAAACCACCACCACCACCAGCCTCTTCATTCTCTCTGGAGCTATGTCTCCACTCTTCTCCAATAGCACATTGGGCACCTACCAACCAGGGAAGTTCATCTCTCTGTGCTGTATCTTTCTGTCTTTTCATACTGTTTATGGGGTTGTCAACACAAGAATACTGAAGTAGTTTGCCATTCCCTTCTCCAGTGGGCCACATTTTGTCAGAACTCTCCACCATGACCCACCCGTCTTGGCCCTACATGGCATGGCCCATAGATTCAGAGTTAGACAAGACTGGGATCCATGTGATCAGTTTGGTTAGTTTTCTGTGATTGTGGTTTTCATTCTGTCTGCCCTCTGATGGATAAGGATAAGAGGCTTGTGGGAAGCTTCCTCATGGGAGAATCTGGGTCTTGCTCTGGTGGGTGGGGCCATGCTCAGTAAATCTTTAATCCAATTTTCTGTTGATGGGTGGGGCTGTGTTCCCTGAGGAACCTGGTAGCCTTTGCCCTGCTTCATTTTGTACCCCAAGGCCAAATCTGCCTGTTACTCCAGGTATCTCTTGACTTCGTATTTTTGCATTCCTGTCCTCCTTGATGAAAAAGACATCTTTTCATCACCTGAGGCCTAACTATGTAGGGGTAATGGCGACCACCTTCAAAAGGACTTACGCCAGCAGATACCAGGACTGTTGTATTCAGCACTCCTGACCCCAAGGCAGGCCACTGCTGACCCACGCCTCCATCCGAGACTCCTGGACACTCACGGGCATGTCCCGCTCACTCTCTTGTGGGGTCCCTGCTCCTCTCTCCTGGGTCCCGGTGCACACAAGGTTTTGTTTGTGCACTCCAAGGGTCTGTTTCCCCAATCCTGTGGGAGTTCTGTAATCAAATCCCACTGGCCTCAAATTCAAATTCCCTGGGGGTTCTCAGTCCCTCTGCTGGATCTCCAGGTTGGGAAATCTGTTGTGGGCCCTAGAACTTTTCCAACAGTGTGAGAACTTCTTCTGTATAATTCTTCTCCAGTCTCTGGGTCATCTGCTCAGTGGCTTTATGGTGGAAATAATGGCGACCCCCTCCAAGAGGTGTTATGCCACACATCGCGCCACTGAGGTCTGCTGCAGCCAGAGCTCCTGTCCCTGTGGCAAGCCACTGCTGCCCGATGCCTCCGCAGGAGACACTCAGATGCTCAAAGGCAGGTCTGGCTTAGTCTCTTGTGGGGTCCCTGGGTCCTGGTGCACACAAGGTTTTGTTTGAGCCCTCCAAGCACTTCTGGTGGGTATGGAATTTGCTTCTAAACATGATTTCACCCTTCTACTGGCTTGTTGGAGCTTCTCCTTTGCCCTTGGACACAGTCTTTCCACAAGACTGGAAAAGGTCAGTTTTTATTCCAATCCCCAAAAAAGGCAATGCCAAAGAATGTTCAAACTACCGCACAATTCCACTCATCTCACACACTAGCAAAGTAATGCTCAAAATTCTCCAAGCTAGGCTTCAAAGTACGAGAACCAAGAACTTCTAGATGTTCAAGCTGGATTTAGAAAAGGCAGGGGAATCAGAGATCAAATGGCCACCATCCGTTGGATCACAGAAAAAGCAAGAGAATTCCAGAAACATCTACTTCTGCTTCTTTGACTACGCTAAAGCCTTTGACTGTGTGGATCACAATAAACTGTGGAAAATTCTTCAAGAAATGGGAATACCAGACCACCTTACCTGCCTCCTGAGAAACTTGTATGCAGGTCAAGAAGCAACAGTTAGAACCAGACAGACTGGTTCAAAACTGGGCAAGGAGTACGTTAAGGCTATATATTGTCACTTTGCTTATTTAACTTAGATGCAGAGTACATCATGTGAAATGCCAGGCTGGATGAAACTCAAGCTGGAATCAAGATTGCAGGGAAAAATATCAACAACCTCAGATATGCAGATAACACCACTTTTATGCCAGAAAGTGAAGAGGAACTAAAGAGCCTCTTAATGAGAGTGAAAGAGGAGAGTGAAAATGCTGGCTTAAAACTCAATGTTCAAAAAACTAAGATCATGCCATGACTTCATGGCAAATAGATGGGGAAACAATAGAAACAGTGACATATCTGGGCTCCAAAATCACTGCAGATGATGACTGCAGCCATGAAATTAAAAGACGCTGGCTCCTTGGAAGAAAGCTATGACCAACCTAGACACCATATTAACAAGCAGAGACATTACTTTGCCAAAAAAAGGTCTGTAGAGTCAAAGCTATGGTTTTCCCAATAGTCATATATGGATGTGAGAGTTGGACTATAAAGAAAGCTGAGCGCCACAGAATTTATGCTTTTGAACTGAGGTGTTGGAGAAGACTCTTGATCAAACCAGTCAATCCTAAAGGAAATCAGCCTTGAATATTCATTGGAAGGACTGAGCTGAAGCTGAAGCTCCAATACTTTGGCCACTTGATGCAAAAAGCTGACTTACTAGAAAAGACCCTGATGCTGGGAAAGATTGAGGGTAGGAGTAGGGGACAACAGAGGGTTAGATGGTTGGATGGCATCACTGACACGATGGACATGAGTTTGAGCAAACTCTGGGAGATGGGGAAGGACAGAGAAGCCTGGCGTGCTGCAGTCCATGGGGTCGCAGAGTCAGACACTTCTGAGCGACTGAACTGAAGTGTTGACTACAGGGTCGCTTTCCATGAATCCGCCTTCCTCTGTGTGCACTCAGAAGCTTCATTTCCTTGTCTCCTTCTGCATTCCCCGGCTGACGAGCCATCCTTCGGCAAAGCTCTGTTGATTCCCTGGGGAAAAGCTGCAAAGTTTCAGCCCTCACAGAGATCTCCCTTCCTCCACCAAGTCTCACTCCTTTATCTGCTGAAGACCTGCCCTTGGGAGTCTGTGGATCTTGAACTGCCCCAAGAACGAGACTGAAGTGAGGTTCCATTTCCTTTTCTTTACTATGCAGGATTTCACATACGAATTCACGTAACATTTGTGGAAGAGTTCTTAGGAATATTTATGCAAGGCTCCCCAGGAAAGCATTTGACTGCAATGGACTTGAGTCAAGGATTCTTGACACTTTCCAAGGAGTGCCTCTGATCCTTGACCATTTGCAACAGTGATGCAGGACCATGGTATCCTTGGTATCCATGGTATCCTATTTTTTCAATAGGCCTAGGATGAATGAGGGAGGCATGCACCCAAATTATTCTCCTCGGTTCTACAGGTTAACGTGGATAAGATATGATGAGATCAAAACCACAGTGAGACCTCTAACCTCATGCTTGTTAGAACTGTCATCATCAAGAAGCCAAGAGATAGCAGAAGCTGGTGAGGATGAAGAGAAATGGTAACCCTGACGCCCTGTTGGAAAGACTGGAAAATGGAGCAGTCAGTATGGAAAACAGTACAGAGGCTCTTCAAAACATTAAAAATAGAAGCACCATATAACTCAGCAAGTCCACATCTCGGGATGTATCTGAAAACATGAAGACATTATGTCTAAGAGCTACCTGTACCCCATGTTCATTGCAGCACTATTTGTAAGTGTCCGGTGGCAGATGAACAGATAAAGAAGTTGTGGTATATATGTATATGTGTGTGTGTGTGTGCTTTTAAATGCATGTGTTGTTGCTAGTCATGTCGGACTCTTTGCGACCCCACAGACTACAGAAGGCCAGGCTCCTCTGTCCTCCACTATTTCCTGTCTGTGCACACGTGCTTAGTTGCATCAGTCGTGTCCGACTCTGTGCGACCCCAGGGACCATGGCCCGCCAGGCTCCTCTGTCCATGGGATTCTCCAGGCAAAAATATTGAAGTGGGTTGCCATTTCCTTCTCCAGCTGTCTCCTGGAATTTGCTCAGATTCATGTCCATTGAGTTGGTGATGCTATCCAACTATCTCCTATATATATATATATACACACCTATGCATACGTACATACATACATATACAAAGGGGGGTTTCCCAGGTGATGCTAGCGGTAAAGAACCTGCCTGCCAGTGCAAGAGACATGGGTTCGATTCCTGGGTGGGGAAGATCCCCTGGAGAATGAAATGGCTACCCACTCCACTATCACGCCTGGAGAATCCCATGGACAGAGGAGCCAGGTAGGTTATACAGCCCAGAGGGTCCCAAAGAGTCAGACATGACTGAGTGACTGAGCACACACACAGAAAAAAACCAGGAGAAAGGAATGCACACACATCTCCACATTTATACACGTCTATCATCTCCACCTTCACTGAAAGAGAAAGAAGTAAACCGGGAAGAAACAGCAGATTCAGAAACAGCAGTCAGACTCTCCAGTCGTCTTTCCATACAGCAGGAGGGAGAGATAAAGAGTGTCACTCCTCCTTGTGAGTGACAGTTTTTTTTTTTTTACAGATCTTTTTTCTGGCTGTGGCACTCAGCATGCAGGATCTTAGTTCCCCCACCAGGAGTTGAACCTATGCCCCCTGCAATGGACACGCTGAGTCCTAACCAGTGGACCACCAGGGAATGCCCTCTTTACAGTTCCACAGCAGGTCTTTATAGCTTCACCTGTGCAGTCCTGCTCCCCCACCCCCTCCTGGATACTGTCAGAGACTTACAGGCAGGGGAGTGTCTGATTCTTACTGACGCCAGAGTAGCAAAGGCATTCACACCCCAGGAATGCTTGAACAGAGCCAAGAACAGGGCTTAATCAAATAGGTGGAAGATTGCTTCACCCATTTGTAAGGAGAGTCTCCCAGCTTGCACCTTGGACTTTTCAAAAGAGGCCAAGAGTGCTCTCTGCTAAAAAGAACAAACCCCTTTCTCAACACATCTTTTGCTGTCACTTGTCAACACACTATTTTTTTTTTCTTTTTGCATTGAGAAACCAGAGCAAAACATAGGAGTGAAATTTGTAGCTATTTAACTCAAAAACCAAAGACCAGCCAGATGGTTTAGAAGCCAACAGTGGTTGGATGACCATGACTTTTAGCTGTGTGTTTGCAAACACACATGTATGTTACATCGTGTATTTTCACACAGAAAGTCACTGTAGCACATACAACCTTTCTACATCAATGCTAATCAATACCCGCCCTGTGATACATTTTTCTGCCTTCACAGAGTTAAATAGAAATCCAACAAGGGATTTAGCTAATAGGTGGCTCCAGTGAATATGTTTAAGTCAAAAAATTCTCAATACGAGATTTCTCTGGGCACGGAGCCCAAATTAGTCTTATGGAGCTCAATCTCTCATATTTATTTTCAAGTAAATTCTTTATAAATTATCATTCTATTATCCATGATATAAACTTTGAAGGGTCAATATATAAGAGAGAAAAAAGCAGAAGGCTGTGCAACTTACAACCACAATGGCAGAAAAATGGAGTTTTCATGCCAGTTAGAATATAAGAGCCAGAAGAGCAGGTGGATTTTCTGGGCTTTATGGCAGCTCAGAGTCCATCTGTTTCATCTGCTATTTGGCTGTCTGAACGGTTGGACTTTATTTCCTCTACATCATCCTGAACTTTTAAGAACAAACAAAAACTTTTAGCCAAGGATTGGGCACAGATGTGTTGCATTACATATTTAAATAGGCTTTATGTGCACCTCCTCTATAAATCTTAGATAATTTATTGTATTTGGGCTCCAGAACTGTATTTCTCTGAGTCTTCAACCTGCCAGTTCAGTGTCTAGCTTAAAACAGCTATTCAAGACAAATATTGTTTATTAACACATATACACGAAATCTGGAAAGATGGTACTGATGAACCTATCTGTGGGGTATCAGTGGAGATGCAGACATAGAGAACAGACTGTGGAGAAGGGATTGGGGCGGGAAGAAGAGGGTGAGATGAATTGAGAGCGTTGAAACATACACACTATCGTATGTAAAATTAGAGAGTCGGGAAATTTCCTGTATGACACAGTGAGCTCAGACCTGGGGCTCTGTGACAACCTAAAGGGGTGGGAGGCAGGAGGAAGGTTCAAGAGGGAGGGGACATATGTATACCTATGGCTGATTCATGCTGGTGTATGGCAGAAACCAACACAGTATTGTAAAGCAATTATCCTCTAAATAAAAACAAATAAATTTTTTCAATAATAAAAAGACTACTGGATATTTGAAAGTCCCAATCAGGCCACATAAACTGCAAAAGCAAGCAAAATTATTTAGAAATAGTTCTTATTTAAAGATTTTTGTCTAGTGTTTTTTAAAGTTCTAATTATTCTTGTTTGTACTAAAAACATTACTTCACGGGGTTTGATTGTATCATACAGTAAACTTTTGTTACATACGAAATGTACAATATTTTTAAATTGTCCATATGATACATATTTTATGGCAATCATAGAGTACTAGCCCATGCTGCATGAACTGTATTAAATTCCTATCAAGGTAGAATCATAGATCTGGAAGAAATCCCAAGTTAGCAAACGGTTCAGCCTGCTCCCATGCACATGAACCAACCAATCTCCTGTAAGAGGCGATGGTGGTCTCTGCACATTTAGAGATCTCTCCATAAGGCACCCTCTGAAGGGCAGCTGATGGCCCACTGTTGGCTTCAAGGCTGTTGAGTAGGTTGGACAGACTTGTCCCCAACACAGTCTCATTGGAGGAAGCCTGTCCTTGTGCCTTTTGTGGGAGAGTTTTTGCCTCATCCTGAACAGCCTGGGGTCACTGCCTGGAGCCTAGGTTTACTGAATGGGGGAAACCAGGTTTGGCCCAGTGGACCAAGCTGTCCAAAAATAAGGCGCCAACTGGGGAATCAGGGCAGCTGCCAGGCTAGACTTCAGCACCTGTGACTGAATGAGGTCGCCTGTGGAGGTGCGTGCTTTGAGGTCCTCTTACAGTCTGGGTTAGAAGGCCGTGGTGGCAGAAACGGCATCAGGCAGAGACAGCAGAAGGGCATGGACCACAGCAGTGGGCACGCCTCCCGGACAGAGCTGCTGTTGGTGAGCCCAGTTAGCAAGCCGAGCGCACCTAGAGGCCTGTCTACAGAATACAGGCGCCCTCTCGCTGTGCCAACTGTGTTAAAACCTGTGGGATTCTAACTTACACAGGTGACTAAGTGAACATGCAGAGGTTAATGCCGTTGAAAGAAGAATTTCTTACATTTTCCGAAGGAAATGAGGCACACAGGGGCATGTGGAGAAGCACCAGGGTTGGTCAGATACCACAGACCCCAACCTCTACTGGGGTTTCCCTGGGAAAGGCAAGGTTTAGGATCAGCTTGAATAACTCGAGCATGGGCTTCAAAGCGTAGCGGCTGTCCTTGGTTGTCTGGTTCGCAGCCCTGGGTTGATACAGAGCTGGGGAAGTACTGGCTTGGTGTGTGAGATTTAAATAAAGGAGGTGGTTGGGGATATGCATTTGGGATTGGGTGGGGGGGTTGTGGCATGAATTTCACACACCCCCGCCCCACAAAAGCTGGACCACAGTGGATATGGAAACAACTTTGGCTGTTCGTCTGGCCCTGGGATGGCTGACTGCCAAGTGGACAAACACAGAATCTAAGCGAACACAATCACAACACTTTAATATACCCCATTGTTTTGCCCTTTGGGAACCTCTTTTTTCACATGTATTTATTTGGCTGCACTGGGTCTTAGTTGCAGCATGCGGGATCTAGTTCTCTGACCAGAGGCCGAACCTGGGCCTCTTGCACTGGGAGCCTGGAGGCTTAGCCACTGGACCGCCAGGGAAGTCCCTTTGGGAACTTCTTTATTTTCTAGGCCCACGAGGTGATCCAGACACCTCTCGCATTTTCCCGGCTCCACCCCTAGAAGCAGCCGCCTCTTCAAGGATCCCGGGTTGCTTTTATCGGAACATGGTGTTGGAAACCAAGCGGTCAATGCTGGTCCTCAGTACTGTGTCTGCAGCAGCGAGCTCTTGCCAGTGAGGTGCCATTGTTTCCAGGTCCTCTGATGAGACAAGCCAGGAAATACACGTGTGTGCATAAACCCAAGGATATACATGCATACTCCTTTTATCCGTCTGTGTCGGGTCTTGGCTGTGTTGGAGAATCTCTCGTTGCGATGCATGGACTCTCTAGTTGTGGCGTGTGGGCTCCGGAGTTGCGGCGCCCAGGCTCCAGAGCATATGGGCTTCAGCAGTCACGGCACGCACGTTTAGTTGCTCTGCGGCATGTGGCATTCTAGCTTCCCAAACAGGGATCAAACCCTGCATTGCAAGGCAGACTCCTAACCACTGGACCACCAGAGAAGTCCCACAGGCATATTTCTAATTATCTGTGTCTACCTATCATCTCTCTGCCTGTATTAAACTTCACAGTGACGCCTCCAAAACTAGTTCAGAACCACGGGGTCCATTCTAGATTTCCCCCTTGCTTATTTGTAACTTTTTCTTTTTTTTGACAGTGAGAAACCTGACTCAGGTCTACCCGAACCACCGCTGATAATAATGAATCAATTTTGAATGAAGATAGAAAACAAAGAAGCAATGTGCTCTTCACAACAACTGTCCACACTAACCACCACTCTGCTGTGATGTGGCGGAGAATGTGGGTCCTGGAGTCAGCCCCCTGGGTGTGAGTTCCAGCTTCGTCACTTGAGAGCTGTGTTGTCGGTGGACAAACCAGTGAAGCGATCTGTCTCAGCTTCCTCCCCTCTCAAAAGGATTCACGAAAGGACATAGCTCACAGGGTTGATGGAAGAGAAAAGAAGCTAATAGAAGAAAAGCACTTAGAATAGAACCTGGCTCAAGGTACATGCTCAGTAATTAACTTTTTTAAAAAAAAGTATATACCAGAAGATTTATTTGACCAAAATCTCCAATAGCCAAGAGTGACCTGATGACTTCCAATTTTGAGTGTTTTGTAAATATGATTCGTCAATCAATCTAATACAAAAAAAAAAAAAGTCACGTCAGTATGGAAAATCCTCAGCGGTTTAATATTTGCTCAAGATGAATCAATGCATTCCTCTGCAGCAAACTCTTTAACCATAACTTCTCCAAATTACACATCATTCCTTTAGCGTGCTGTCATGATATCTACTTTCAATCCTCTTTTATCATTATTACTGTTTTCCACTGGACTTATTTCCTTTTCGCTGAGAAAGTTGAATTTTTTTTTTTTTTTACGTGAAGTCTGATCTTCCTTCAGGTCTGAAGTTTTTATTATGTACTAATCCATCACTTTAATATTCCCAATGAGAAAGCAGCACATGGGTATTAGTATGCAACCTTGACATTTTAGGAATATTTTAAATCTCTGCACTGGCAGTTTCTTTAAAAATGTAAAAAATGTCTGAAATATTTAGCCTTCACAAAGATATAAAAGACATGTCTTGAATTTATCATTCAGATATATCTTATTTGGGCATTATAGCTGCTCTATAGACAGCCTGTACTTTTTCCTCTAAAGTTCACAGCTATTGGTTCATAATTAAACAAGGTCTGGTACAGTCAGGCGAAATCAAAATATTATAGGACTGGAGACAACATGCAAAGTCGATCACAGCAATACTTACAAAACTCACTTAGTCTAAGGAGTAATGTGGATGGAACTTATTCAAGAGCAGCTCAGGATTATTGCTAAACTCACAGTCCCCCACCCCCATCTCCAGGAGAGTCTTATGCAAATCGGACCTGAGTCTGCAAACGGGACTTTCTAACCAGAGCTCCGGGTGATGTTCCTCACCAGGTACATTTGGAAACACTGATTTTAATCCAAGATCCTGATTTTGTAAGGAAACTGAGTCCCAGGGAAGAAGTTCCCCACCCCCACCCCCCACCTCCATCCCCCCACCCAGGGTTTGGGAAGCGCCTCCTCCTATGTTGAAAGTATGTTGAAAGTTTGGGGACAGTGAGCTGCTGCTATGTGCGGCCGGTGGAGTTGCAACTGGGTACAGCTTTTCAGACAGACGGTTTGGCAAAACATGTCAAAATATTAAATGTGCTTTATCTTTTGATCCTGTAATTCCAGATGAAAATGGAATTTCTGAAATTGTCGCTCAGACCACTTGCATCAGAAGCAGCTGTTGAGGTTGTGGATTTCATCATCTCATGTCAATCGACTGAGTCATACACAACCTCTGGGAGCGGGACCCTGTAGTCTGCATTTTTAACAAGGTTACCAAGAGGTGAGCAAGATTCACTGAAGCTGGGAGAAATGCTGCCCTTGCAGGTGTGAGGGTCAGAGTCCTAGCCCGGGGGCAGATGCCGGCATCCACACAGAGGGGTAGTTCCTCCCACCCCCAGCATGGGACGCGGAACATCAGAGCCCAAGGAGGGTAAGAGAAGTGTGTGCTCGGATGGGGAGGAAGATGGGCAACACGAGGATGTTGTCCTCGGGGGGCGGCCCCTGGTGTGGGAGCCCTCCGAGGGGAGGGGGTGGGCCAGGCATGAGGCACGCAGGCCACGTGGGGACGGGTGGTACCATCAGGGAAGGCGCCTCTGCAGCCTTGTTGGTTACATTCCCAAGTGCTGATTACATACATAAATACAGTGAGGACAAGGAGAGTCAGTTTTCTCCCAGGTCGAGAAGGGCGTGAACAAACACGAAAAGGAAAGAAGACTGGAGTGGATGCTGTGATGCTGGGTGTGACGTGAAGGAATTCCTGTGACCGAGAAAGAGATATGCAGGTAAATATGTTCACTAGGAGGGCTGGGGTGGCCCTCCTAGAGCGATGAGTCCACCTAAGTGCCCAAATGCCAGTTTATAAATACGGTTCCTTGCCCACAAAAAGGAACTGGGTGGGGTCCCTGGAGAAATAGCGGAGCTGGGGCTGAGAAAGGATGAAAGGAGCCTGGAAAGTCCTCTTGTGCCAGAAAACAAGGAAGTGCTCAAAGAAAGATGGAGCTACATCAGAGGACACAGGAAACAGACCGCAGGAGCTCGAGTCCTTGGCCAAATCCAAGACAATTTGAGCATTAAAAAAAAAAAAGATGGTGTAGTTGCCAAGAACTCGGGGGAGGGGAGCATGGGTACAGAGTCTGGGGAAGATGGGGGTCCTGGAGATGGACGGTGGCAATGTTGCAGAACAGTGTGAATGTGCTGAGGGCCCCTAAACTGTACACTTAAAAATGACTAAAAGAGCAAGCACTGTATTTATTTTGGCATAAAAATGACGGAGTGGAGTATAACACACAGAATAAAAAACAGTCCATAGGTCCCTAATGATCAGACTTTTTTCTTTAAACGACAATAATAAGGGCAAAAAGAGATAGGAAAAGGTCTTCACATAAAATGCTGGCTGAGGGACTTTCCTCGTGGTCCAGTGGTTAAGAATCTGCCTTGCAATTCAGGGGACGCAGGTTCGATCCCAAGTCGGGGCAACTCACCCCTCAGCTAGAGAGGCCATTTGCCACAACTACTGTGCCCGAGCACTCCAGAACCAATGCTCTGCAACTAGAGAAAAGCCCGTGCACGGCAACAAAGAGCCAACGTGAACATTTAAAAAACAAAATGAAAATAGGGCCAGATTTTAAAAGCTGATAAATGGAAGGGAAAACACACACCATTTTGGAACCATCAGTGTAATAACTGATATATGTAAGCGTGGAAAAAAGAAAGCTGAGCACAGAAGAATTGATGTTTTTGAACTGTGGTGTTGGAGAAGACTCTTGAGAGTCCCTTGCACTGCAGGGAGATCCAACTAGTCTATCCTAAAGGAGATCATTCTTGGATATTCATTGGAAGGACTGATGCTGACGCTGAAACTGCAATCCTTTGGCCACCTGATGAAAGAACTTGACTCATTTGAAAAGATCCTGATGCTGGGAAAGATTGAAGGTGGGAGGAGAAGGGGACGACAGAGGATGAGATGGTTGGATGGCATCACTGACTCAATGGACATGAGTTTGAGTGAACTCCAGGCGTTGGTGATGGACAGGGAGGCCTGGTGTGCTGCAGTCCATGGGGTCACAAAGAGTCAGACGTGACTGAGCGACTGAACTGACTGAAGCATGGATCTTGGATAAATGCCAAATCCAGCGGGTGAGAGGTTTGTTTGGGAAAAGGATATGCACGTAGTCTCCAAGTATCACCTCACAGATGGTTACTAGTTACTGAGGAGAAAAGACGCCTTTACACGGGTATCACGTACACACCTGTCAGACACCACCTTGGGTGACTTGGTCGTGCACTGGACCGATGAGGACGTCAGAGGTCTCCTGATGTGATGAGGTGGGAAGTATGAACCTAACCGTGGCATTTTCTTGACAAGACTTTTCATCTGAATCTTGAGGAAGTCATCAAAAACCAGACTGTGGGATATTCTGCAAAACTGCTAGCCTTGACTCTTCATCACTGTCATAGAAGAATTTTTAAAGAATAAAAACCAGGAAGGGGACTTCCCTGGCACTCCAGTGGTTAGTCTTAACCACCCCTGATCCCTGAGCTAAGATCCCACGTGCCTTGGGGACAAAAACCCAAAACATAAACAACAGAAACCATGTTGTAACAAATTCAATAAAGTCTTTAAAAATGGTCCACATTAAAAAAAAAAAATCTAAAAAAAAGAAAAAGCAGAAGGATGTTCAAGATTAAAGGAAATGAAAGAGACAGGACAATTCAGTGCCACATGACGTCCTTGACTGCATCCTGTTTTTTTCTTTAAAAAAAAAAAAAAAAGCTATACAGGACATTTTAGGGTAATCAGAGAGATTTGGGTATGGACTGTATGTTAACTAATACTCATTATATCAATTTTAACTAGGGGGGGTTGATAATAATGCTATGGCTATAGCAGAGAATGTCCTTATTTTTAGTTTCATGTCCTTATGAAAGAACTTGACTCATTTGAAAAGATCCTGATGCTGGGAAAGATTGAAGGTGGGAGGAGAAGGGGACGACAGAGGATGAGATGGTTGGATGGCATCACTGACTCAATGGACGAGTTTGAGTGAACTCCAGGCATTGGTGATGGACAGGGAGGCCTGGTGTGCTGCAGTTCATGGTTGAATAAAAAAAATCTTTATCTATAGATAGAGACATAAAAGTAACGTGGCAACATGTTATTCTCCTGGTGAATCTAGAAGACAGTCTAGGTATTCATTTTATCTCAATTTTTCTATAGTTTTCACGTTTTTCAAAATAAAAAGAATCCAACTGTCTTGGGCATGTCTCAAGAAGTAAATGGCTCCAATTTCTTATTGTTTAAAAATTAAAATAACACTATTACAACAGTAATAACAATATTCCACATATTTAAAGACATAAAAACAGGAACTTCCCTGGAGGTCTTTATATGAATGAAATCTTTCTGAACAAATTCTTTTGCTTCTTGCTTCTTGTTGGGGTTGTTCAGTCACCCAGTCAGGTCCTTCTGTTTGCAACCCCATGGCCTGGAGCACGCCAGGCCTCGCTGTCCCTCACCATCTCCTGGAGTTTGCCCAAGTTCATGCCCACTGCATCAGTGATGCCAGCCAGCCATCTCATCCTCTGATGCCCTCTTCTCCTCCTGCCCTCAATCTTTCCCAGCATCAGGGACTTTTCCAATAGTCAGTCAGCTGTTTGCATCAGGTGACCAAAATACGGGAGCCTTAGCTTCAGCATCAGTTCTTTCTTGTGTAGCTATAGTTGATCCTTTTATCATCGCTCTATTGTGTTGTTTAAACAAACCACATGATATATTTATCCACTACAGTCTTTATCAGGCATTTGCATGCTTCACTTTTGGGCTATTGTAAATAATAAGCCCTAAACATTCTGGTACATGGCTCTGATGCATGTATGTGTGAAATTCTCTAGGGATACACCTGGGAATGGAATCAGTAGGTCATGGGATGTGTGGATATCCTCCATTTTCTTAGATATGGCCAAAATGTGTCTATAGCAATCTGCATTCCCACCCGTCACTGATGACAATTCCTGTTGCTCCACATACTTCCCAACACCTGACATTATTACATTTAAGTTTTTGCCAATGTGGTGGCCGCATGGACAGAGGAGCCTGGTGGGCTACAGTCCATGGGGTCACAAGAGTCGGACACGACTTATCGACTAAACCACCACCACCACCAGCTGCATGAATATTTCTCATTGTGGTTTTAGTTTTCATTTCACTGGCTTTTAATGATGTTGGGCACCTTTCCACATGCTTATTGGCAAAATCTATTTCTTTGAACATGCTTTATACACAGACCTTTTTTCTCTTTATTCAATTTGAAAATCCACAAATCAAATGAATTTGGAAGATTATATTGTAGTTAATTTCTCAAAGCCAAATTTACAGCATTGAGTCAACATCAGGAAATCAAGAACTAAGATGAAGAAAGAAGATGAAGTGGGGAAAGAGAGACTGATCAGTAATAAGTAGAAAAGAAAGATTTTAGTGGAAAATCCAGAGGGATAGGAAAGGAGATATAAAATTGTTTTAAAAGATAGGGATGAGGGAATACAATACCATCGTTTATTTTATTTCTTTATTTACTTATTGGCCCTGCTGTACAGCACTTGTGGTCTCGGTTCCCCGACCAGGATCGAACCCAAGCCCCCTGCATTGGAAGCCGGGAGTCCCAGATCCCATCTTTTAAAGCTGTTTTTCATGGATTATAAAGTTGGAACGGGGAGAAAATGCAAATTAAAGATGGTAAAAGGAAAATGGAAACTTACATTATTTTATTATGTAAGGAAGAATGTAAATGGATATTTACATTCTTCTAACAATCTACCTCACAGAGCATATAAGAGGTCCCTTCTGAGTGCCTCACACATACAAACATGTCATTTGAACTTTTGTTCCTCTGCGCTAATGAGACAGCTATTAAATGTTTCCTATCAGTTTAGCAATCACGGGGTTTGCTCAATGTGGCTCTCCATCTGCAGTGAAATAGGTAAAATCTAACCTGTTTGATGCTGCTTACTACTGAGCTGGAATGATTGTTGCTGTCTCAGGTGTTGGTATCGTAATTAACTGGAAGGGAAGTGGCTGTGGTAATTGAGCTTTCTGGTTTGGCCTGGCACTGGGAATTCTTAAAAGGTCATATGCCTCTCTTTTTTTTTTCTTTTTTACATTTTTTATTTTTTGGCTGCACTAGTTGGCTCCCTGACCAGCGACTGAACCCACACCTCCTGCACTGGGTCACCTGGGAAGTCCCTCATATGCTTGTCTTTTTAAGGACTGTCCAAACAATAACGTTTAGGAACTGTGGGTTAGGGTTACCTATTCACAATAACTCATAGAGATAGAGATGTTATTTAACACTTCAGATGCAGAAAAGCAAAAACAAAAAAGTCACTAGCTCGATCTAGGGGAAAAAATGTTCTCTTTATTTAGAAGTTCCAGTTTATATAATCCCTGATCTCCTGGAGAGACAGGGGATATTAAAATATTCAAAACCAGTTCCTCTTGTCCTACACGTGAGTTGACTCAATAGCTTAACGATAAAGGTTATAACAATAATTCATTCAGAGATGTATTACAAGCCAGTAACGAATTCTTACACACATCCTTGAAAATGGAGACCACATTTTACAAAGAAATAAACTAAATCATATCAAATTACTGAAGAGTTCTAGGCCAAACACAGGATTACAGATGGGTTATTTAATTCTATTAGACTTGGATATTTCCTTCCCAAGACTTTGTCCCAAATCCTTAGCCCTTTACAGAATTTTCGGATGGGCAACATTCAATGATACACTCGCAGTCCTGACCTTTTGAGTCTTGACCTTTAACTCTCTCCTGGAGTATCTCTAATTTCTAAAAATCAAAGCCCATATCAGATCCCCTTTTGGACTTCCTCATTTATTTCAGCTATTTGAGTCTCTCCTGATGGCCTAAAATCTTGGAATCGGACCAGGTTCCTCCTTCTGGTCTAGTCACCACTTAATCTAATCAGGAGCAAATTCTTGCCGGATCATTCCTTTTCATGCCCTCCTCACTTTATTTCTAATCCACGCTTTTATCTCTCTCATACCTATACTATCACACCAGCCTCCTAACTAGATGGCTCCAGCCAGTCTTGGGTCCTTGCATGCCAGATTCAGCCTGGAGTTTCCGGCACCCATGTCCTTCTGTAAGCCTGCTGTCCCTGCATGCTGGTCCATTTTGGAATCATGTCCTCGCATCTCAACTGCATCCGTTTGCCTTACCAATCATTTTCGTCATGTATACTGCTTTGATGAGACCTTTCTTTCCAACAGCCCCCACTCTCTTCATTTACTGTCTGAATGCTCCCCTTGACACTAAGGAAGCATACACGAGACTGTGTTCTTTGAATTTTATGACTGGCTCCATCTCCAATGAAGTTAGCAAGAAAAAAAAAAAAAGCTGTTTTTCATGGATTATAAAGTTGGAATGGGGAAAAATGCAAACTAAAGATGGTGAAAGGAGAATGGAACCTTATATTTTTTCATTATGTAAGAAAGAATATAAATGAATTCCTTACAAGCAAGCGTCTTTTGCACCTTACTTTTCTTCCAGTATATGTATATATACTGGATTAAAAAGAATCCTGGGCATCCTTCCTTATCAGCAAACACATTTTTACACAAGCTTTTTAAATGCCCGCTGAATATGGATAATGCATTTGCTTAGTCCGTTAATGACGGACAGTGGTGATTTTTGCAGCTTTGTTATTATCGAGCATGCTACAATGAACATTCTTGCAAATCTAGGGGAACTATCTATAGGTAAAGTAGTAGCCCTGAGGGACTTCACTGGTAGTCCAGTGGGTGAGGATCCACCTGCCAGTATAAGGGACAGAGGTTCTTTCCCTGGTTTGGGAAGGGTCCACATGCCTCGGGGCAACTAAGTCTATGTGCCACTGTTACTGACAGCTGCCTGCACCAAGAGAGGCCGCCCCAGTGAGAAGAGCAGCAGAGAGCAGCCCCCACTCTCCGCAACTGAGAAGGTCCTGGCGCCGCAACGAAGACCCAGTGCAGCCAAAACGAACTGATTTTACATATCGTAGAACTAGGATTGCTAAATATGCATATATACTGGACTAAAAACATGTATTTCAATTTGGATAGAGATAAGGAATCCTCTGTTGAAATAATTTTCACTCTCCACTCTCGTTTTTGATACCACTCAATTTCCTGCCACCCAGGATCTGGACATTGACATGGGAGCTTTGTTTAATGGCAGCTCATCCCCACCGACTATCAGTATTCAAGAACATTGGAAAGCTAGGAGAAAAGGGAATTGAAGGCCAGAAAACTGGAATAATCTGGGATCTGGGGCAAGAGACAGTATCGTCCTTCTGAACTGGAACCAAATGAAATCTAAACGTATCATCTATAAAACAGTGGATCATCTTCAGGCTGGTTTTATTTTTACACATGTGAATGTAAACAAAATGAAAAGTCTTCGTCTTAACCCCTAGGAATTCTCTGAAGGGGTGGTACTATGTAAACTGAGTGAACTCAGAACAGCAGAGTGAAAACTTGATCAAGACAAAAACCCTGCAGAGGGGTGACTTTCCTATCATCTGAACTGCTTTCGTGTGGCCAAATGTTCCTTGTACCACGCAGGAGGGGAGAAGAAGTGAGCTTGTCTCTTAAATGCTTTCGAGTTTTGTTTGTCTATTTAGGGTCCCTTTTTGAAGTCCTGGGCTTCCCTAGTGGCACAGCTGGTAAAGAATCCACCTACAATGTGGGAGACCTGGGTTCAATCCCTGGGTTGGGAAGATTCCCTGGAGAAGGGAACAGCTATCCACTCCAGTATTTTGGCCTACAGAATTCCACGGACTGTATAATCAGTCCACAGGAGGGGCAGAGTCAGACTAGACTGAGCCACTTTCACTTTCAAAGTCTTAGATTTATGGAACAATAAACAATCATTGACAGCTGTATGCTATTTTGGATTCCTCATCCATTTTAGAAGTTGGGTAAGAATACTGACTTATCTGAAAGCTTATCAAATTTGAAATTAACTGAGAAGTATCAAGCTGTAGTTTATCCCGGTGAAACAAACTAAAATGTGGCCATGGCAAAGTGTGTCACTTTTTTCTCTGATAGCAAGATGCAGACATTTTTAATATAAAACATGTTTTCTGTTTAGGGGAGGGAAGCATATCGGAAGCAAGGTTTAAAGAATGGCTTGGCTGGGTCGCCAGATGATGTTATTATTAATAGTATACCATGACACAAATTTTGACCATGGTAATGGGCCAATTTAGAGCAGTCCAAAACAAAGCTTCTCCTTTACTCAGTAGCGTGAGAGATTAGTTTTAGTCCTATCTTTTCCCCAGCATTCAGAAGTATAACCTTAAGCTTACACACTAGGATGGCCCATCTCACCTGGAATAGGGCAAAGCTTGCCCGTGGGATCACTTCCTGATGAATGGAGTGAGGCTGAAAGAGGGAGCAAGCGGGGTCTTCCCTTTGTCACCGATGAAGCCTGGCTTCCTGGGTGTACACGAGGAAGACCTAGAAAGATACAGAAAGTGAATTCATCTTGGGCGGCTACCTTCCCTGCCTCCTGCACCCTAGGGTAGCTCCTGAGTGCAACCTTCTGAGCTCTCTAGAGTGTCTTATGGTAAAAGTTTCTACTCAGATGCTCCAGGTACGGATACAACCCCTCTAAGACCCTCGCCCGAGAAGGCAGGTCCAGTCCTCACCATGAAGCTGTTCCAAGCCCCCTGAGCCTCCATCCTTACTCTGCGGGACCAACCTCTTCCTCCTTGGAGATGGACCACTGACGCCCCGACGGCCTAGAGGACCAAAGGCCGTCCCCACCTCCAAGGTGGCTGCCAGACTAACAGGGGCAGCTCCGCGCCCTGGGGAACCTCAATTAACTTGACCTCCTTACCCCTGGGTGAATTCAGGAGGGGAGGCGGACGCGGCTACAGACCCCCCCCCCCCCCCCCCCCGACCCCCCACCCGAAAGCCTTTGCTGTGCGCTGTATCCCGCGCAAGGTGGGAAAAAGTCTACGTATAAGGCGGCAGGATTAAGCGAATTCACATCTAGCGGTGAAAGACCGATCCCCAGGGTCTTCCTTGATTCCCGCCCCCGCCCCCCACTATAAAAGCAGCTGCTCAGTAACCCGGAAGACTCTGAATGGTGGGGACGGTGGTGTAGGCCGGGCTGGAGAGGAGTTGGGGGACTGGGAGACTCCCTCCGAGACGGAAAGGCTGGGGGGCGCAAATGCTGTGGGTCCGGGCCCTGCCAGGCCTGCTGCCCGTGACCCAGTCCAGCCCGGAGCCCGACGTCCGGGCCGACCAGGACGTAGTAGCTGCTGAATAAATACTTGTGGAATGAGAGAAAGTCCGCGTTCCTTCCCGGACACGTCCAGGGGCCGGGCCGCTGCGGTTTCCTTCCAGCGCGCTCGCCCACACCTCCCCGGGCGGCGGCTGGGCTCGGGGCCGGGGACTTCCCGGGGCGGGGGCGGACGGAAGGGGCTGGATGCCCGGGGCGGGCACGTCCAGCGCGGGGCCCCGCGGGCCGAGCGGACGTGGACGACGACCAGGGCGGGGTGGTCAGCCGCTTCTCCGGGTCTGGCCCGAGTCCTCCCGGCGGGGGCCCCCAGGGGGCAAGGCGGGTCGCGGCGCTCTCGGACCTCGGGACTCGCCTTCGCTGTCCGCCGCGAGGCCCGCAGGGCCCCTCGGAGCTCCCGAGGAGCCAGGCGCCCTCGCAGAGGGCCCCGGACGCGCTTTCCGGCGCCGGCGGGGCTTTTCACACTTTCTACCCCACCCCTCGCCACGGGAACCGCCCGGGGAACCGAGAGGGGGTGCGGAGCGCCTCGCAAGGGACCCTTTTGTGCCCTCGCTGTTTGCTGGGACCTTTTGCTTCCGAAGGGAGCCTCCTCACACCCCCTTCCTCTCGGGCAAAGTCTTGTAGTTTCCCTGGAAGTCGGAAAGAGGTGGAAGGAGAGGGCTGCGGGGCGCTTTCTCGTTAGTTTCCCGTCCCGAAACTCTTAAAATATAAATAAACCCCAAGCGTTCGGCCGTAGGGAGACTTTGGGAGTCCGGAGGAAGCAGCAAGCCGTGCATTCCTCCGTCCGCCTCCCTCCCACCTGGCCCGCGGCTCCCCTCCCCCGCTGCCGCTGACGCCCGGCTCCGGCCGGCGCCCAGGCCCGCGCGGAGAGCTGCGGGAGCGGCAGGGTTAAGCCCTGGAATGTGGCGGCGAGGAATGTGCATGCAGATGAGCCGGGCGGGGGGGCGGGGCGGTGGGCGGGGCTGGTCTGGAGGGGTGGTGAGGGCGGGTCAGGGGCGTGCTGAGGGGCGGGCACATGCTAATAGCATGCAAATGAGGAGCCCGTCGCCGCCTCGGCCGCCGCTCTGCCGAGCTTCCCGGATCCGAGCCCAGACGGCGGCGACTCGGGCAGCCTGGGCGCCGCGACCCTCGGCGGCCGTATTGGGACGGGGAGGAGGAGGAGGAAGAGGCGGAGGCTGCGGCGGCGATCGCGAGGAGGAAGAGGAGGCGGAGGAGGGTTAGCTCGCCCGCTCCGACGCAGACATGGTGGACTGATCCCCGGCGGGGCCGAGAGCAGGGTTTCCTGAGACGCCCCCAGTCCCCTCGCGTGGCCCCCGCCGCAGCCCCGCGGGCCCCCACCCCTCGCCGGCGCCCGGATCTGGGGTGCGGCGGCCGGGCCCGGGCAGTCGCGTTCCCGCCGCGTCCCGCGCCCGGTTCCCCTATGGAGGCGCCGCCCGCCGGCGAGGCCGCCGACCATGCCTAGGAGGGCCGGGAGCGGGCAGCTGCCGCTACCCCGGGGCTGGGAGGAGGCCAGGGACTACGACGGCAAGGTCTTCTACATCGATCACAACACCCGGAGGACCAGCTGGATCGACCCCCGGGACAGGTGGGCGGCCGGGCCGGGGGGCGGGCGCGGGGACCTGCCTCGGGAGCGCGGCGGCGGCTGTTGTCCGGGAGACCCGGCCGAGCGGCGGCGCCCGCGGCGCGGGGGGCGTGGGGCGCGCGGGGCGTCGCCTGCCCCCGGGGGTGCTGCCGGGAGGGGTCCCGGGGAGGAGGCGCGGGGACCATCCGCCCGAGCCGGGGCTGCGTCAGCCCGGCCAGGCGCCCTGGCCCGAGGGGCCCGCGGAGAGCCGCCGCAAACAGGCTCCCCCTTGGCCACTACCTACCCCAGCGCCCCGGGACCTTGAGACGCTCGGGGCGCGGAGGCGAGGGTAGGATCGATGCCCTGGGCGAGCTCTGTGTCTGATTAACGGACCCAGAAGGGCCACCTGAGCCCTGCTCGGAGCCCGCCTCCGCCCGGAGTTGACCAGATGGAGGCTGGAGGGCACATTCGGCCTGGGTGGCGGGGCGGGGCCCGGGGCCTCCCAGAGGAGGAAGGCCCGAGCGCCAGGTGGGGGGTCACCCACTGGCTAGGCCACCTGTGGCATCTCTGAGGGCCGTTCTTGGCTTCCAGCCTCGAGTGCACTTCTTGACCCGGGGCGCGCCCGCAAGCAGGCCGGAGGCCCGGGGCGTGGAGGGGGTCCGGGCGCCCTTCCCCGCTGGACCCGGCTGGTGGGTGCAATTGACTTTGCCCCTCAGATTCTGGAGACGCTTGTGTGGGGGTTTGCTGCCTGGTGTTTATCTTCACCTGAATACTTGAACTGCCTCCCAGATCTTGAAAAGACAGATTCTGTTTTGAAATAAGAAGTGGTGACATGAACCGTAGAACTGAACCTTGGTTATTGAGGAACTGGCGGACTTGAGCTTAGCATGTGTTCCTGTAAGTTTTTAACACACTTTTTATTCCTGCTCAGAAGCAAAGAGGAAAAACATGACATTCTAAGAAGTTTAGGAGCTGAAGTTTAGGTGAATGTTCACAAACATTGTTTCTCTCTTCCATCTTTCTTTTCACCCTGAAAAATAAAATGTCTCATAGTTAGATTTTTAGAAGAATCATAGGAAAGATTTCTAATAGTAAATTTGTAAACTGTCTATTAAGGAAATATTCCTACTTATAAATTTAAATAATATACCATTAGGGAAAATTCCAAATCTTAGATGGTTATCATTTCTGAATTTTCTTTCCACCTTTGTGTGTTATTCTTACTTTATGTTCTCAGTTACTTTTATCCTAAGAATATTGGTTTTGAATGCTATTAAAGAGCAGTTATAAGAAAGTCACAAGTGGCATTATAAATTTATGGAGCAATCCTTGTTAAATTATCCATGAAGGTATCAGTTTAGGTTTCCCTCTTGAAATGAGAAAAGACACCTGTGCTGAGGTCGCGTCTTGCTCCACCCTGGTTGCCTGTTACTGGCTTGATGAAAGTTATGACAAGCATCACACCTTCACAGTCTCTCCAGGCGTGTTAGCTGTTGTCATAAACTTCACGCTCCAAGCCAGTTATTGCACTTTGAAACTACTTAACAGATAGTAAATGTCAGTGATGATGGTGTGCACCCAACAGTGGCTTTTAAGGCACCTGTATAAATACTTGACTTTAACAGTCGTAGGGTCATTCTTTCTGCTTTCTGATACTTGGAGTTTCAGGTTATTGAAACTTCAATGCATTCTTGAAATATTTAGGCATTTGAGGTTCTCTTCTGCTTCAGTTTACATGATTTGTTAATATCATCTCTCTTGTGTTTACTAATAAGGACTACAAGACTAGGTAATTCCTGGGTAAAGCAAATAGAAGGTGAAGTAAAATTATATGGCTTGGCTTATCTTTATCACCACTTCTTAAACAAGTTAAGCATGTCTTTTATTTTAAATTGTTAATGGATTAACAATTATCATGAACTCTGTTTTCAGGAAATGTGTAACCACTTCATTTGATGGGGACAAACAGTTTTGACTAAGGTGATTTGTTATTATTCCACTTTTTCTTGAAGCTGTTGTACCTTTAAGTATTTATAAATCTGACTGCTTATAAATATTTCTGGATATCAATAATAAGAGTTTTAAAGATATTCTGCAAGATCAGAGTCAGAGCTGATATACTCAGTTTAAATTTGGTTGTATTTTCTTTTAGGGCAATGAAGTGTCTATACGGTCTTGCTCACTAGTGTAGAAGATGGTCGGAGATGTTATTTGAAGGAAGCTGTGGGCAGTTTTGTTACACACTTAGCAAACGTGGGCAGAAGTATCATACAGGTCAATTGGAGTGTGCCCCTTCTTTTTACAGGATCAAATGAGAAATCCTGGAAGAAAAGTGACTTGATAAACTGTGGGTCTGCAGTACTTTTTAACTTTTAAAGCCATTATGATTATTTACCCATATTTATGTCCAGAAAAATAATTTTGTGTTTTTTATGGTCTACCAGAATCTGTAAGGTATTTCTGATTGCAGAGGTAATTATGCAGATATCTTAGAGGAAGAATGGGGGATTTCACAGGAACATAATTTTATTAAATCAATGGTGATTTTAACATATTGCAGTATTATTTTAAATGCTTTTAAGCTTTTGGAGGTTGATGACACAGTGCAGACTCTGCTGTGATATGATCAGAGCTCTCATTGCTCCACCTTTATTAGCTGAAAAAAAGCTCAGATGAGTATCTGAACCCCTCGGAAGCTGCCTTTTCGCCTCTAAAATGAAGATCATACTACCTGCCCCATAGGGTATCTTGGGTGCCCATGATGAGGGCCCAGCCAAAGAGGAGTAGCTGTAGTGTTGTCATTCCAGTTCAGGAACCCATTGGTCACTCAGGGCAGCCCTGGAAAGAACAGATGTTCTGACACACATTTTCTCAGTGTTTATTGTGTGGTAGCCTCCGCACTAAGCTCTTTAACTGGGATCTCATTTTATCCTTCCAGTAGTCCTGAGAGGTGGGTGTCGTTCTTATCTTCCAGTCACAGTTGGGGAAATGGAGTCACAGGGACCATTGCTGTGACATGTGAGTGGGAATTTGCAGCCACAGAGCCCAACTGTAGAGTCTGAGTCCTCTGCCATTCCTCTGGACTTACATGCTCAGCGGTCTTTGCGTGGAGCACAACCTCTTTGCTTAAGGTTGATTTTTTAGGCTGATTGACCAGTCTTTTTTCTTTTTTACTTTTATATAATTTTTTTTCCATTCTGTACAGTTTTTAAATGTTGCTTCCATGTATAGTTAATACACAGTATTGCCCATATTCCCCATGTTCTACAGTACCTCTGTCAGCCTGTCTTACATCAGTAATTTACACCTTTCACTCTCTCAGCTCTGTGTTGCCACCCCTCCACACTGTAACCACAAGTTTGCTTCTGTGAGTCTGCTTCTTTTATGTTGTAGTCACTAGCTTCTTGTATTTTTTTAGATCCCATGTATAAGTGATATCATATAGTATTTATCTTTCTCTATCTGACTTATTTCACTTAGTGAAATACCCTCCAAGTCCGTCCACGTTGCTGCAAATGGCAAAATTTTGTTCTTTTTTATGGCTGAGTCATAGTTCATTATATATATATACCACGTCGTCTTTGTCTATTCATCTGTTGATGGACACTTAAGTTATTTTCACATGACCCATTTTTCTTGGTCTTCAGAGGATCCTGTCAGCTATGTAGGATTCTCTGATGCCTGAGCTCACCACACAGGGTGAATGCCTTGGGGTGTGGGCTGGGAACCCGTCAAGCTGACCCCACTGAACCACAGAGCTGGTCCAGCTAGAACTTAGCAGTTCAATGTTCTCTTGAGCACGTTAGAAGTTCAGTTTGGGTAAGAGTTAAGGGCTCCATATCAATGTGAATAGATTACAGTTTTACTGTAACAACCTTGACTTTGCCCTTCCTTTCCCCCTCCCCGAGTCACCGGGGAAAACTTCTCCTCCGTGTCCATGATTCCTTGGCAACCCGTCCCACCCCAAGTGGACCAACTGTTCTTTTGCAAGTCTGACCCTAACTCACCTCTTATTTTGCTCAACATAGGCCCCCTTTGACCACACCAAATGGTGTTTATGGTGGGTCATAGATCATGGCCAAATGGCCCGGTGCTTTAAAAAAAAAAAAGCTAGTCCACATTTTCTCCTATTCAATGAAGGAGAAAAAGGTGGAATGTTGGATTTATTTGCCTCTTGGAGGAGTAGATGGCTAAGGCAAACAGACATCAGGGCCAGGATGAGTGGTTTTACAAACTCCCAGGGGAATTCTGTTCATTTTCTGTCCTCGAATTGGATGTTACAGTAACTTTGTCTCATTGAACTTAAAAGATTTATCACCACATAAAGCGACTTGGTAAAGAACCCGCCTGCAAATGCAGGAGACTAAGAACTCAGATTCGATCCCTGGGTTGGGAAGATCCCTTGGAGGAGGGCACAGCAACCCACTCCAGCATTCTTGCCTGAAGAATCCCATGGACAGAGGAGCCTGGCGGGCTACGGTCCATGGGGTCACAAAGAGTCAGACACGACTGAAGCGACTTAGCACGCATGCAGGCAAAGCTACTTTATGTTAAAACGGGTTGATGGGCCATAATCTCTGGTTTATGGCTTGCATCAGACGTTGAGCAACTTGTGCTTTCTGACTGGTGGGAAAAAATCCTGGGGATTGGGAGCCGGGTATAGCAAAAGGATGTCAGCTGGGTATCACCAGTGTCTAAGTTACCTTTGGTTCTCCACACCCGTCCTAACCAGCACCTGGTTAGGCTCTGTGGAAACTCTATGTTATCTTTCTTTCAAAGTCAAAGCAAGTAATTTTTCTCAACTTACTGCTGGAGTGTGAATTCTTCAATATTGCTCTCTTTGTCCTTTGTATCTGGTAGGTGTTAAATGCACATTGGTTCTGTTGTTGTGTAGTCGCTAAGTCATGTCAGACTAATTTGTGACCCCATGGACTGGAGCCTGCCAGGCCCCTCTGTCCATGGGATTTCCCAGGCAAGAACACCAGAGTGGGTTGCCATCCCCTCCTCCAGGGGATCTTCCCAACCCAAGGCTTGAACCAGCATCGCCTGCGTTGCCAGGCAGATTCTTTACCGCTGAGCTACCTGGGGAGCCCGATGAAGAAAGTTTGTCAAGTTAATGAAAGAATGCAAGTGGAGCTACTCTCGTTTCCAATTTCTTATTGTTGGGTTTTCAAAAACTATACCCATAACCACCAACAACCAGAGACAATTGATTTTCCAGTTAGATTAAAAATAATGAGAACATTAAGCCTCTGCGTTTTGACTAACAGCATAAATATGTGAATTACTTATGAGAGCAAAGAACACAAAATCAACCCCAACTGTCTTGATCACAGTCGCCCTTGTCATAGATGGCTGGGGATTGTCCCTCTCCAGGCCTTGTCCAACTCTGAGTGCCAAAGTGCTTACTGTGATTTGAGTGATTATGGTATTTGAAGTGTGGAGAGGTTCTTAGAAGGTTTTTGTTTTGTTTTTTTTTTTAATCTCTCTGGGAAGCCCTAATTTAAACATAACTATGCTGTCCTCCAGAAGTTCCCAGCAGAAATACTTCTTGTTTTCAACAGTTGGCTGTGACGCTTGCTGGAGTGAGTTGTGGTTGCTGAGTACACAACTGAGATTTCTCCCCTGAATTTTACTGGTCCATAGATTGCAGTTTAATTTTGTTAGAACTCTCAGGACAAGAATTGCCTTTTCCAAGAAAGACTATTATTTATGAATAGGCAATTGATTGATTTTTAGCAACAAATCACTTAAGTTGTGAGCTACATAATCAGACACAGTGATACGTGGCCTGCAAGCCAATTTCCTGTGGGTGAGCTCTGGTGGGTCGTGCTCCACCTGCCTCTGGGGCTTGGACATGTTGCCCTATGGATGGCACGTGGGTACTTTTTCTGCCTGGATGTCTGTAGGAAAACCATGCCCCTGCTGTAGAGGAGTGTAGCCAGCCTCATGGAGCCGAGGTGGGACTTGAACTGCACTAGCCCTCATGCAGTGTAGATCCCTAGAGACTTGGCCCTGATCCTGTGTACTGCCCTAGTCCCATGAACTGGACTGAAACTGGTTGAACTGATTTCCTATTTGAATTTTGGGCTGATTTCTTCATCCATTTCTAAAGCTCTTTTAATTGGAAAAATCACCACAGAAATATAAAGAAAAGGAAAGCGATTTTTAAAGGCACGGAAACAGTGGCTGACTTTATATTTTTGGTCTCCAAAATCACTGCAGATGGTGATTATAGCCATGAAATTAAAAGACGCTTACTCCTTGGAAGGAAAGTTATGACCAACCTAGACAGCATATTAAAAAGCAGAGACATTTCTTTGTCAACAAAGGTCTGTCTAGTCAAGGCTATGGTTTTTCCAGTAGTCATGTATGGATGTGAGAGTTGGACTATAAAAAAGGCAGAGCGCAGAAGAATTGATACTTTTGAACTGTGGTGTTGGAGAAGACTCTTGAGAGTCCCTTGGACTGCAAGGAGATCCAACCAGTCCATTCTGAAGGAGATCAGCCCTAGGTGTTCATTGGAAGGACTGATGTTGAATCTGAAACTCCAATATTTTGGCCACCTGATGCAAAGAGCTGACTCATTTGAAAAGACCCTGATGTTGGGAAAGATTGAGGGCAGGAGGAGAAGGGGATGACAGAGGATGAGATGGTTAGATGGCATCACCGACTCAATGGACATGAGTTTGGGTAAACTCCGGGAGTTGGTGATGGACAGGGAGGCCTGGTGTCCATGGGGTTGCAAAGAGTCGGACACGACTGAGCAACTGAACTGAACTGACTATGTATGTAAGTTATAGATAAAAATGATTCCCCAAATATATAGCTTCAGAATGTTTTCAGTGTCTTTAGTGGTTTTTTTTCCCCAGCTATTTATTTTTTACTGTGATAAAAACATCACATAAAATTAGCCATTTTAAAGTGCACAGTTCAGAGGGTTTTTTTTTTCTTTTAGTGTGTTCATAGTGTTGTGCAACTGTGATCATTATGTGATTCCTGAACGTTTTTATCACCTCCAAGAGAAACCTGGTACCCATTAAGAGTTCCGTCCCCATTCTTCCTCCACCCCTGATGCCTTTGGAAACCCCTAATCTCCTTTCTGTCTCTATCTTTTTGCCTAAGTGGACATTATAAATGGAGAAATGCAGTATATTTCCTTATGTGCCTGGCTTCTCATGTTTAGCATAAGGTTTTCAAGATTCATTCATGTTGTAGCCTGTACCAGCATTTCATTCCTCTTTGTGACTTTGATGATATTCCGTTGTGTGGCTATACCACACTTTGTTTACCCATGCATCAGCTGTTGGGCATTTGTACTGTTTCTGCTTTCTGGCTGCTATGAATAGATGCTGCCATGAGCATTTGTGCATGATTTTTATATGACTATATGTCTTTAATTCTCTTGGGTAAAATACCTAGACTTGGAACTGCCGGGTTATGTGTTAATTGTATGTTTGACTTCATGAGGAGCTGCCAGAATCTTTTTCCACAGCAGCTGCATCATTTTCACTTCTTCCAGCAGTGTGTGAGTGTTCCAGTTTCTCCACATCCTCACCAATGCTTGGGTGTTTGTTTTTTTTTTTTTTTTAGCATTTCTAGTGGACATGAGCTAGTAGAGTTAGTATCTTACTGTGATTGGTTTTGTTTTTTTTTTCTTTGGCCACACCTCGAAGCATATGGGATCTTAGTTCCCCAACCAGGGATGAAACCCATGTCCCCTGCCTTGCAAGCATGGAATCTTAACCACTGGACCATTGGGGAATTTCCTTACTGAGGTTTTGATTTGCATTTCCGTGTTTTGATAGTCTGGATATGACCCAAGTTTTCTCCTTGTATCCTGCTACTGTACCCATCTTTTTGTGTCTCCCAACAGGCAGAGGAAGAAGAGTTAGGGTGAATTAAAAGTAGAAAATACCGATAAGGTACATATTAATTTTTTGTCTTCATCTTGGATAAGATATTCTAAGAGGCATAGATGTGAATTGCATAGATAATGAATCATAATCTGTGTGTATGTAAACAGCCAGCTTATTCGATGATTTGATGTTTAAAAGCTTTAAACTAGTAATATATGGTAAGGATTTAAATCGTTTAAAAAAAAAAAAAAAGGCAGTTGGAGGAAGTGTGACTCCAAAGCTTCAGCCAGGCGATTGAGGAAAATGTCCACAGTGATAAGTCATGTTGAAGTGCCACTGATACGATGTGATGGTCACTTTTTCTGGGTGGTCTTTCTCCCAGAAAACCAGTCTAATCATGAGAAAAACACCAACCAAATCTCCATAGAGGGCATTTCATAAACTATCTGACTAGTATTCCTTAAAATTGACATGGTCATTAAAACAAGGAGTGTCTGAGAAGCTGTCCCAGCCTAGGAAGGCAGGATGAATATGCAGTAGGGTGTCATGATGGGATCCTGGGGCAGAAAAAGGGCACCACATTAAAGCTAAGGGAACCTGCATCTTAGGTAATAACAGTGTATCAATATTGGTTCATGGATTTGAAAAGCTTAACCATGGGGGAAACTGAGTGGGATGTATGGAAACTCTGTACCAACTGTTTGCTTTCTGTAAATCTAAAACTGTTCTAAAAAATTTTAGTTTACTTTTTAAAAAATTACAGAAAAACATGCAAAACAGTTGGAAGTGTTTTTCTTTCGTCAAAGTGTGACCATACTATATAATTATGGTTTTTTAGTATACTTGAAAAGCAGGGTGGGCTAACTATGGCCCAAGGGCCAAATCCCAGACCACAGCCTTCTTTCTGTGGAGCCCTCTAGCTGAGAATGGGTCTTACATCATTAAAGGGTTGTAAGAAACAAAAACAAAGAAGAATATGTGTCCGAGATTGTACGTGGACCACAAAGCCTTAAATATTTACTCTTTGGCCCTTTTCAGAAGAAGTTTGCCAACCTCTGATGTCAAGTGAAATGAGAAAGCCTTAAAAATATTTTATGTGTGCGTGCATGCTCGGTTGTTCCAGTCATGTCCAACTCTTTGTGAGCCCGTGGACTGCAGCCCACCAGGCTCCTCTCTCCATGGGATTCCCAGGCAAGAATACTGGAGTGGGTTGCCGTTTCCTTCTCCGGGGGATCTTCTCAATCCAGACATGGAACCCACGTCTCCTGCATTTGGTGGGCAAATTCTTTTATCACTGCTGAGCTATTAGGAAAGCCCAAAATATTTTATACAAACACTTAAAAGAAATATTAGTCTTTTATGATAAGGTGGAATGTTTATCAGTGGTCATTGACCATCGATTTCACAAATAATTTGGACTCTAGGCACTGTTGTATAAAAATAAATCAGACATGGATGCTGAATCGGAGATGCCTTGTTTCTCTTACTGCTTTTCTTCTAATGACATACAGCACACTCCTGAAAGTTTTCCAGACCTGTTCTTGCCTGTCTTAGCTGGAATTGTACACTGGGACAGGAGAGAAACAGGCAGAAGGAAACACAGACTCTTGGAAGTACCCCAGTTGTTTGTGTCCAGTTTACTCTTGGAAGTATAAACATTACAGTGATCTGTGTTGATCATTGGAAGGGCTGACTTTCCCAGGGACATCTTGATAGTATTTATAAAGCACAGAGTTGGTGATGATGATCAAATAGAAAATACTTGTGTGTGTTCTCTTCACAAAGCTTTCACAAGTGCAGGTGTTGCAAAGATGCTGTGAAGGGCGAAAATCATTTTCCTCTGCAAATAATTTTTCTGACACTATTAACCCTGATGTCAGTAAAGAAATCACAGTTCTGAGAAGACAGCAGTGAGTAGCACTGGAATCAGGGCCCACTGGGAGGTCCCAGTGGAGAATCTGAGCAGAGATGTTCACTTAACCAGCTTTGGTCTCACTGCGGGGGAAGAGGCGGGGGGGTGGTGCGGAGTAGGAGATTTACTTTTAAAGAAATGTAGACATTATTTTGAGGGCTTCCCTGGTGGGTCAGACAGTAAAGAATCTGCCTGCAAAGCAGAAGACCCAGGTTTGATCCCTGGGTCAGGAAGATTCCCTGGAGGAGGGCATGGCAACCCACTCCAGGATTCTTGCCCATGGACAGAGGAGCCTGGCGGGCTACAGTCTATGGAGTCGCAGAGTCAGACACAACCAACTGACTTAATACTTTGACACTTTCAGACATTATTTTGACTTAATAGTGACTTTCAGCCAAGTAAATGTCCCTCTTTTTTGGGGGAAATGAGTGTGTCAGGAGTGGGCAGGCAGAGAGCCTTTGCTAGAGTCCATTCGTGCTGTGTTTTCTCACAGGCTCCAACCTGAGTACCGACAGTTTGCGTTGTAGGCAAGGTTGACCTAGAGAGATTTGTGCTACAAACTCCTGATGAAAATTCTGACTTAATGAAAGACCAGAAATTACTTGACTGATACCACTCCATTGTATGCGAGGGTGGTTTCGTTAAGTGGCACTGTTAATCAAATGTAAAGCATGGTAGATAATGTTTACTCTCAAAGGTTTGAAGAGCACACCAGTTCATTTAGTGCAAAACTTTACAGTTTTCCTTTGTGTTGTGGTTTTAAATAGAAATGAATTGAAATGCCAGGCTTTTTATTTATTTATTTATTTTCTGTGAAATTATGGCCTGAGGATAAGAACGCGCCATCCGTGTGAAAATCCGGAGGAAGAAGAGTCCAAAGCAGAGGAACAGGTTAGATTCCTAGCCCTCCTGCCTAGTACAATAGCTGCTAGGAATGTGTGGCTATTTAAATCAATCAGAATTAAATAAAGTTAAACATTTAGTTCCTCACTAAATATTTAATCTCACTAGCCGCATGCTAAGTGCCCAGTAGCCAAGTGTACGGATATAGAGCATTTCTGCCAGTGCAGAAAGCTCTGTCGGACTGCACTGTCCTAAAGTGCTAGGGAGGTTGCTGGATTCAGGGGACTGAAAGAGCCCGTGTGGCCGCAGTGAGAGATGGGGAAGTAAGGGACTCAAGAGAGGAGGCAGAGAGGTAAAAAGGGCGTCTGATCAGGGATGCCTTGTACACCATCAACATTTTAAGGGCATCTGGGAGCCATTGGAGAGTTTTTGGTTGAATGGAGCAGTGATGGGGCTTGTGTGTGTGTGTGTGTGTGTGTGTGTGTGTGTCTATGCCCATTTTTTTTTAAAGAGATCATTACTCTATGGAGAAGGAATCACAGCAGCTATTGCAGTCATGTAATCTAGGTGAGAAACAATCAGATCTTGAACTGGAATGATGGCTTTGGCAATGGATTGGAGATTGTTTTTTCAGGTGAAAGTGAAAGAACTTACATGTACTGGTGGGGAAAGACCACGGAGGGCTTCCCTGGTGGCTCAGACGGTAAAGAATCGGCCTACAACGCAGGAGACCCGGGTTCAGTCCCTGGGTCGGAAAGATCCCCTGGAGAAGGGAATGGCTACCCATTCCAGTATTCTTGCCTGGAGAATCCCGGGGACAGAGGAGCCTGGTGGGCTACAGTCCTTTGGGTCGCACAGCTGAGCAACTAACAGTAAAGACCGAGGAAGGAATATGGTTGGTTGGCATCCACTGCATCAGTGCTCCAGAGTTCTGTTGCAGATTTATCGGTCTGAGATGGTTGTTAAGACATGTACATGGAGACATCGAATAGGCAGCTGGATATAGAGTCTGGAGTTCAGGAGACAGCTCCAGAGCTGGAGGCGCTAAATTCAGGGATACATAGCTAGTGTTTTAAAATTGTGGGATGGAGTGAGACTCTTGGGAATGCAGGAAAAGAAGAGGTCCCAGGACTGAGCCCTGAAGCATGAAGTATTTGGAGCAGGGGAGTGAATCCTCATTCCAGCTGAGATGTTATGTTCATTCTCATGGGAACTTACCTTGTACTTTCCACCACTGTGCTAAAGATGATGAAGTCGCTGATGATAGTGACCTAAGTACCGCGCATGTCGTTTCAGGCTCTGGGAGGGCAGGTCCTGCCTCTGTCTTGCTTACTGGGTTGTATTTCAATATTCAGCTCTCTGCAAGGTCTTAATAAATATTTATGTAATAAATGAACCTTTGACAGGAACCATTAGCCTCCCGATTTTAGGAAGCTGAGGCTTAATAGGTGAAGCATCTTGTCTAGGGCACAGAGCTGTTGAGCAGTGGTGGTGGGACTCGCCCATGTCCATCTCACTTCAAAGCTGTGCCTTTCACCAGGCGGAACCTCCAGGTGCTACTCACAAGGGCCCTCGGCCTCGGTTTGGGGTTGGAGGCCACGACCACCTTTCAGGATTCAGTTTCAACACTGGAAGCTTCCCTGGACCTCTCAGCCCCACGAGATCTTCCATGTTTCTCACGGTGCTTGTTTTCAGCATCAGTATCAAAACTAAACGTATACTTCATTGATTCTTGTAATTGAACTGTTACCTTTTTCAGAATTTACTTTTTATTTTTCCAAACAAGTGGGTAGGCTCCATTTGGGTCAACCATGCGCACTCCTCTTTATTTAATGCCCCTTCACAGGACACCCAGCCCAATGTCTTGTGCATATTTGGTGCTCAGTTGAAGCCAGATCTGATTCTGTCACTCCTGCCTCATTCCAGGGCTTTGAGTTCTTTCAGAGGCTGAGATCTGATTGGCTGTATCCTACATCTTTCTGTTTCTAAAACCCCTCTGACCTTGTACCACAGCCTGCTCCCAATCCAGGCATCTGTAGAGCCATCCACAGCACCTGCACCGCCCTCCCATGTCCCCGCCCCAATTTGAGGACAGATGAACTGATTATTAAAAGGATGGAGAATTTTCAAAGCCATAACGCTGAGCTCCAGCTCTCCCAGATTCTTTGACAGAACTCTTTCTCTCACATTGATTGAAACCCTGAAGAGCCATCTGTTGTGAGAATGCCTTGGTTCCACAAGTGTGTAAGTTACAGACCTTGATTGGAATTCTTTTTTAACCTTTGAGCCTAAGTCTTGGCCGGGGGCAATTGTTTCTTTCTGTATATTGCCCTGTTAGCGTTTGCTTTACTCTGCTTAGATTTGGATTCAGGCTCTGGCCTCGGTTAAGGGAAAGTGGCAGAAACTAAGAGGCACACTTCACCTATTAAGCCTCAGCTTCCTAAAATTGGGTCGCTAATGGTTCCTGTTAAAGCTTTCCTTTATTCAATAAATATTTATGAAGACCTTGCACAGAGCTAAATGCTGAAATACAACCCAGTAGGAAGTGGCAGAAACAAATAGATGAAGCTGTGAAACTTACCTGGAAAAATATGAACATTTCACTAAAACCGTGGTTTGTAAAGGAATCGTTAAACTTGCACATTCCTTATCCCTATCACAAGCTACGCTTTTTTTTTTCTTTGTTAGAGCTGAAGCATATACTCTGTATCTGCTGCTATATGGGAAGCTAGTATTCTTACATTTCCACTTTTGAGTTGGTTTGAGATCTAAGTTTGTGAATTTCAATTAAATGCTTAGATTAGGCATGTGAAAAATCTTTTGTTCCTGTGTTGCTATGAGCAACAGTTGTTAAAGTTAATCTTCCCTTTTAAAGGAATTGTGGGCAAATAAATATATGAATTTTAACAGGATAAAAAAAAAAAGAAAGGTCGTCCTTGAATGTTGTGACTGTTCTGCCTATAAAGTAAATCGTTACTAGGACCGTAATGATCCTGGTGAAGGGAAGAATGCGGTAGAAGGGAATACTCATCCACACTTTGACAAAACATTCCTAAAATACTATTCAAATGAGGAAAGACCACGGGCTGCAGTCGAGTGTAGCCAAGCCTCGAGTCCGACTGCGTTTATTATTGTGGCCAAAAAGAAGCCGTGTGTAGTGGTTTGCGTAGGAAACCCATGATTTATCTGAAATTTCCCAACTTTCTGTCCTCTTCTTAAAAAAAAAAAAAAAAGACCTCGCCTCTCCTCCTCCCCACACTGCACATTATCTCCTCCGTAAAGACTTCATTTGTCCTGAGGTTTGTCTCATTGCTCTCCACCCTACTTCAGCCTAAATTTTCCTGACCCGGTGGTGGCTTGCTGTTTGATTCTGTCTGTCGTGTGACTGTTTGATTATACTGCTCTGTGCTGTGGAAACGAGCAGTGTTCACCCAAATCAGCGGCAGTAGTGAAGGCCCAGGTTGTCCCCTCGGAAGGGAAATCTAGAGCTGGCCCCGCGGTGGAGGCTGCTGGGTGGGTTTCCGTGGATTCACTCTGCAGACGGGCACCAGGAATGGGGCCGGCCCGTGGCAGCCAGTTCCCCAGTTAGAGGCATGCGGGCTGGGAACTGGACTGACTTGCAGGGATATATGCGTGCATGGGTGTGTGCTCAGTCGCGTCTGACTCTCTGTGACCCCGTGGACTTTTAGCCCGCCAGGCTCCTCTGTCCACAGGGATTCTCCAGGCAAGAATCCTGGAGGGTTTCAGGGATGTATATCGGTAATGTAATTCATTCTCCCTCAGAGAACACAGGACTCAGTGAAGAGACGCCCTTTGTCCTCCTCCTGCATCCTTGCCTTGTCCCCAGCTCACTCTTGAGAGCAAACCCTGAAGCTCTAGCCCTTGACACAGTTTGCAGGAAGATAACATAACTTTCTTCTGTAAATTTCAGAATAACCTCTGGAGCCCTCCACCTTCAGGAAGGGGTCAGACACCCACCTCCCAGCACCTCTGTGTAGCCATCTATGTACCTTGTGTGTTGGGAAACAGTGATTTCTTTTTTGAAACAACAGTTTCATTTTAATTTTAAAAATTTATATTGGATTTTTATATATTTTTAAAATGCCAGTTTTAAAAGCAGAGATACAATGTTTGGATATTAATTCTAAAAGATATTCTGGGTTAAGAGTGAGAACTTAAAAGAACATATAGTGTTTGAGATGAATATTCTCTTAACTCATCAAGGAATGTTTTTTATGTGTAAATCATAGAAAACCATGCCTCACGTATGTAAAGTACATTTCCTTTCACTATTGTCAGTTCTTTTTCCAAGGTCAATATTTCACCCAGAAATTCTTTATTCCTATATTTATCTATAGCAATAATTATATAGTTCTAAAGCTGTTCATTCAAGGAACTTGCATTTGTTTGTTGATGACTTTTAAAGAAAGTCACAATGGAAACAAGTCCTCTAAACCTCCGGTTTCATCAAGGTATCAGAAGCATTGTTCTAGTTATAAGAGATAAAAGTTACCTTTGTAAATATAGAAAGGATATTTTACCACTTTAAGATTAAATCCTTCTAAGTTAATAATTTGGGGATTGAAGAAAAGATAAGAAAGCTGACTTTCCTTTACTGGTCTTGAAGACGAAAAAGGAAAGTCCTGTTTATTGAAAAGCCAGTTATTTTAGAATTTTCAAGGTCACGAGATCAGCTGCCTGAAGGGGTGTGTGTTTGTGTAATATATAAATTTTATTGAGAAACATCTTTATTCATGTTAAATAATTATGCAAGTGAAAGTGTCAGTCACTCAGTCATGTCCAGTTCTGCCCATGGACTGTAGCCCACCAGCATGGAGTTCTCCAGACCAGAACACTGGAGTGGGTTGCCATTCCCTTCTCCAGGGAATCTTCCCACCCCAGGGATCGAACCCATGTCTCCTCATGATGCATGGTTAATGAATGTGGTGAAAATCTCACTTTCACTATTAATAAGGGAAATGCAAAGGAAAACTACAGTGAAATACCAGCTCATTTTTACCAGATTTACTAAAATTAATAAGCCTGATAGCAATCAGGTGTGGAGCGGATGCAGAGAAATAGAAGCTTTCACCACTGCTGATAAAAACGTGAATTGATAAAACTAACTAAGATAGCAACTGGCAATGTATGTCAGTTTAAACATTTGCATTCCGGTAAGCCTGGAGTGCCACTTAGTATCGATATTTGTAAGTATGTACAAGCAAGTTCATTGCAGCAGAATTCATAAAAGCAGAAAATTGTCAGAAATCCAAATGTCCATCAGTAGGGGACATTAAGCAACTTTTGTGGTTTTGTCATATAATGGAATGCTATACAGTGGTTGAAACAAATGAACTAGAATATTCCTACATATATCAGCACAGATAAATCTTGATAGTGTTTAGAGAAACAAGGAAGGTTTCAGAAGTACATATATAGTATATCATTCATGTTAAATTATTTTTTAAACCTCCCCCCAAAATTAGAGTGTGTAAGCAATGGCAACCCACTCCAGTACTCTTGCCTGGAAAATCCCATGGACGGAGGAGCCTGGTAGGCTGCAGTCCATGGGGTCGCTAAGAGTTGGACACGACTGAGCGACTTCACTTTTACTTTTCACTTTCATGCATTGGAGAAGGAAATGGCAACCCACTCCAGTGTTCTTGCCTGGAGAATTCCAGGGACAGGGGAGCCTGGTGGGCCTCTGTCTGTGGGGTCGCACAGAGTCGGACACGACTGAAGTGACTTAGCAGCGGCGGCGGCAGCATTTATGAATACATGTGCTCAGGCTTCCCACGTTGGCGCTAGTGGTAAAGAACCTGCCTGCCAGTGCAGGGGACATAAAAGATGCAGGTTCAGTCCCTGGGTTGAGAAGCTCCGCTGGAGGAGGGCATGGCAACTCACTCCAGAATTCTTGCCTGGAGAATCCCATGGACAGAGGAACCTGGAGGGCTGACACGACTGAAGCAACTGAGCATGCATAATGAATTTTATTAATAGATATCCTAATTTTGAATTTTGGTGTAAAGCCCACTTGGTCACTTAAAAAATGTATGGCTAGTATTAGGATTTGTACTTTAATATTCATGAGAATATTATATGAATATTCATAAGTCTGATTTTCTAATTTTTTTTCTTCCCCTCTTTTGATGCTCTCTTGATTAGATTTTTCGTTCTAATGTTCTGCTGACTTCCTGAAAAGAATTTGGAAGCTTTCACTGTTTTCCATGGAACAGTTCAGCTTTCACTGAAATTGTGCGTTCCTTGCCGTTTAGTAGTGTTCACGTTCATGACTTACTTGGTCTTGTACTTTTTCTGGGGGATTAGTTCTTGGCTAACAGTCTTGGTGTCTATACAACTGATTAGATTTTTCCCTGTCGTCAGGGGCCAGTTTGGTATTTATATTTTCCTGGATAATTGTCAGTGTTTTCCAGTTGATTGGACGAGGTAATCCCTTAACATACTTTACTTTTCTACTGTATCTCTGGTTGTTCCCCTGTTCTCATTTATTACTCAATTTGTGCGTTTTCATTTTTTCTTTTCAGGTTTTAGGTTATCTAATTGCTCAGCTGTTTTGCATATTTCTTTTTAAAGTAACCCTCCCAAGTTTATTGTTATTAGCTATTTTTTCCAATTCCATTATTTTGGCTTTTTATCTTTATTCCTTCCTTCCTTCTGCTTTTTCATTTTTTGTAACTTCTTGAGATGCTTAATTTATTTTCATTGTTTATTTAGTCATATTAGCAGCTAAAGCTGTGAATGTTCTTTTTCTCTGATGGTTTGGGGCAAACTTGAACCTGTCACGTTCTTCACAACCATCCCCTCTTCATCAGACTTAGCATAAGAAGACACAGGCCTAACTGTTTCTTCCGATCTCTATTTCCTTATGAAGATTTCCCTGTCCCGTAAAGCTTATTAAATAAATTTGTGTGTTCTTCTGTTAATCGGTCTTTTGTCAGTTTAATTTTCAACCCTGCCAAGGACCCTAAGAGGGTTGAGGAAGGCTTTTTTCTCCCCTCCAGACCACTGAACCCTGCTGTTGTTGTATCAGAGCTTCTGAAATGTTACGATTTCATGGTTATTTGGTACTTAATCACCAGTATTCAGTTTTGAATTCCTCCTTATGTCAGAACTTCGAATCCATGATAGCTCAAACCTCTCCACAAAGCTTAGATGTGGTAGACACACTACCTTTTTCTGATGCAGTGTGTGGCCAAAGAAATCATCTAAAGTGCACAAAGCGTCGCCAGTGCTGAACCAAGGTGCTGCCCAGGTGAGCCCGACAGTCCTCGAAGCAAGTGAGAAGCCACTGTCTTGGCCATTCAGGTGTGCGGGGAGCTTTCGTCTGCTGCAGGCCAGAGCTGGGTGAGAATCAGTTACGCTCTGGATTCTTGAGCAGTGACGGCACTGTTGCTCTTTCAGGCTGACCTGTGCAGTAGTGAAGACCTGATCCTAGAAGCTTCTTCCTACGTCTGATCCCCTGGAATCCTCTTATGGCAGAGAACGGTATCAGATGCAGTGACCTTGATACCCTTCCCAACCCCGTGGGTATCCTGGGGCTCCTCTAAATATCCAGTGCCTGGGAGATATATGGGATAATGAAAATGACTCCATGGGAGATATGTGATGTTCTTCATACCCACTCTTGTCATTTTCAAGGCAAATAGACCTGGCATTTCTTAGGAATAGCAGAGAACTGTTGTAGATGAAATGGAAGCAGTTTCCTTAGAACTCTGTAGGGTTTACATTATTACCGTATTTTCAGTCAAAGGATGGACAGGTTAGCCTTTACATCAAACCTGGTTGTGTGAATATGAAAAATAACTGTGATCTGGTACGTCTTCTATGTCCTATTTATGCACACACTGCTTTATTTTTATTCATGTGTGAGAATGGAAAAAGAATTGTAAGAAGGAAGCAGAATGCTGTACAAAAATTCTCTATTGTTACTACAATAGAAGTTACTAAACCCTAAAGTATGTTGGATTTTGAATTAGGTGCGAGGTTGAGTGTGTACATATTTTTAGTATTTCAGGTCTTTATTGCTGTACACTTAGTGGCTTTACTGGGTGCTTCCTTGACTAACACCGGGGGCGGTGTAACCCCCACACCGACTTCACACTGGACTTCCTTTGTCATAGGGTACCACGTTTCTCCAACCAGAGTGGTTTTTCCAATGCCTGTGTTGTTTCTGGCTCTCTACTCTCCCCACCTCGGAATTCTTTTACCTCTTCATCATTATAAGCCATGCCCTGTGAGTCCGTGAAGAGATGCCTCAAGTTTTCAGTTTCCTGATATACATCTCTTAATTCTTCATTCTACCTTAGATCTTTAGTATATGCCAACTGTGGACATTCTAGCCCTTCTGTGAAGACTGGTTCAGGAGTCGACAGGTGGCCTGTTCTGGTCCTTGAGACTTGAGGGGGAGTCTGCTTGAGGCTGGGAAACAGCTCGAGAAAGGGACAATTTTTCTTATCCTCCTGGGTGTTGTTCTGCCTGCGTGCTGCCTGGAACCATGGTCCCCATCTTGCTGCCAGCCTCAGAATAAAGCCCGCGGGGAGGATGGCAGGGTCGTGATGGACAGAGGCGAAGTCTTCAGTGACACTGTTGAGCCACGGAGCCAAGCAGTGCTGAAGTCCCAGCCACCCTTGTGTTAGGTGGGATGATGGTTCTTGTTGTGTGATCCAGTTGCAGACCAAAAGCTTTCATCTGCAGCAGAAACGTCACCCTTGCCCCTCCGTGTGGTGTTGCGATTCTGGAATGTAGGCTTTGGGATCTTGATGGATCAAAATGCTGGCTGTTCTGTCTGCTTGGTAGCTTCACGGTATCATGCATGGTGCTATTAACTTTGCCTTAAAGGGCTTCCCAGGGTGGTTCAGTGATAAAGAATCCGCTTACCAACGCAGGAGACATGGGTTCGATCCTTGGGTCAGGAAGATCCCCTGAAGAAGGAAACAGCAACCCACTCCAGTATTCTTGCCTGGAGAATCCCATGAACAGAGGAGCCTGGTGGGCTACAGTCTGTGAGGTCGCAAAAGAGTCAGACATGACTAAATAACTAAACAGTGACAACAGAGAGCTTAAGTTTGTTTTGGTGCCAACATAATTATATCAGTTAATCCTTTTATATTACCATTTCCTAGGTGAAGAAACTGAGGTTGAGAGAAAATCAGCTTGTGAGTAAGAACTAAAACAAAAACAGATGTATTTGACCCAGCTTCTCAGAGCCTCATTGTTTAATGTGAAAAATGGTGATATCACGTTAATGCCAACCTCTTAGAACTGTTGCGAGGATTAAATGAGATGATTTTCATGCAGGACATATTACACAAACATCATTCAATAAATAGCTTATTATTATTGGTATCACTGTTATTGTTTTCTCTGTTGTCTTAGGGTTTACAACAGAAAGTGACCCATGAGCCTTTGAAGTACCTTAATATGTCTCTTTTTTTTTATTGCCTATCTTCTTGAAATAGTCCTTCCACACTCAACGTTCAACAAATATTTGTTGAGCATATGCTCTATAAATATGAATGATGGCTGGCTGTTTTTGTTTTTGTTTTTAATACCCTCTGATCTCATTTTCCTGTTCATTGCTTTACTATAATCTGACCTTTCAAAAGTAAACAGTGATCCTCTTAATAAATCCAGTGGGGTGTCAATCAGGGTTCGTTCAGGAAAACAGGCTCCTGTCTGTATTCTAAGGGATAAAGGGCTTAGTACAGAATCAGCTGCTTTCACCCCTGTTGGAAGAGTGAGGAGAGGCTGCCGCTGCAGGTCAGGGAGGCTGGCGGGGCCGCGGGCTGGACCGCAGAGCCGGCTGGAGTTCCATGGGCTTCCACCGATGGCCTGTCTACACTGCGGGAGGGGATGGTTCTCAGGACCCAGGTTAGGAAGCCACTGCCAACCTCCGCGGGGGTCCTGCCCTCGGACAGACCGCCAGCAGCCACGCCCGCTGGACGCACAGAGATGTAGTCCCGGCCTCGGCGGGGTCCCTCGCCCACCCGCCTCCTTCTCTGCTGCCTCCTCCGGCCTGCGTGACACACCCCTTGCCGATTCTGACTTTGTCCTCTTCCGGGTGCTTGTGGCCCTCCTCCCACCTGGGACTCTCAGACACGTGGCCCTGAGCGTGAAGTCAAAGCTGTAATGTGAGGCACGTGTATTTTCCATTTAGATTTTATAGACTTTCATGATGTTTGGTGTTTTGAATTTTTGTGTTTTTTGCTTTTATGCTTTGTGTGTTGTGTGCTCAGACCCTCAGTCGTGTCCGACTCTTTGCGACCCCATGGACTGTATCCCTCCAGGCTCCTTTGTCCATGGGGTTCCCCAGGCCGGAATACTGCAGTGGGTTGCCATTTCCTTCTCCAGGGGATCTTCCCAACCCAGGGATCAAACCTGAGTCGTCAGAGTCTCCTGCACTGGCAGGCAGGTCCTTTACCACTGGCGCCACCTGGGAAGCCCTTAGGTGTTTTATAAAATGCCTAGAAAGCCTTTTTCTGTGTGAAGATTATGCAAATATTCATTATTTTTCTTCCAGTCTTTTTTTTTTTTTTTTTAAGGATTCTTTTATACATTTAATCTTCACATCACTTTCCCATCATTATTTAACATGCGCAAAGCCAAACCCACCACCACCTGTCCTTTGTCCTTTGTCTGCATTCCAGGGATGTCTGTATCACTAGTTTTCACCGTCTGGACTCAGGGTCCTTTTCTAAAAAATTTTTTTTTGCTTTTTAATTTTTACACTGTTGTGTTTCTGCCATACAACAGCACGAATCAGCCATAATTATACATCTATCCCCTCTGATTGAGCCCACTCCCCTCCCCCATCTCGCCTCTCTTGGTCATCACAGAGCACCAGACTTGGCTCCCTGTGCTGTCCAGCAGCTTCTCACCAGCTATCTGTTCTACACGTTTGTGCATATATGTTGATGCAGGGTCCTCTTTGATTCTGCCGTCATCCAGCCTCTTTCTTGGCCCTTTCTGTAAGACATTCTCTTTGCTCTCCACCGTAACCTTTGACTCCCTACTTTGTTTTCTTATTGGGTCTTCCTCTAACTCTTTAAAAATGAGTGTTTTTTTTCAGAGTCATATGTAGGTAGGGCCAGGTACCTTGTTACCATTGCACCACCAAGGCAGTCATGGTGCTCGACACACGTGAGAACCTGTATGTATTGAATGACTTGGGGAATACCAGTGAGTGAATGTACTTGTGTCCTTGTGATCTGTTTTCAGGATATTTCCACATTGGCATCCAGATGTTACCTGCAAAATTAGTGTCCCAAAATAGTCTCCTGCAGTAAACACGGTACATCTACACAAGATATTGTGTACCATTCTTACCAAGAACATTGTAAGATACGGACATGTTAACCTTTTTTAGTTAGACATGCTGGTAATTGAGCGAGCGTCCCTAAAGGTGTCCCTGAGGGGTCAGTGGAATCTGGAGAGGCAATTTCTTTGGGCTTATTCTAGGATCCTGATAATAGTTCCAAGTTCAGTCTTTTTTTTTTTTCTATTTTAATTAATATTATAGAGAAAAATGCAAGTTTATCAGACTTGCAGACAGGACAAGGCAGCGAAAGATCAGGTTCTTGAGAGAATCAGGACCTTAATGTCACACAGACTTGGATACAGTAATGAACTAAATGAAATCCAATGCAGCATTAAAGACCTTGCACCAGGATCTAAAAATCTGTTGCATGAATATAGGATCGCCTAATGGAAACACAAGGGGAAAGGGTGAGAAAGTTTTCATTGATAATTTGGGCTCAGCATAAATAATGTAACCTGATTTCTGAAAATGCAGAGGTGCTCTTATATGGTCAGAAGAATAAATTCTGATTTTTCCTGTGATGTTATACCTAGACTATTGGGTTTGGTTTAGGGATATTAGTCACCTGGAGCTTGTTCAGAGCTCAGGGCTTAGGGAGAGTGAAGAGCCCGGAGACAAAGTCACAGGTGGAGTGGGTGGTGAGGAGGCGAATGTTTAGCCTGAAGAGGAGGGCATCGCGAAGGTATCTCAGTACTGAGTGATCCTATAATTTATTGTCTAAACCAGAACTCTTTGAGAGTGAAAGAAGGTGCTATTAGTGCTTATGCTGGGCTGATGTGCATACAACTAGGACTGTCCTGGGCGAATGAGAACATGATCACCTAATGACAATGATCTGAAATATTTGAAGGTCTGTTATAGGAAAGAAAGTTTGGACTTTGCCTGTTCGAGTGAAAGGGCCAGTTGGCACAACTGCAAGAAGCCCCGCATGTTCTTCCCTATAATGAGCCCCAATCTGATGCTCGGTTGTTGAAGAATGAAATAGATTACCTTACAAGGGGGTGTGTTCCCCGTCACTGCTGATGCCAAGAGTTTTAACTGCCCTTTCTAAGTCTTGGTAATGTGCAGATTAGGTGAATGAAATTGTGCCAGTCCCTCAAGTGTTTGTGTGCTTACGCTTCCTAAGTACTCGGCAGATGCCGTTTTTTCTCATTACGTTTGGCACGGCCATGTGTGTGTTGCTGGCCCCGTGCCTAGCGAAGGTTAGAACCGTGGCTGCGATGGCCTTTCCGACAGGCCTGGCTCTGCAGCGAGCTGATCTCCTGCCCCAACTGCAGGCTCCAGTCGCTGTGCGTTAGGGCACTAACGGCCTCTACTGCTGTTGTCTTGCTCATTTCTTCTCGGTTCCTGCATGCCGCTCTTCTTATTTCTGTCTCCACGAGTCTTGGCTTTCATGCTAAATAGATGTCTCTTCTTCCACAAGGGAGCAGCCCCTTATATGATCAGGGATCCCAGCTTCGGGTCTGCTCATGTCTTGCTGTGGGTGCTGTGGTCTTTCCTTGGTTTCCAGGGAACTCTGATTTCATGCTTGAGTGTCCGGTCCTTTCTTTAGTCCTTTACAACAGAAGAGGCACCTACGACTGTTTCTGTTTTTCTGTTTTATAAATGAGGTTTAGAAAGGTTATATGATCTGCTGGAAGTGACCCATCCAGTAGGTGTCTCAGCTGGACCCAAGCCCAGGTCTCCTCGTTTCTCCATTCAGATTCATCTGAATGATAAACAAACGCATTTATTTTAATACTAAAATACCATCGGCTGTTGTAACAGACTATTGTAGATGAGTCTCAGATGCATTATGTGAAATCGATGATTCAGCCTTTAAAAAATTATTACACCCTGCAGCCCTTTTACATACTTCCCCCACCTGCCTGTTCCCTTCATGATGCCGCAGAGATATCATCTCTCTGTTTATGTGCTGTAGCCCTTTGGCAGACGCAGACCATTGCAATATCTAAGATGTTTACACCTGCCAAGAATCAGTTTTCACTTCTTTGGAGACAGTATCACTCTCACTCACCCACTGAGAACGCATGGACTAAGGAAGGGAAGCCAAATTCAAGTGGTTGTGTACGGTGGAAATCCATTTCTATGGCATTCTTCAACAGGAAAATCCATCAGATCAGAGTCTTCAATCCATTTTGCATTTATTTTTGCAAAGGATGTGAGAAAATGGTCTAGTTTCATCCTTTTACATGTCGCGGTCCAGTTTTCCCAAAACCCCTTACTGGAGAGAGTGTTTCCCCCCTGTTGTTATGTTCTTGTTTCCTTCATCATAATAATTTTGCCATAAGTTTTCATAATAATTGACCAAATGTGTATGAGTTTACTTCTGGGTGTTCTATTCTGTTCCATTGATCTGTGTGTCTGTTTTTATGCCAGTACCATACTATTTTGATTACGGTAACTGTGTCGTACAGTTCAAAGTCAGGGAGCATGATACCTCCAGTTTTGTTCTTCTTTCTCAAGATAGATTTGGCTGTTTTCAGGGAAACTTCTCTAGTAATGAACTACAGAAATAATCCCAGGAAGTAGATATCCTCAAACACATACAGCTTTCTGGAAACACACACGATGTGCAACCGAAGATGCAGTGAAAGAACAGTGTAAATGGAGGTTGTCTGGGGAGTCATAAGGATTGTGTCCTTGACACAGGCTAATCTAGATTAATCAAGATTGGAAATCCTAGTTTTTCCTTGGGATTTGCTAAAACCAGGTTGAGATTTAAGTTGGGGGAAAAAAAAAGAGCAGAAGAAAAGTGGTTTCTACTTCTTAGTGGAAGCTGGCTTATCGTTTCTCAGTCTGACTTTTGGTAGAAAGTTTTCCAGTTCCTGTGGCAGCCAACATGGGCAAATGTTTTTCTGTTACATTTGCCTTTTTATGGCTAAAGCCAAGACTTTTCTCCTTTACTGTAGGCTCCAAATGAAGTATGTTAGCATCCTGTATCAAGAGGAGCCTGGAGAAGCAGGGGTGGTGGAAATACAGGTTTTGCTTTTGGAATACCTTTAACAAAAGTATTTGAATTTCTAAATGTTGCCAAGAAATGGAGTTTCTTCCTGTATTAACACTCTTACATGTAATCATTGTATGGCATCTGATTCTGAGCCAAAATGTTATATTTTAAAAGTTGTGGTGACAAATTAGCTTTTTTTTTCCTTTTGAAAGCCCTTACTGAATTGTCACATATTCTGGGAAGGTTCCCAGATATTGCTGTAGGGAAAATACGCCTTTCATAATCTTTATACTACAGTACTGAATATGGGCTTCCCAGGTGGCTCAGTGGTAAAGAATCCGACTGCCAATGCAAGTGATGCAAGAGACTCGGGTTCAGCCACTGGGTTGGGAAGATCCCCTGGAGAAGGAAACAGCAACCCACTCCAGTATCCTTGCCTGGAGAATCCCCATGGACAGAGGTGCCTGGTGGGCTACAGTTCATGGGGTCGCAAAGAGTAGGACACGACTGAGCGAGAGAGCACTTTTCCTAGGAACATGGAGAATACAAATGAAACTGAAGACAAGGTGTCTTCAATTTAAATCACGTTTTCAGCTGACTCAGTGTATCCTCGCCCCTAACCTGTCATCTCCCACAATTACTACAGGTGTTTCTGTAATGCAAGAATCCGCCTGTAATGCGGGAGACCTGGGTTCAACCCCTGGGTTGGGAAGATCCCCTGGAGGAGGGAAAGGCTACCCACTCCAGTATTCTGGCCTAGAGGAGTCCATCAACTCTGTAGTTGGTGGGGTCGCAAAGAGTTGAACACGACTCAGCGACTTTCACTCGCTTCACTTATTCCTGTTGGTGTTGACCTTAATTCAGCTGAGACTGTGTCTTGTCAGGGTGTTTTGGTTTTTTTAAAATGTTATAAAGTTCCTTTTTCCTCCCCTCTTTCCATTCTGTCCTCTTGAGAAGAAAGCCACCATGAAAACAGCCCACACTTAAGAACTGGGGAGTGATGATGTACATATGTACATAAATTAAAACAGTATTTTAAAAACCTTATTATTTTGTATTGGTGTATAGCCGATTATTAATGTTTTGATCATTTCAGCTGCACAGTAAAGGGACTCAGCCATACATATACATGTATCCATTCTCCCCCAAACTCCTCTCCCATCCAGGCTATCACATAACATTGAGCAGAGTTCCTGGTGCTGTACAGTCAGCAGTCCTTGTTGGTTATCCATTTTAAATATAGCAGTGTGTACATGTCCACCCCAAACTCCCTATCTCTTCCCCGCATCTTTCCTCCAGGCAGCCATAAGTTCATTTTCTAAGTCTGTGTAAAACAGTATTTTTATAAGCTAACAGTGGATAATTGGAAACTAAAATGAGATACCACCGCATGCCTATTAAAATGGCTAAAATGAAAAAAGTAGTGATATTAGCAAGTGCTGATGGGGATGTGGAGTAACCGGAACTCTCATCCGTTGCTGATGGAATGTGGAATAGAGCAGTTCCTCTGGAAAAAAGTTGGCTAGTTTCTCATGAAGTCACATACACACTTACCATGAAACCCAACAGTCCCACTCATTGGCATTTTTTCTAGAAAAGTAAAAACTTACATTCACACAAAAACCTGTGCACAAATGTTTACAGCAGTTCTGGTCATAATTCCCTTTAACTGGAAATGACCCAGATGTCCTTCAAGGGGTGAAGGTGTGAGCAGATTACGGCTCTTAAATCCAGTTGAACCCTGCTCAGCAGAGAGAGTGGTGGCAACAGCTTGGATGAATCTCATGGTATTTACTTAGCGAAAAACTTCTGTCTCAAAAGATTCAATGCTGTATACTTCCATTTATTCAACCTTCTTAAAAAGATCAATTTATAGCGATGAAGAACACATTAGTGTTTGCCAGGGTTTGGGGGCAGGGTGGGAGGAGGAACATGTGACTACAGAAGGCTAGATGAGGATGTTTTTGGGAGTGATGGAATATTCTATATTCTCATTGTGATGGTGGTAACTTAAATCTGTACATCTACTAAACACTCCAAAAATGTCAATCAACTTAAAAAATAGCCTAAATAAAAAGACTCCATTAAGGTCAATACACAATTAAAATTTAGAATTTATCCATGTTGAGAATATTTTCGTATGTTTAGGGGGCATTTGGTCACCTTTTATATATATATATTTACTAGGCTGAACCGGCTCTTAGCTGTGGCACATGGGATTTGCGATCTTTGTTGTGGCATGTCTGTTAGTTGTGCATGCAAACTCTTGTTGTGGTATGTGGGATCTAGTTCTCTGACCAGAGATTGAACCTGCGCCCCCTGCTTTGGGAGCTCGGAGTCTTAGCCACGGAACCACCAGAGACATCCTACCTTTTCTTTTAAACTCCTGGTTGGGGATTTTTTTTGGTTCCTCATCTTCTTGTTGGCTTACTAGTTTTTTTGTTTTAATTTTTAACATTGATTCTTAAAAGAGTTTCTTACATATTTTAGAAACAAATTTTTTGTGAGTTGTATCTGCTGTCAATTTCTTCTCCCAGTTCGTAGCTTGTTTCTCCCTCCCTTCCAGGGCACTTGATGAGTGCCAGCTCTTAAGTTAATATAGTTGGCTCTGCCCATTGTCGCATCTACGACTGTGCATTTGCTTCTTGTTTAAGAACACGGTATCCTGAGGTCATGAAGTATTCTACTGTATTATCTTTGCAAAGCTTTAAAGATTTGCCCTTTCACACTTGGGTCTTCAGATCACTAGGGCTTGGTTTTTGAGTATGGGGGGTGGAATGAAGCCAATTTCATTTCTTTCCGTTTATATCTAACCTGTCACCGCAGCACTATGTGTTGAAAAGTCCAACTTTTCCCACTGAGCAGTAATACATCAATATATCTTTCACATCCGTTTCTCTGTATGAAGTGTCAATCTTTGTATGGTTCTATTTTTGCGTTGTTCTTCAATTTATATTTATTGGTCTATATATTCAGTCCTTTCACCATTATAATGTTATCTTAAATATTATAGTTTTATAATGAATCTCAATATTTGGTAGGAAAAGTCTCCTAGATTATTTATATGAAAAGAGTGATAACATTTGCAAATAATGACACTTTTGTTCTTCCTTACTAATCCTTAATCCCTTCATGTCTTTTTCCTGCCATACAGTACTAGCTTGGACTCGCAATACAGTGTTGAAGTGAAGTAGTAATAATGGGCACCTTTGTTTTGTTCTAAATCCTACAGGAAATGCTTTCAATGTAAATAGGCATTTTGTGGACACCTCTATCAGGTTAAGGAAGTCCCCTTCTGTTCTTAGCATATTAAGGTGCTGTGTTTTTTTTTCTTTCTCAAATGTGTTGAATTTTGTTAAAAGGTTTTCTGTTCTCTTTGAGATAATCAAATAAGTTTTCTTCTGTGAATGGCATGTTGCATTAAATATAATTGATAGTTTAATGTTAAGCCAACCTTGCATTTCTAGGATAAACCCAAGTTGGTTGTGAATTCATATTGTTAGAGTTTTACTTACCAATACTTTTTTTCAAATTAAATGCCATTTAAGTAACATGCATTCCTATTTCAAGGATATTAATATTTTAAGTGGCACATGATGATTGTAAAGTATCTTAGGCTATAAGATGTATTTTGGTTTCAGAGATGTTAAAATACTTTAACATATAATGTCCTTCCTATTGTTTTGTTTTATGTCTACCTTCTTAAGTTAACTTGACGTATAATTGTACTTCCTCATTCTTTCCTTGTCAGATTTTGGTATTAAGGTTATGTATTTATACCATGATAAAATGAGTTGGGGAATGTGCCCACTTTTTCTATTCTATTGATTAAATGATACTGGCCGTAATTCATTCGTGACTGTTTGGTTGATCACGCCTGTAAAATCAAGTGGGTGTAGCATTTTAACTGCTGATATCGTTTCCTTAATGCTTTTGAAACAATTCAAGCTTTCTGTTTCTTCTTGATTCAGTTCTTTTGCGTCTCAGTTTTCAGGAATTTGTTTATTCCGTTCAGATGTCCAATTCTGTTAGCACAAAGTGATTCATGAGAAATTCATATATATTTAATCTAGGTAGTAGCATCTGTAGTTGTACTTCCTCTTCATTTCTGCTATTTTCTGTTTGTGTTTTTATTTTCCTTTTTCTGTTCCTGTAGGAGGTTAACCAATTTTACTTTTTTTGAAAGAAATGAATTTTGACATTGATATTATTCATCTTTCTTATCATTTGCTTTCTATTATGATTTTCTGCACTTATTATTTCCATTCTTCAAATACTTTGGGTTGATTTTGCTGAATTTTTTTTTTCTTAAAACTTCTTAAAAGAGATGGTTAAGATTTTGGTCTTTTCCCTTTAAAAATTGTACTTCCTACCTAGTAAAACTAATGGTATTGTTCTTGAGTTTGCTTATATTTTTACATGTAGGATTTTATCGTTCTGTTTCACGCATTTTATAATTTTTAGCTATTTTTTCCCCATAACAAAGGTTTGTCATTGATTTTGATTTCTGATGCAGTTAAACTAGAGTCAGAGAACATGTATGTATACTGCCATTTGTGTTGTTGTTTAGTTGCCCAGTCATGTCTGACTCTTTTGCAACCCCATGGACTGTAGCACCAGACTCCTCTGTCCACGGGAAGAATACTTGAGTGGGTAGCCATTTCCTTCTCCAAGAGATCTTCCTGACCCAGGGATCGAACCCACGTCTCTTGCATGGAAGGCAGAATCTTCACCGCTGAGCCACCAGGGAAGCCCATTGCCATTTTAGTGAATATTATTCAATACATATATGCTTGAAAATACTGTGTATTCAGCAGGCTGTTATTACAAAGTTTCTTTCCTACATGAGACTTGAGACCACTGTTCCGAGGGGAGAGTGGTCAGGCGCTGCCCATACAGAGAAAGACCAAAGCCGACTTCCTTCATTGTTATTGGTGGACAGTATTAACTCCCACAGAACTCACAAACATGAACTACTTACTCAGAACTTCTCAATACTTTCAAGAATATATCGAGATAACAACTATTTTTCATGTACACAAAGAAGCATTCTCTTTAATAAGCAGATAAAATTAGGGTTTTGCCGTTGATAAAATGATTGATGACCCCTTATAAGAACAGCATGGGGAAAAAGTAATTGCTTTCTTGATTAATGTCCTCGTCTGCTTACTTTTACTAATATGACAGTGTGGCATTAGGAATAAAAGCAGTAACCTTTGCAGAGTTTTCATCCTGAGCCGGTTGCCGAGTTGAGAGCTTAGACCCTGGAGTTGGTCTGCCTACCTTCAAATCTCGGCTCCCCCACTTAGACCTGAGTGACCTTTCTTTGCTTCAGTTTCCTGAAACAGCGGTACTGGTTGTATACACTGCATAGTGTTATTTTGGGAGTAAAATTGGATGATCCTGCTTCTGATAAGAGTTGTTGTTGTTCAGTTACTCAGTAATTTCTGGCTCTTTGTGACCCCATGGACTGCAGCACGCCAGGCCTCCCTGTCCATCGCCAACTCCCGGAGTTTACTCAGACTCATATCCATTGAGTCAATGATGCCATCCAACCATCTCATCCTCTGTCGTCCCTTCTCCTCCTGCCTTCAATCTTTCCCAGCATCAGGGTCTTCTCAAATGAGTCAACTCTGCATCAGGTGGCCAAAATATTGGAGCTGCAGCTTCAGCATCAATCCTTCCAATGGTTATTCAGGATTGATTTCCTTTAGGATTTACTGGTTGGATCTCCTTGCAGTCCAAGGGACTCTCAAGAATCTTCTCCAACACCACAGTTCGAAAGCATCAATTCTGTGGTGCTCAGCTTTCTTTATAGTCCAACTCTCACATCCATTGGGTTCCCTTGTGGCTCAGTTGGTAAAGAATCCGCCTGTAATGTGGGAGACCTGAGTTTGATCCCTGGATTGGGAAGATCCCCTGGAGAAGGGAAGGGCTCTCCACTCCAGTATTCTGGCCTAGAGAATTCCATGGACTGTATAGTCAATAGAAGAGTCAGACACGATTGAGCGACTTTCACTTTCTCACATCCATACATGACTACCGCAGCTTTGACTATATGGACCTTTGTGAGCAAAGTGATGTCTCTGCGTTTTAATACACTGTCTAGGTTTGTCATAGCTTTTCTTCCAAGGAGCAAGTGTCTTTTCATTTCATGGCTGCAGTCACTATCTTCAGTGACTTTGAAGCCCAAGAAGATAAAGTCTGTCACGGTTTCCATTGTTTCCCCATCTATTTGCCATGAAGTGATGGGGCCAGATGCATCACTAATAATAGTAACCAATATTATATGATGTTTATTCTGTGTGACACAGTGTGCTAAACTTTTACCATAGGTTAATTTAATTTTCACAGACCCCTAAGAAATTTATATCAACAAACCTCCATATTTAGACTTACTGAGCCTTAGAAAGATGTCGGGATAGAAAGCAAGCCTTCTCAGGCCTGCTGACTTGTGTTCCTGCAGTGGGGAGTCCCTGCCAGAGTAGCTCCTGCGTGAGGATGAGCCGGGCTTGTGGGAACCGCACTGGGAGGATTTGGTTGGTGTTAATTGTCATTCAGCTATAGTTGCTTTACATGGTTGTGTTAATTTCTGCTGTACATCAGACCTAATCAGGTGTATGTTTACGTATACTGCCTCTTTTTTCACCTGAGGAGGAGTTAACAGGAAAGGAGAAATGGGTTTTAGAGAATTTCAAGGCTGTTAAGGGTCTCCACCCTCTGCCCGTTAATCCATGCTGCCGTAAGACAATGCTACTAGTTCTGGAGACTGGAACGCCAAGACCGAGGGGTTGGCCGATTTGCTTCCTGCCCAGGGCTCTCTTCCTGACTTGTAGTTGACCCCCTTCTCACGTGTCCTCATATGGCTCTTTGCCATCAGTGTGTGTGGAGAGGGAAGAACTGTTCTCTATTCCTTCTCTTACTGGGGCTCCCCGGTGGCTCGGCAGTAAAGAATCGGCCTGCAGTGCGGGAGATGCAAGAGACTTGGGTTCAGTCCCTGGGTCAGGAAGATCCCTTGGAGAAGGGAATGGCCCTTCAGTATTCTTGCCTGGAGAATCCCATGAATAGAGGAGCCTGGCGGGCTACAGTCCATGGGGTCGCGAGAGTCGGATGTACCTTGGCAACTAAACCACCACCTCCACCTGTTCTTTTAAGACCACCAGTCCTATCAGATTAGGGTCCACCCTTATGACCTCACTGAACCCTCATCAACTCCGAAAGACCCCCATTTACGGCTGGGGCTTTGACATTTGGGTTTCGGAAGGGCACAGTCTGCAGCACCCCACCTCCGCTCCAGGGGACAAATATGACACCTCCCGTGCCTAGTACATTCTCTACTACCTCTTGGTGAGTGGCAGTTTAAAAAAAAAAAGGTATCACCAGAGGGACTGGGTTTACCTTTGTATCACCAGTGGGCTTATTTCACAATATTTGGCATTTCTGCGGGCAGATGGTGGCCCTGCGGGGGAGGCCTGGGAGCCTGTCTTTCTATGCCAGGAGGGCTGTGTTGTGGGCATGCAGGTCTGATGTTGTGATGCCTCCTGTGATGCATTTCTGAATATACAGATACATCTAGTCGTCAGTCATGTCACAAATATTTAATCCTCCTGCTGTATGCCAGGCACTATTCATGGGCTTTGATAATATGTGATAAGCAGCACAGAATACTGGGCTGCCTTAGCAGTATGTTCCCTGTAGGTTAACTGACCAGTCAGCAGAAACGCGTAGCACAGTATCTGTGCTGAGAAGAATACAGACAGGTGAAGCCATTGGGGAATCGAAGTCTTGATGGGATGGGGTGCTATTTTAGAAAAATGGTGGAAAAGTATTGGCAAGAGCCAGGGAACTATCTGAGAGAGAACGTTCTGGACAGAGGAGATGTAATACAAAATACAGAGGTTCGCTGCTAGATGGAATATTCTTGGCAAGTACTAGAAGGGGGACAACCAGGTTCTGGGTCATATTGCCTGGAAGTACTCAAATAAATGTTTAGTATTGCTACCATTAATGTGATTATGGTGCAGATTAAGAAACAGAACTTTTTCTGCCCAAATGTACTTGTCGGCAGTTAAGTTGTAACCAGGATCAGCTTGCCACCCCTCTCCCCTTTTAAAATCAAGATTAAATGTTCCATTTTCCAAGTCAGTCCTCAGTTTATGGACACTAATGGAACGATGCTGTGTTTCTCTGAGCTTTCCACCAAAGTGTTATAGATGCACAGACTGAACCCAGGAGTGTGTGTGTGTGTGTGTGTGTGTGTGTGTATGCACACAGGTCTTTCCATAAAGGGAGCATTTTTTTGCAATCTCTTTTGTCCTTCTAGAGATCCATGCCAATTTTACGTTCTTCTAAGTAATACATTTGTGCCTACTTTAAAACTGAAATACCGTTTTAAATGCCCGGCCTGTGTTGTAGGTTTGCGTACCCTCGCCCCCAGGCACATTCCCGGGCTGCACCAGGCTGAGCAGCTCTGGAGCAGACCGCGTGTGGATGTCCTGGCCCGCGTCCAGCAGCAGCTAATGTTACCCAGGGGGATTAGGGTGTGGGCTGGGTGGTTTTACTGTTAGTATCCTGTAAAGTGAAACACAAGAATGTCCAACTTCCTTCCATAAATATATATAAAGTAAAAACCAAGAAAATGCCGTTTTCTTCTCAGAATGAGCAATGTAAAGTGAAGCCTAAGAAAACCCAATCTCCTGTCAAGAATGAACAGTGAAATTGACCCTGGCGCCATCGGAAGAGAATCACCAGATAGATGGTGTAGCAACAAGCATTTACCCCCAAATCGCCTTTATTTGGCTTTGGAACGTGTAACGTGCCACTCACTTTTGCAGGCTCATTCTCCTTCTAGATTATGTTTGATTGAATTATTATCCTGACGGTCTCTGAACATTTATTGATAGTGGGCAAGCGGTGACTCCAGCATGGCACCCAGGCTGCTGTACCCTTCCCTCGCGAGTGGGCAAGCGGTGACTCCAGCATGGCACCCAGGCGGCTGTACCCTTCCCTCGCGTCCCAGCGCTGGCTGTGCTGCCTAAGCATCCTTCTCGAAAACGTGCTCTGGGAGATCGTTACTAATTGATGAGGGTTGCCATGGAGATGAGACCCATTTGCTGTCTCTTTCATGTTAAGCATGTATGGACCTTTTTGGATAATTGGGAACCAGCTATAAATAATCCGATGACCATTCTTTCAGCTTTATGTATTTTTAATAATATACAAACATTTTTTAAGTTAGGAATTACACTCAGTTCTATTTCTAGAATAGTAAATAAAATCTAATGAAAGTTTTTAGTAAAACTGAAAATGCTACTTATTTTGAGTCATGAATTTGTATGGCATTTATGTTCTTAGTGTGAACTCTTCCTTAGCAGAAAGGCTAACCTACCAGTGAATATGAAATTAAGATAATGGATTCAGAGCCACGAAGAAGAAAGTAATAATAAACTGTTTCCAAGGGTCTTTAAAGGGTGTCTGTATTTCAGAATCTTGTGTGAACCCATGCCATTTACACATCTTCTGAACTTCTCCTGAATAATTTGTTTCTCCGGCTTGAGTATTCAAAAAGTAACAAAGTTAAGTTTCCTTTTAATAGTTGATTTGTTGTTCCCTAAGTCCTGTCCCACTCTTTTGGCGGTTAGTTCACTTCATTAGTTTAGTGTTTAGGAATGTTTATTAGTCTGAATCAGGGAGCTTCTCCTCTGGTTGGTGTGTATGTTTTGATGAGGTTGCAGAGATGATTTAATAACGTAATAATTGGGTGAAATGTGACCATTTTGACTTGAGTAAATAGTAGTTATTTACTGTGAAAACTTGGTGCTTAATTTAGTAACCTGTTTTGGAATTCTGAGCTTCCCTGGTGGCTCAGATGGTAAAGAATCCTCCTGCAATTCAGGAGACCCAGGTTCGATCTTAAGAAAGTCTGCCAATTTAGAGATTGTTTTACTAGGAGATTAGTACTGAAAGGTACTCAAGTGAAGAAAACTGCTTGGTTTAATTTCTTAATCTTGGAGCGTTGCTAAATCATTCTTTTGAAGGTTAAAATTAATATTTGAAGGTAATAATTAAGTCCGCGGCTGCCAGTACTAATTGAAATTTTTATATAGAGAAAATATACGATCCCAGATGTCATTATCCATTCATGCCATGTCTCATTAATAAGAGGTTATTCTGACTTCATTTGTTTTCATATTAAGTGTTTTTAACAGGACAAGATTTGTTTAATGATGTTTATTGTACGCAGATCACTGTTCATTGTAAACACATTGTATTCTAATTAGAAGATTGTATGCACACAATGTTATTATTTTTAAATATTGAGGAAACATGCCACCTCAGTGACATCTAGGGCATTCTTAAAGCCACTGTGCGCTTCGCTTCTCATGTTTCTACCGGCTGCTTTTGGTTTTATTTAGCTGATGAGATCTGACAAAAATCACAGCTCAGGGGAGGATAGCTGTAGATGAGATCGGGTGCTCACAGAATTCTCTGTTCTTCTTAGAGTGTGGACCCCATAGGCAGAAAAGAGGTTGAATGAGTTTAGTCCCGCAGCTAAGAAGCCCAGTGGCCTGGCAGTTGAAGGTGTGGGTTTGATTCTGGCATTGTGGATTACTGACTGTGCAGCTACAGTAGGTTTCTCTGCCTGTTTCCTCAAAGGGTTGTTTTATGGATTGCTGCTGCTGCTAAGTCGCTTCAGTCGTGTCCGACTCCGTGCAACCCCATAGAAATGTGTGTTATTTAGAAAACACTGAAGGATCGCAGCAGACTCACAATAAGTGCATATAAATAACTTTTACATAAATACAGAAACTTTCGAGTAATATTTCTTGATCTCCTCAAGCTGTTTGAAAACATACCTGGCAAGCTTGTTTTCTCGTATTGTTGAAAAGATGACAGACCAGCAGTACTAAGGAAGAATTTACAAATAATTACCCATATACCCAATATTTTAAAATAATGCTTGCATGTTATCTTCTAAGTATAGTTTATTTGCATGAATATTTTATATTAATTGAAGCAATCACTGTGGGCAGCTGAATGTGACTGGCCCGTCCTGGTCATAGCCTTGCTAGGGAGCAGGCTGGGCACGGTGGTGCCCACTGTAGCCCCAAGGGAGAGGGCAGGACATATTCCCTCTTGCAGACAGGTGGGGTACTAAGCAGCTGAAGCAACAGAAATCCACTACAGTGCACAGTGGGCTCCTCAAACTGTGTGGACGGTCTTTCTCATCCAGAAATATTTGTCTATTATAAATCAGTATGATGCTTTTAGTTGGTGTCTCAGTGGTAAAGAATCCGCCTGCAGTGCAAGAGACCGCCTGCAGTTCAGGAGACTCGGGTTCAGTCCCTGGGTCAGGAAGATTCCCCCTGAGGAGGGAATGGCTACCCACTCCAGTCTTCTTGCCTGGAGAATCCCAAAGACAGAGGAGCCTGGAGGCTACAGTCTATGGTGTTGCAAAAGAGTCGGACATGACTTTGCAATTAAACCAACCAACAAACACAGGTATGATGGGAATGGTTGAAGGGATATAAATTGCAATGAGCTGCCTTCAGAACACCGCGGTACAAGGTGTTTGGACGAACCCTCTCTGCAGCTGGGGCAGGGAAGTGGGATGTGGGTGTGGACTCAGTTCTGGGACCTGGACCAGCTAGATCTGTAAGACCTTCCTCGGGTGACTTGTCAATTCCAAGGAAAGCTTTGAACGTGAGGTGCAGGGAATTCAGAGTTGTTGCAAGTTCTCTGCCGCAGGCCGTGGGCTGGCAGAATGATGCTTTTTCTGGATGAAAAGGACCGCTTGGGATTCAGATGGGCACAGATCAGCCCACTCCTGAGGGGCATCATGCAAACTGGGTGAATACCTGTTTGCCTAATAGCATGGTCCCGGGGATGGTGATGTGAGGATTACCTCACTGTCAGCAGGAGAGGACTGCCGGGAGGGACAGCAACCAGCTCTGGTCTGGAAGTGAGCCAGCGAAGTCAAGAGCAGACTCTCCAGAGCAGGGCAGTGGAGGGAGCTGGCGTGGCGAGCAGAGGGAGGAGGCGGCCAGCCCAGGTCAGGAAACGGGATGAGGGGTCGCGAGAGGCTGCCGCCCATCAGGACTCTGTTTTTGGAACAGAAGTTGTCAGACTTTAATGGTCTTAAGAAACATCTAGGGACTTCCCTGGTGGTCCAATGGTTAGGACTCCATGCTTCCACTGCAGGGAGCAAGGGTTCAGTCCGTGGTCAGGGAACCATGATTCCACAAGCTGAGCAGCAAGACAAAAAAAAAAAAAAGATTAAAGAAACACCTGCTGCTGCTGCTGCTAAGTCTCTTCAGTCGTGTCCGACTCTGTGCGACCCCATAGACGGCAGCCCACCAGGCTCCCCTGTCCTAGAAAGCTTATTAAAACACAGTTTCTTGGCCTCATCCAAAGAGATTGTGATTTGCTAGATTGAGTTCGGGCCTGTGCCATGAATTTGCCTTTTTAGCAGGCTCACAGGCCGTGTCAGCGCTATTGGCCATGGACCGCAATTGAAGAGCCAGTTATCCTAGACCAAGAGTGGTATCTCAGGCAGACTCTTCTCATCCCTCCACTCTCAACACCTCTGATGAGAAAAGAGAAGGAAATAGGAACTTTTGAGTTCTTACTGTAAATCAGATGAGATGTATATACATTATATATAGAGAGAGAGAGCATCATTTAATTCTCATGCACGTACATAATGTAGTCTATTTTCTGTGAGGCTGTGGAGTCTCAAAGAGACCAAGTAATTTGCCCAAAGCCACACAGCTAGTCTGTGTTATGACTGGTTTTCTGAGTTAAAGCTAGGTCCTTATTATAATTCATATTATTTTCCTTACAAGTAACTGCACAACAGGGCAGTTAGAGGGAGCCTTCACACCTGTGATAAGGAACAAATGCTTGGATTCCTCTGGTGCTGTTGTAGATTGCTACATTCTCTAGGACCTAGATTCTGGCACGTGAATCACAGAGATTTTTAACTGGTAAAACCTCTTCAACATTTTGCTTAGAATGTGGTAAAAAGATGATATTGAAAAAATAATGAAATTTTAGAAGTTTAGGATCAAGCTGAAAATGGTACAGAGATTTATGGCACATTTTTCTTTAGGATTTCAGTTAAATCTTGTAAGTGATCTTAAATGATGTTAAAATGAAGAATCGTCCAAACGATTTATTTCTTTTAAGTTCTGTTTTCCAAAACATAAAGACAAACACAAAAGCAGATGAGGGCAAATATAAGAAGAAAAGGTGAAACGTATGTTTCTCCGGTGAAGTAATATATATATTTGCACGTGCTAATATATTCCATTCTGTGTCATTGTTCAGTATGAAAACAAACACTTAGAATGATTATATTGAATAATCCTTTTGTTTTGAGTAGTTAAAAAATTAAAAGTAGGTTATAAGAAATTTTAGAACTCTGTGAAATTATAGTTCTGCAGCTAGCTGATCGTACCAAATCGCCCTTAAACTCTGGTTTACCTCCTTGAGTACAAAAGCTATATGTACCGTGTGAGATTGTGGGTGTCTCATTGTACTTTTGGTATGCACGTTTCTCCTCCATAAAAAAATACCTATCTTGGGTAAGCAGTGGTTTTGGGATATAAAGTGGTTTTTTGGAGATATATGTATAGATGCTTCCTGGGTGGCTCAGGAGAGGAGCCTTGTGGGCTACAGTCCGTGGAGTCCAAGAGTTGGACATGCTGCTGCTGCTGCTGCTAAGTCACTTCAGTCGTGTCCGACTCTGTGCGACCCCATAGATGGCAGCTCACCAGGCTCCCCCGTCCCTGGGATTCTCCAGGCAAGAACACTGGAGTGGGTTGCCATTTCCTTCTCCAATGCGTGAAAGTGAAGTCACTTAGTCGTGTCTGACTCCTAGCAATCCCATGGACCGCAGCCTACCAGGCTCCTCTGTCCATGGGATTTTCCAGGCAAGACTTAACAACTAAACAACTGCTACCATAGAGAGAAAGAGAAAGAGAGAGGTGTAGATACACTATTCAAGAATTAATCTGGTAATGACATATCCCATATTTATATCACTGTTAATGAATAGTGAAATTTAATAAACTGATATGGAAAGCCTGTGGACCCTTATTTGAATTATATCTAGACCTTAGATTTTTAACGAAGTGAACATATTTAGATTACCATGCTGCTTCTACATCCTCCTTCCCATTTTGAAATTAGATAAAGAACCTTAGATACGTCTCTGATTTTTCTGGTGAAACTGATGTTTGCCAGACTCTGTTTTTCTGTTCTCTCCTGCTGCCTTCTCCGTTTCCCTGCAGAGTAAACGTGGCTCCCTTCCCATCCAAAGATAAATGACAAGAGTGGGCTGTTGAGTTCTGGGGATGGTGGAGCATCTTAGCTCCTCTGTCTGTATCCCGGCTCTGCTCTCAGCTCAGCAAGTAATTATCCATGGTTCTGTGCAACTTCTCTCCATGAGTCTGAACTCCTTGCGACATGGACTGTCTTATTCAAGTTGGAATCTCTAGAAGAAGCTCTCTCTCCCCAGTCAGGGTGTCACAAAAGAGCTAGAAAAAAAGATCAAGCATTTAGTAGAACTGAGCAATTAAGAACAGATCCACCAAACCTCCGTCTCATGATAAGGTCAGAGGTTTACTTTTTAAGAAAAGGCAGAGCAAATACAAACCTTTAGGGCCCCCAAGCATTGCAAAGATTATATGGTGTTCCTCCAGGATAGCTCAAAATAAAGAGTACTAAAGAGTAAGAGAATTATAAAGGACCTCCTCAGGGTTCTGACTTTTTCTAATGACCTCTTCATTTCTTTTTCTTTTTTTTTTTTAGTATTAAATCCAAAATTATTCTTTCTAATTGGTGTAAGAACAGGAAAGGAGAGTTTTAAACTCTTTTTTTTTTTTTTAAGTGTGTGTTTGTGTGCAGATAGAGAGAGAGAGAAATTAGATTTTTAAAAATACAAAGCTTAATCAACTGTTATAAACAAAATACCTTTCTAACACCGCCCAGGATGCTAGAACTTTACCAGCCACTCCGGAAGCCTTCTATATCCCTTCTTACAAAGTAATTATCCTGAAAAAACTGTAAGCACCATGAATCGATTCTTTGAAAAAGAATTCCTCTGAATACTTTTTTAATCCACAGCTTCTGTCTTCACCCTTTTTTTTCCCCCTGATAGCATTTCCCTTGTGCAATTTTGTGTTTCTTGTAAATGAATAATAGAGCTAGAAATGTGATCAAATTCAAGCTAGATAACAGATATTTTGGTGGTAGAAAGCATACACATCTGAGATGTTTCTCAATGAGGTTGGGAAAACAATTAAGTGTTTGAGTCATGGATGTTCATTGTCTAGATGTATGAATACTAGGGAGTTGCAAAACGATGCTGTCATTCAGGCATTCCTCATTCATTTGTTAACTGGACTATTTCTGTAAGGAAGGATTTCCTTCATCTGCCCCTCTGTTACTGCACACAGAGTTCATGGGAGCTTCTGGGGTGCTGGGACCTGTGTGAGCCATGGAGTTCTTCTGCCTACCTGACTGCCTGAGCTGATAAACAGACCTGGAAAGGGCCATTTGATAGGCATTTTGGTTCTTGGCTTGGACAGGGAACAAGTGGTTGTTGTCTGCAAATTGTTAGCTGTTACCTACTCACTACCAGTGAATCTTTTTTCAGGAGAATGAACTCTGCCTCTGCTTTAGAGCTACTCAGGTTTTTTTGATCTATTCCTGTTTATCGACAAATCTAAAACCTTATTTTGCTAATGTGTGCATGTGTGCTTAATCACTCAGTCGAGTCCGACTGTTTGTGGCCCCAGGGACTATAGCCCCAGAGGCTTCTCTGTTCATGGGATTCTCCAGGCAAGAATACTGGAATGGGTTGCCATTTCCTCCTCCAGGGGAGATTCCCAACTCAGGGACTGAACTGGCATCTCCTGCACTGGCTGTGAAACCACTGAATATCATCTGGTCGTATCTCTTGCCTTCAGTGGCTCATGTAAAGATATCTCCATCTTATACAGAGTTTAAAGTCATCACAGAGGCTCACAGAGGCCAAAGCTGTCAGTTTTTTTTAAAAAGATTTTTTAAAACAAAATAATTTCAAAAGTTAAATTTTAAAGTAAATATTTTTGCATAAGCCATCCATATCAATTGGAGTTCATTTCAGTTCAGTCGCTCAGTCGTGTCCAACTCTTTGCGACCCCATGAATCGCAGCACACCAGACCTCCCTGTCCATCACCAGCTCCCGGAGTTCACTCAGACTCACATCCATGGAGTCGGTGATGCCATCCAGCCATCTCATCCTCTGTCGTCCCCTTTTCCTCCTGCCCCCAATCCCTCCCAGCATCAGAGTCTTTTCTAATGAGTCAACTCTTCGCATGAGGTGGCCAAAGTACTGGAGTTTCAGCTTTAGCATCATTCCTTCCAAGGAACACCCAGGGCTGATATTATTGCAATTGTTTTCCTCAAAGTGTCAGAAATGAAAAAGAGGGATATTGACGGATTTCTTGTTCCTTGGACTCTGGAAAACAGCAGTATAGTTTGGACTTACTCATGAAGAGAGACCAGAAGTTATCTATCTATTGGGACTTCCCTGGTGGTCCAGTGATTAAGACGCCTTGCTGAGTTCAACCCCTGGTCAGAAAATTAAGATCCCACATGCCTAGCGTAGTGACAAAAAGATTTAAAAAAGAAAAAGGTAACCTGTCAGTTCTTGTTTCTCTTATAACAAAGAAAAGAATTTAACATTTATTTCCTTTAGGTATGCTGTCTTGTGTATATTACATACTTTTGTCTTCAAAATAACTTGAGGCTGTTGGTGTTAGTTACACAGCTCAGAGAGGTTAAATACCTTCCCTGAGGTCACAGAGCTGGAGAACGGACCAGCTGTGACTCTAACAGTGCTTCACAGCCTGGAGGTGGTCCTTTGTGGTTCACCAGCTCTCACAAAAAGGGATGGGAAGATGGAGTCACATACCAGATATTTTTTCGTGGTAACCCAGCTGAAATGTTCTGTTTCATTTGTGTTTATTTCATTTTGGTTTTAACACTATAATTCATATTTCAGTTCAGTTCAGTTGCTCAGTTGTGTCCGACTCTTTGCGACCCCATGGACTGCAGCACCCCAGGCCTCCCTGTCCATCACCAACTCCCAGAGCTTGCTCAAACTCATCTCCATTGAGTCGGTGATACCATCCAACCATCTCAGCCTCTGTCGTCCCCTTCTCCTCCTGCTTTCAGTCTTTCCCAGCAGCAGTGTCTTTTCTAACGTGTCAGTTCTATGCATCAGGTGGCCAAAGTATTGGAATTTCAGCTTCATCATCAGTCCTTCCAATGAATATTCAGGACTGATTTCCTTTAGGATAGACTGGTTGGATATCCTTCATATTTAAATATGTAATTCATATTTACATCTAAATACGTAAACATTTAAAATGATTATTGTTTTATACCTTTTAAAAATGATTATTGTTATTAAAGAAAAATCTCCATACCATGTTAATGTTATTTTGATTAAACTAATAATTAAAATGCCAATTTTTAGTAATTATTATTGCCCTACAAATAGTTATGATTAATGAGCTCACTATTTTAACAGTAGTTTAGGTAGCTTTTAAAAGCAAAACAAAAATTGTTTTTAATCATTTAATTCTGTTTAAATTAGACTGCATTCTAAAAATTAACCCCAAAATAATGCAATTAAAATATTATAATATAAATTATATTTTATATTATATAAAATATAATACTTTTTGCTTAATTTTAATAATGCATTTATTTGATTTTTTTGATATGTTTGTATTTCTATTGAAAGTGTGGACTCTGGAGATTGCCTGCTTTTGAATCCTGGCTCTGCTTTCTCTGGCGGTGTGATTTGCAGCAAGTTCCTTAACCTGTCTGAGCCTCAGTTGTTTCTTACGTTAAGTCATAGGAGTACCTAACTCAAAGTTTTGTTAATGAAGAGTAAGTGATTAGATACCTGCTGGAAATGTGTTAACTGTTTCTGTGATTACCTTGAATTGTGCAGACTGAATATTTGAGTTAACGTACTATTCCTGAAGTTTCTGACCTATAGGGAAAATCTCTCTCTCTCTCTTTTTTAATCAAAATGGTCAACTATTTTTGCTATGTTCTCACCATTCTGGTTAAATATTTATTCTCATAACAAACATTTTGTGGGCCCATATTGGGCTGGAAGCAGTAGATATGTAAATAAAAGGCAGTTTGCTATCAAAGAACTCAGTCCATTGGAGGAGTGGTCAAGGGAGTGCAGGGTTTTCATACATGGAAACTTGGAAAGTGAAGGGTGTAGCTCTTTGGGTGGAGGCTGATCCTTGGGAGCACTTGTGAGGGTTGCAGAATGCCATTACTCAAATGCTTTTTGTCTCTCTTTATTTTAAAGACTTTTAAAAGAGGAAACACATTTTTTAAATTTCCCCCTTTGAGCTGGGTTACTGAGTTTGTATAACTGGACTGCAATTATAAGAATTTTTCTTTCAAAAAAAATCATTAATTTAAAAGATTTAGATGTAATTGACATATATCCTGAGTGTAGGTGTGCAACGTAATGATTTGATATTTATACATCTACAGTGAAGTGATCTCCACAATAAGTCTAGTTGACATTGGTTCCCCACACATGGTTACCCCCAGGATATATCTTGAAATGACCTTGAACCTCCTGTCCTGAATGAAGAGGAGGGAAGGGTCAGGTATAACGTTGAGTCTGCCCCAGTGCATTTACCAGAGGGATCTCTGTTTCTGTAATCACATGGTTATGTCTTCCATAGAGAACCTACCCTTTATTACTGCTATACTTTGAAAATGTAGCAGCATTTCACTAATTGAGATTTATCTAATTATAACAATAATTTGAACTGGATTAGGATGTAGTTTACCCTTGTGTGTTTGGTGGCATTCGATGCTGACTATAATCATCAGTCCCTCCCCGGTTGGGATTTAGCCTTGTATATATCCCAGCCTTGCATTCCTGGTTGGGATAGCACCCGTGGCCTCTGCTGGAAGCGCCCATTGGCAGCACCGTCCCCACTCTGCCCCAGCACTCTGCTCCTTCCCTCCATCCCAGCCCCTTCTCTCAGAGCACCAGCGCCAGTTCTCCCTGAAAGCTCTTCTTTCACGCTTCTTTGAGAACCACAATTCCTTTGCTATCGCTATACGCTCACATCTACTCTGTCCTATTGTATTATAGGATGGTGGGGGTTCAGTCACTAAGTCGTGTCTGACTCTTTTCTAACACATGGACTCTAGCCTGCCAGGCTCCTCTGTCCATGGGATTTCCAGGCAAGAATACTGGAGTGGGTTTCCTTCTCCAGGGGATCTTCCTGACCCAAAGATCGAATCCGCATCTCCCGTGTCTCCTGCATTGGCAGGCAGATTCTTTACTACTGAGCCACCTGGGAAGCCCATATTATAGAATAAGAATGTGCAAAACCGGAGCAATAAAATGAATGAAAGGAGGGGAAACTGATGGGCAAAATTAGATAATCAATACTCAAAAAAATCAGAACTTTGTAGGGCTTCTATTGATACTTCTTTCCCTCCTTCCTTCCATGCCTTTTTTTTTTTTTTAACTTACATGCAGCAGGTTCTAATTACTACATCTTCCAAGGAGAGGGAGGCAGTTGGGATGGTGAGAACAGGCTTCACTGAGTTGATGGTCCACCAGACGGGCTTCGAGGATCAGCAGGTATAGTTGGGGGTCAGCACAGACACAGTAGCCAGTTTTGGTTGAAGGAAGATTAGAGAACAAATTGGGAAAAGAAGCTGAAGACTAGCTGGTAGGAGACTGCGAGTATTGAGGGAAAGAGATTTGAACCTGATTCTTTATAAGTGTCTTTCAAAGGGTCTTGATAAAGGAGTCATGGCATGGAAGGTGTATAGAATGAAGAATCTGGAAGCATGTGGCTGGAAAGATTGAAAGGAAGAGTGCTTGGAGGGAGGGGGACTAATTGGGACAAAACTATGATGATCTCGGGCGATGAGGGTGCCTTGGTCAAGTGCTGCTGTGCGAATGAAGATATATTAGGTTACACCATTATTCTTTCCTCTGTTAGCAGTTGGTTAGACTGTGTGCACTTGAAAGAAAATCTCTCATACTGTAACCTTTTTGGTTGGCCCTTCTCTGTATGTGAGTGCCTGCCCCTATATACTTACAGAGTCACTGATGCGGGAACACCCAAGCCAAGCAAAGACTGAAAGAATTTTTCCCTGTGCTACTTGGCAGGCTTGGTGGTTTAAATCAGGATTTTGCAAGCTATATTATGGAGCCTGATTACTTAAAAGGTTGTTGTTGCCTTTTTTTGCTTTCTGAATTCAGATTTGAGGATGATGTAATAATGTTATTTGTGAATTTCCCATTCTCTTTTGTTCTTTGTTCTTTAATTATACTCCCTTTTACTCTTGGTTGGCTTTGTCGTTCTCAGTGAATGAACTAAGAGCTTGACCGGCAAGTACTAATGGGAAGGCTGGGCAAAATTTATCTTTCTTTCTTTTTAACTTATTTTCAAATCATTACATACTTATAGTTGCAAAAAGAGTACAGAGAATTCCCATCTATCCTTTACCCAGATTCCTCAACTGTTAACATTCCTCCCCTTTCCCCTGTCTCCCTCCACACACACACGCACATACACACACACACACACACACACACACACTCTCTCTCTCTCTCTCTCTCTCCCCCTTATATACATTTAATTTTTATTAACCATTCGAGAGTAAATTATAGACTTGATACCCCCTTCACCCTTAAATTACTTTACGTTTCCTACAACAAGACACTCTTTCCCCTAGTCACAGTACAATGATCTGTTCTATGTACTTTAAATTGTGCTGTGTCGAATTTGTGCCCCACCATTGGCCTTTGAGGACATGTCCGCCATACAGTTCTGGCTCACCTGTTTTATTTAGTCGTAATGTCTCGTCACTTTCTCACAATCTGAAATAGACTCTCAGTACTTCTTTGTGTTCCTTGAACTTAGCATTTTTTTAAGAGTATCAGTCATTTTTTGGTATATTGAATGTCCCTCGATTTGTGTCTGTCCGGTGTTGAATCACGGTTAGATTCAGGTTGTGCATTTTTGCTCAAAACACCCGGAAGTGATCCAGTATCCTTCTTAGTGCATCATATCAGGGGGTCTGTGATGTCTGTCTGTCCCATGGCTGGTGATGTGAACTTTGGCCTCTTGTTTCTGGCAGTGTCCGTGGTGCGGCTGCTTTGCTGGGTGGCTTCTGGGAGGGCAGGGGCCGGGGGAGGATTTGTGTGTCCCTCAGTTGTTGGCATGTTTCTTCCCTTGCAGTTTTCTGAATTCCCACCTCTTGGCTTTTTCCTTTTCACCATGCAGTTTCCAGAGAATGCCTCCCCTCTCCTTTCTACCTTGTTTTCCCCCAAATAGTCGCCTTACCAGGACTGCCTTCTGGTGTCTGGGTGTACTTTTTTTTTTTTTTTTTTTTTTTACTGAGGTGTAGTTGAATTATAGTACTGCTGTACAACAGAGTGACTCAGATCTGTACATACATATATGTTCTTTTTCATATTCTTTTCCATTATGGTTTGTCACAAGATATTGAAAATAGTTTCCAATGCTAAACAGTAGGACCTTGTTATTATCCATCCTATACACACCAGTTTGCATCTGCTAATCCCCAACGTCCAATCCAACCCTCTCCTTCATTTTCCTCCCCCTTGGCAAACACTAGTCTGCTCTCTGTGCCCTTGATTCTGTTTCATAGAGAGTGTCATTTGGGTCGTGTTTTAGAGTCCACACATAAGTGATATCACATGGTCTTTGTCTTTCTGACATTCTTCGGTTTGTATTATCATCTACAGTCGGATGCACTTCCCTGTAGTCTTCTCTCCACTCCCCAATATTTTCACATTTAGAGGGACTTTCTCTTTTAGGCTATAATTTTGTATTGAAATAGAGTTGATTTATAATGTACTAAAAAAACTTGAATCACAGTAAGTCAACTTTGTGAATAACTGTACTTTTTAATGAAATGTTACTATAACCCTTCTCTTCTATTTCCATATGCCTTATTTATAGGATTCATTTTCCCTATCCGTCAGACTTTAGAGCTCTTTTTGCCTTCCCCTAAAGTTTCATCTTTTCAGTAAGATTTTAAAATCTTTAGCCTGATTCAGCCCTGGTAATTTTTATGCAGGAACTGGAATGAAATAAGGCAGAGCTCATTTTGCACGATTCTGATGTGCACGCGTATGGTTTCTGTGTGTAACACCAGCCCCACAGTGACAGGGTTCAGGTTGCAGCTTCCAGCACATATTAACTGTAGCTGTGCAAAGTACAAGCCTCACTTCCATCCACAAATCACTGCCCAGATAACAAATGTGTGCAATTATCAGTGACAAATCATGTTCCTTTTTTCACCTCTGCCAGTGATTGTTTGCCGTGCATCAGTTATTCAGTTCACGCACAGACAACAGAGTGTACATCTGTCCCGCCTCTTTATCTCCCAGTGATAACCCCCCGTGGCATTTTACAAGAATGAATAATTGAAAGAGGGAATTGGGCCCACAAAAAAATGAAGGTGCAGCAAAGAAATGAAAAGTGAGAGTGCCAGAAGTGAAATTGGAAGTGTTAGAAGACGTGAAGATGTGACAGCCAAGCGAAGAGAAGATGTGACTCAGACCCACATGAAACATATCGAACACGTTCTGGGAATGTGGCAACAAGGTGAAGTCCATTCAGCATCTTTTAGTTTAAATTGAGCTAGGAACTGAAAGTTGCTTGTGGTTGACATGGGGCATTTCCTTATATTTTGGACCAAAGACCAATTTTAAATATCCCAGTCAGCTTAACTATCATTCAGGCCAAAGCAGGGAAATTAGTTGCTACATTGGAAGAAAACAGTAAATACGTGGATAGTGAAGCAGGCATACTGTCTGTAAAGACTGGCTTCATTACTCAGAAGCTGGCATGAATTGATTACTACTAAGCCATCAGGTGAAACTATAGCACAGATAAGGATGCTGCTGAGAAATTTGCATCCAGGTCCCAAGGATTAGTTGCTGCAGTGTTGATGATGAAACTCAGATATTGATGTTGATGGGACAGGTTGGAACTTGTGCCATAAAAGATGTCAGGTCTCGACGTGGTTATGAAGGAAGAGGCTAAACACAGGTAAACTGTGTATACCCTGTTTGCATTGGGTGACTTTAAATTAAAACCTGTGTGTATCCATCAATCTGAGAATCCTAGAACATTAAACAGTCCTGAGAAAGCATCTCAACCAGTCATTTAGCACATAAATAAAAGATCATGGGCTATAGTGTCATTGTTTCAAAACTCGGATCAATTGTGGTTTTGTCCAGAAGTATGCAAAATAATTTAACTTTTGAAGCACAACCCTTACAGTTATATTCTCTCAGGAAGTTGCATGAAAATGGCAAAATTTGCTTTTCAATAGCTTTTGAAGCATGTTATCATAAGTGGACTTTCAGACTGATTATTGATGCTACAACCAGAGATCATGCATTTTCTGCAGCTGAATTTTGGAAGAAATACAAGATGAAGCATGCATTAGAAACAGCCCAGCGTTACAGTGGAAAGTAACAGTGAGTAGTGATGGCAGAAACTTGCCACACCATGAAAATGACACTACAGGGTTTAAGTCAAATGTAAATAGAGTTATAGAAGAAATAGTTGACAGCGGGAACGTTAACACTGCCACCATATGAAAGACGAGATGTGTGGCCCTAGGAACTTAGTGGAGGCAAATTTTTTGGCTTAAATGAGGCAAGTGACTATAATAAAAAAGACGAAGATATCCGAGATCAAGTGATGCCACCGAATATCTTAACAATAAAGCAACTCTTGGAGATAATTCACAAAAAATAAAGTGTTGGCAATTGATCCAAACTTAGAAAGGGCTGTGGCAGTTTGTCAAGGTATAGAAGAGATTCTCTTTTAGAATCATGTTATACCACATGAAGAAGACAAGCCCTTTTCAAACTACTCTTGATAAGTTTTTTTCACAAATAAACACATTAATTCTGTTTCAGTGTTTTAAATTACAGTGTGAAAGTGAAGTTGCTTAGTCATGTCCGACTCTTTGTGACCCCATGGACTGTAGCCCAACAGGCTCCTCTGCCCATGGGATTCTCCAGGCAAGACTACTAGAGTGGGTTGCTGTGTCCTTCTCCAGGGGATCTTCCAGACCCAGGGATCAAACCTGGGTTTCCCACACTGCAAGCAGACTCTTTATCAGCTGAGCCACCAGGAAAGGCCCCAAATTACAGTATAGTAAATAATTTAGTAAATTACAGTATACTAAATAAATATTAATTTTACCATTTTTCATTTCCCTATACACTGAGAGCTTTTAATATTTTGTTGAAAAATCCCAAAGGTCCTGAAACAATTGAAGCCTTTTCTCATTAATTATTAAGATTATTTTGCACAGTTTTGGCTTTTACATTCATTTTTATGGTCCTACACCACCTCACAGACTACACTAAAAATAAAAGTTCTTCATCTCCCATTGCCAACACTGCAGCAACCATTATCAGCTGTTTTGTTGTCTATGCCTTGCTATATTGTTAGACTCTTCAAGGTGTTTCCCATTAACATGCTACCCATTATTCTATTGGGTTGGCCAAAAAGTTCGTTTGGGTTTTTCCATAAGATGGTACAGAAAACCCCGAACGAACTTTTTGTTCAAACCAATACATGATACCTTGTTCTCCACTACCCTGGCCTTGCTTCTAGTCTGCAATGTTGGCAAAGGTGTCCTTTTCTTTTCCTTCCTTCTTTCTTTCTTTTCTTTTCTTTGTGTGTGTGTGTGTGTGTGTGTGTGTGTGTGTGTGTGGAACTTTTAGGTTTTCTGACTCACAAGGAACAACTCTGCTAACTCAACTCAATCACCCAATTCTTCTCACTTCCCCACACCCCATACCACTGCCAAGTCTAGTTAATCTAGTTCAGTGGTTATCTTTGGTTCCTAGAGCATGTACTTGGTCCCATCATTAACCCCAAGGTCTTATCAAAGGCCTTTTATACGTTTGCCTTTTCAAACATGTTCCTCATTCTTTTGTGTTCCAAGAGGCATTGTTATTGCCAGCGTTCAAGTTGTGTTCTTCTCACACCTTGGGCTTCCCTTGGGGCTCAGCTGGTAGAGAATCTGCCTGCAATGTGGGAGACCTGGGTTCGATTCCTGGGTTGGGAAGATCCCCTGGAGAAAGGAAAGACTACACACTCCAGTATTCTGGCCTGGAGAATTCCATGAACTGTATAGTCCATGGGGTCTCAAGGAGTCGGACATGACTGAGCGGCTTTCACTTCACTTATAGCGCCTTGGGGAGAGGAGATGGCTTAAAGGAAGAGAAGCCCTGGCCCCTAAGAGGCTAGCAGTGAGAAGCCTTAGGATATCACTGTGACAGAGAGTAGGGAGCAAAGAGGACAGAAGGAAGCGATGAGACCGTTTCCCCAGTGAACATAAAGGAGGAACGCTCTGGACGGTGAGAGGCAGTGATGACAGTAAAAAGGGAAGCAGGCAGGCGCCTCCGGATGGCCACAGAGAGATCAGAAGGCCAGAGTCTTGGGAGACGTGTGCATTCGACGTCCCAGGGTTATGTTATCCACCTGCACTCCCAGCTCGCCGGGGCTGCAGAACCTGGTGAACCGGAGCTGGAAAGTGTCTCCTCTCAGCTGATGGAAGTGGTCAGAACAGAACGACAGATCCTTCTTCCAGTGATAAAACTTGTCGTACAACAGGGAAGATGCAGAGAACTTTCTTTACATAAACTCTGGGTTTAAGAGACTTCTGTGATCTGATTTGGGGGCCTAAGCAAGTAAGTAGCCCAAGAGCTCAAGCAGCTGATTTACAATAAATGACCTTTTGGAACCCAACTCCCGTGTAAACTAGAAAGTGTTCTATTTCCTTTATTATTTTTTCATTTGATTGTTTGAATTGACCCAAATGACTTTGGAAGTCTCTTCCATCTTGACTGTGTTACAGTGTGTAGATTGCCCAAAATTATTAAATTGAATCTAAATGTTTTCAATTTCATGAAGAGATGTTGGGTATTTTCTAGGTCATTGTACAAAAGTGATTTGTGATCTAGCTTATAATTTTATAACGTAATTACACATAGAATTAAATTATTGAATAAAGCGGCAAGATTAGTAGGTGTGGTTTGCTGTAATGTTACAGGTTGTATTAATTTTAGAAAAAATGAAATTAGTGTTCCAATGGACAAGTGAGCTAAGCCCCTGAATTACTCTATTCAGTTGGGACAGACTCAATTTAACAAAATGGTACTTTTAGAGTTTTTGAGGGTAATGAGAAAATGGAACTGAAATTAAAATTCTCTCATGCCGTTTGGACAAAATAATTTCTGTGAGCAGCAATTAGGAAGGTCCATATAAGAAATTCACTTTCTGCTCTAACTTTCATTTAGTAAGACTTCATAATCTTAAACTGCCTATTACTTTACTTGTAAAATATTATAACTTAATGGCATGTCAGTGTCCTCTGTGATTCAACATTTTTTTTTTTTTTTTTAAGTAATGGGAAAAGAAAGAAGAGATTGGGAACTGGTCTTCAAAAGACAAAGTCTGAAGTAAGCTAGAGCTTCTGCTTTCTTAAAAATCAAGGCTATTTTAGAAAAGTCTTAAGGCAGTCTGCACTGTTGGAGAAAATCCCTGTGATGCATATGACTTTGGAGTAAGTCCTTTCTTGTGGGTCTGGGTCCCGGAAGAGCTCTCGTTTAGGCCAGCTTGACCGTAAACCATATCATGAGGATGCTCCTCGGTGGAGTCAGCCCTCCTTGGTATTCCTTGACCTTGATTGTCTTGACCTTGGTATTCCTTGACCTTGATTGGCTTCTGAGGGCATTGATAGATGTTTTCAAAAAACCAGGCAAATTATGACTGGCTGGCTTCCAGTTCTGTGTGACAGCCTCCAGTGGGTGGTGTGGTGACTTCACACCCTCATTGCCATAATGATACTTATTCTGACCACTGATGCCCTGTAGAAAAGGCACACTGGGGGCATTTCATAAACCAGAAGTACTAATAAGTGTTATGGGGACTATTGCAGATGTATTGCATGCATGATAAATCACTTCAGTCATGTCCAACTCTTTGCAACCCCCTGGACTATAGTCAGCCAGGCTCCTCTGTCCGTGAGCTTCTCCAGGCAAGAATACTAGAATGGGTTGCTGTGCCCTCCTCCAAGGGATCTTCCCAACCCAGGGATCGAACCCGCTTCTTTTAGGCCTCCTGCATTGGCAGGAGGGTTCTTTACCACTAGCGCCACCTGGGAATCCCATTGCAGAGGTAGTAACAACTAATAAATGTTAGCCTCATCTCAGCACTATATTCACAAGCTTTACCTCTAATGGACCATCAAGAAACATTTCTTTTTTTCCAGAGTCTCACATATACTCGGTAAACACCCATGGGAGCTCAGACCACGGTTGGGCAGCGCTGATCTGAGGGTCAGGGGTTGGGGGGCAGGGGGTGGGCAAGGGTGAAAGGCCTCTCCCAACCTGGAGAGTCAGAGGCACGTTCGCATCAAGGCGTGGAAGGGCCTCTCGACGAAGGTTTGGTATGTAGAGAGTAGAAAGCCAAGTTGGTAAGCTTCCTTTTTTTTCCTCCCAAATTCCACTCTGATAACAGCAGAAAAGCATATTTGGCCTGCCTGACATTACAGGATTTGAGCATTAGAGGTCAGGGACTGGCTCGAGGAGCTGTCGAAGCCAGGCCCTGTCCAGCCTCAGCGGTGGTGTCGAACAAACCAAGGAGTGGGTGCGCTGCTTCTGTGCGCGACGTGTGTTTCGTTTTTAAGGAGTACAGCAGGCCTTTTGAAGGCAGTTTAAGGAATGGGTGTGGAGGGGGTGTTGGGGAAGGAAACCTCAGCAGCATGCTCTTAGAGATTTCCTGTTGTATAAACGCTACATACTTCTCATGCCTTCAGACTCAGCCAACGGGAGCGAAGCCCGTTGGGGCTGAAATTTAATTACTGTTACAAAGAAAGAATGTAGAAACCCTATAGGTAATGAAGGAACTTAAAAAACTGGCACAAAGTACAAGTTTTAATTTTTCATCCAAACCCTATCTGTGGTGTTTGAAACAGGGGATCATGAAAATACTTGGACAAAAAAATTAGTGCGTTAGATTTTTTTTTTTTTTTTTTTAATGCTCTGGTTAAATTCGTAAGACTTTCTGTTTTAGTAGAAGTGTCCATCTTCGGGGGGCACATTCCGGACGATAAAGTGCCGCTTTACTGTGTCCCCGAAGTAACCTGACGCATTTGTGTCTCCAGCGTGCTGTGTGCTTGGGGCAGACCCAGAGCACCACTGATACCCTGACACTACACACTTCCTTCTTCCAGTTTCGTACTGGGTTAAACTCTCTCTTTCTCTTACTTACGTTTCCTTTCCTCTTTTATCCCCCCTATTCAAACTTAGCCCGTCCGATCTATACCAGTAGCTGAAAGAAGCAGCTACTGAAAGATTTTTTTCCCTCTCATTTTGAGAAAATCAGCAGAACTGCATCTAAGACCCTTGGGGCAGTTGTGCGTCCTGGCCTGCGGCATTCAGGGCTGCGAGTGATGTTTTCTGTTATGCAGATGCCGTATCTGCGAGTTCATTGCAAGTGTCCTGAGGGGACCACGATAGGCCTGGTGGTGACAGTGTCTGGATTTAAGACCTGGCTCCTCGCTTAGCAGCCCATTCTGGACAGTGCTCTTCATTTCTGTGAACCCATAAAATGTTCGTAAAATGGGAACTCATTGTATTTACTGCACAGGATGTTTTGACACATGGAGGAGCTGGGATCCAGGGGTGAAGCAGGCCCGGATCAGCGTGTGTTTACAGTATGCTTCTGCCGGACCACAGGACTCTTATTCCAATTGCAGTGTGCACAGGGCCATCCCTGGGGGAGACGGGTCTGCGGGGTGACCGAGGAGTATGGCTCTTCTCTGTGTGAATGGGGGTGCTGGTTATACAAGGGCCTCTACTGACTTGAAAGAACCTAATGTTGTCTACTGGAATCACACGTGCTTAGGAAGAGACTCATTTATCAAACATTTGCTGAACACCCACTATGTGCCAGCCATTGTGGGGAGTCAAACACCAAATCATTTCATGATTCAGACTGTTACACCCATAACTCAAGAGCACAGCAGAAATGATCTTCTACAGGGGGTACAAATTTCCAGTGCGATCTGTGTCGATGGAAGGAGAGACATTTCCTGTAGGTGGGCCCTCACATGGCCCGGTGTGTTGGGGGAGCCCCAGTTTATTCCTGATGTTCCAGTGTCCTACCAATTAGCGTCTGCTGTCACTGTCAAAATTGTCCCAGTTTGGATGATATATGGTCCCCATACCTGAGGATCAGGGAAAACTTGACCTTTTGGAGCTAGAGAGCAGTCCAGGTAAAGATAATACTATGAGCAAAACACACAGGCACCAGGAAGACTTCGGTATTCTTGAGAGAAACACGTTTAGGGACTTTTTCTAGTGGAGAAGACTCTTTGCTTCTAATGCAGGGGATTTGGGTTTGATCCCTGGTCAGGGAACTAGGGTCCTATATGCCATGTGGCACAGCCAAAAGAAAAGAAAAACAGGTTTAGTTTGTAACTTTGGCAACAAGAAAGGGACTCTTTGGCGATAAGAGTTGGGAAGGTGGGTTGAGGTCAGATTCTGAATGTCCTAAATGCCAGACCACATCCCTTGGATTTTATGTAGTTGGCACTAGAAGTCAGGGAGTGGTGTTTTCTTTTTTAAGATTTAAAAAGATCCTTGTACTTCCTGCCAGATACAGTGATGGGCTTTTGGGGGGCACAAGGATTTGAAACAAGAATTTTTAGGGGTCATTGCCAGTAAAGAAGGCTGAACACTGAAGAATTGATGCCTTTGAATTGTGGTGCTGGAGAAGACTCTTTAGAGTCCCTTGGACAGTCAGGAGATCAAACCAGTCAATCCTAAAGGAAGTCAACCCTGAGTATTCATTGGAAGGACCGATGATGAAGCTGAAGTTCCACTACTTTGGCCACCTGATGTGAAGAGCCGATTTCATTGGAAAAGCCCCTGATGGTGGGAAAGATTGAAGGCAAAAGGAAAGAGAGTAGCAGAGGATGAGATGGTTAGATAGCATCACCACCTCAATGGACACGAATCTGAGCAAGCTCTGGGAGACAGTGGAAGACAGAAGAGTCACAAAGAGATGGACGTGACTTAGCGACTGAACAGCAACAACTGCCAGTTAAGGATCGTTTAGATTTCTGTCTGAATCAGTGGGAAAGTAAGATATGAATGACAACACACTGAAGGGTTGCAAAATCTAAAACATCATCAAGCTTGAAAGCGTAAATTGACTTTGAGTCTTTGACTCAAGCCCCGTTGTTTTATAGTTGAAGAAAACTAACAATCAGAGAGATGGCTAAGTGTTAGAACTCTCCTAGAAAGTTATTGGAAAAGACAGGGTCAAACCCAGATGCTCTGATTTTCGGTGTGGTGGGTATTTCAGTTCACTGTAGAGCTGTATCTTGGGAGACCCCACGGTTACTTCTGGCCCACACATCCATGTATCTGTGTCTTGGCTTAGTTGTGATGGAGTGAAAAACATCTACTTCAATGTCAAGGATGTTGAGGTTTATTTTTTTAAGTGTCTGGTGCCTAGGAATTCTTTGAAGAAAACAGACATTAAGGACAGATTGTTAAGCCAGTCATCCCCTCCCTGTCTGTCACTGAGTCTGAGGGTGCACGCCGGCTGCGGTAGAAATTGTCCAGGACAGAAGTCTAAAATGAGGAGAGATACCATTTTCACACATTGAAACAGGATTTTAAATCATGGCATGTGTAGAACTACAGAAGTGTTTTTCTTAATTATCTCTAAATATGAAATATCTTTTTTACATCATAAAGTATTATGAAGTCTATAAGTTTGCATTTTTTAAAACTTTTGGAAATATTAAAATTAACAAGATTGACCAAACAAATACAAGCTTAGAAATCATTGGCATGAAAGAACTTTAATTACATAATCCCATTTTTGGTACTCATTGTAATTAAATTCATTACTATAAAGATGTTTGAGGAAGAAAAGACAGGCATGTCATGTTTTTTATACTTTTTGGAAAGTTAGCTTAGGTTTTTTAATCACCATATTTTTAGATGTCCATCAGAGAATTTGTGAAATACAGTTGTGGAATGACTCTGGTGTACCCAAGTGATGGAGTATAAATCTTGATGCATATAAACCCAGGTAGTTTATATCACATAGTTTTTGTATTAAAGGAGGTAATTTTGGAGATTCAAGACCTGGGGTAGAGACATGGAAGTGTTAAGTGTTAAACAGCTTTCCGTTGTAAACCAGAGAATTGCTGAGTATCTGATAGTTGAATACTCAGTATGAATATCAAAATAATATGTTTTCACCCCAGAAATTTTTGAAACCTGATTCTAGCTTACTTTAATATAAACAATCAGGTTGTTGTTCACCTATGTAAGGAAGTAGCTATCAATAGTTTCTCAGGATACCAATCTGAGCTTCAAAAGAAGAGCCTACTTCAAAAGGCTGATTTTATTTTCTTTGGAAAATGGGTTTTCAAGGTACTTAGAGAAGACAGTAGTAGGTTTGTTGGACAAAATGAGCATAAAGCCGCAGCAGAAATAATGATGAGAGGATGATTCCAGATGTACAGTCCAGGTGCTTATTCACTTACAAAAAAACAGACAAAAATGTTAGGTGAAGAGTTGCTGTGCTGGTCAGAGAGCGATTTCCAATCTCTGGAAAATAGTGGGTTTTTCAGGAAATAGTGGGTCCTCTGTGACACAACATCAGTTTAAAACGTCAGATTCAGGAGGCAGACTAACCCACCACTCTTCACCAGCCGACCACCTTTACATATTTAATGGCTTTTCTTGGTATTCACCTCTGTATTTTTAAATAACACTTGGATATGTCTTGAGTTTTTAGTTGGTAGATTTGGAGAACTGACTTCCCCCTGGGGGTGAGGACTCTGCTCTCCTAGGCGCCCTCCCCATGTACACATCCCCCTTCCTTTCATCCTCGGAGTATTATTTGTTCTTGTTCAGTCACTCAGTCGTGTCCGACTCTTTATAGCGCCATGGACTGCAGCACTCCAGGCTTCCCTGCCCTTCACTATCTCCCGGAGCTTGCTCAAACTCATGGCCAGAGTCAGTGATGCCATCCAACTATCTCATCCTCTGTGGCCCCCTTCTCCTCCTGCCCTTAATCTTTCCCAGCATTCGGGTCTTTTCCAGTGAGTCGGCTCTTTGCATCAGGTGGCCAAAGTATTGGAGCTTCAGCTTCATCATGAAGTCAGTATTCAGTGTTTACATTTTTTCTGGCTGTGTAAATATTGTTTCTGGATGGCCAATCTAGTGTACTCCAGCTGAATCTCCTTTGGCTCTCTCTGTAGTTAATAATTGTCTCTTTTTTCCATTGGCTTAATTTTTTGTGTCCCTGCCGCCCATTTACTGCCAGAGTCTCCGTTCAGCACATTTAAGCACAACAGGTATTCTCTCCGTTTCACACCTGCTGACTCTTCTGTTCTTGGTCTCCAGTTCTACCTGGTGAGTCACATAGCAGAACTGTTGCGTGAATCATACACTCATGGGATGTCCATTTACTAAAAGTTGAAACACTTAAATGTTTGAAACCCTTGTCTTCCAGTTTTCTTGATTTTTGTCTCTCATTTTGGTGGAGTTGCTTTAGAAAGGAGACCTAGGAGATAAATTTGTTGAGTCTTTGCATCTCAGAAAATGCCGCATGATTCTGTTCTCATACCTGACAGATGTTGTACCTGGGGATATAACTTCAGATTGGAAATACTTTGTACTAAAAAATGTGACTGTATTTTTCTACAGACTTCTTAGCTTCCAATCTTGTGTTTGAGAAGTCTGGTACCTTTCTGATTCTTTCCAGGCAACCCCCTCCCCCCACCCCCGTTTTATTGAGAAATAATTGCCATGCAGCACTCTATCAGTTCAAGGCATACAGAATAATGGTTTGATTTATATATATGGTGAAATGATCACCACCACGAGTTCAGCTATTTCATAGTCTATCTCAACCAATACACTAAAAAGAAAAGGAAGGAAAAAGAAAAACTTGTCTTCTTATGGAGGACTCTTAAGATTGACTCTCTTGACAACTTCCCTGTATATCACACAGCAGGGCTCGCTGCCGGCTGTCAGTGTACTCGACGTCATCGTGCTCGACATCACGTCCCTAGCACTCCGTTACCTTACGGTTGGGAGTCTGTGCCTTGGACCATCTTCCTCCAATTCCTTCTTTCCTCATCCTCCTCCCCTGGCCACTGCAAGTCTGACCTCTTTTCTTTACTGAGGGTTTTTCTGTTTTGTTGTTTGTTTGTTTGCAGATTCTACAAATAAGTGAGATCATACAGAATTTGTTCTTCTCTGTCTGACTTATTTCACTTAGCCTGATGCCTTCAGGTTCCATCCATCCATGTTGGCACAGATAATAGGATTTCTTCATTTTCTTATAGCTGAATAATAGATGTATATACACACACACACACACATATATAGTTGTGCTATGTACGGACCAATAGATAGCAGAACTTCTTTACCCATTCATTCATTGATGGGCCCTTAGCTTATTTACATGTCTTGGCTATTATAAATAATACTACTATGAGTGTAGAGGTGCAGATACCTTCTGGAGTTAGTGATTTGTTTCCTTTGGATGTATTTCCAGAAGTGGAATTGCTGGACCATATGGTAGTTCTGTTTTTTATTTTTTTGAGGGTCCTCCATACTATTTTCAATAGTGGCTGTACAGTCCCGCCCCGAGTTCACCGGGGTTTCCTTTTCTCCACATCTCCCGTTTGCTATCCCTCGTCTTTTTGGTGAAGGCCGTTCTAACACTCATGAGGTGATACCACAGTTTTAGTTTGCATTCCCTAATGGCTAGTGCTGTTGAGCATCTTTTCCTGTACCTATTGGCCTTTCCTGTGTCTTCTTCGGAAAAAAAAATCCAAAGAAGACTATCCAAAACAATGGTCCTGTGCCCTTTTTTTTTTTTTTTAAATTCGGTTATTTGTTTATTTTTGCTGTTGAGTTTTAGCTTTGCTTTTAGTTTTAGTTTGCTTTGGCTGTTCAGGGTCTTTTGTGGTTCCATATAAATTTCAGGATTATTTTCTTTACTTCTATTTAACAGAAAAGTCATTGTTATCTTCACAGGCATTGCATTGCTTTTGGTAGTATTGCCATTTTAAAGGTATTATTCTTCCAGTCCATGAAAACAGGATACTTTTCCATTTATTTCTGTCGTCTGCAATTTCTTTCATCAGTGTCTTATAGTTTTCAGAGTAGAGGTATGTCACCTCTGTAGTTAAATTTATTCCTAGGTATTTTACTGGTTTTGACGCCATTGTAATTGAGATTGATTTCTTTATTTCTTTGTCAGAAATTTGTTGTTAGTGTATAGCCTTTCTCCTGCTTTGGCAGTCAGGTTCTTTACCACTAGCGCCACCTAGGAAGCCCTAGCCTTTCTGATTCTTGATTTTTTTTTTTTTTTTTTTTTTTGGTGACCTAGTCCTTGAAAGTTTTTAGACCCTTCTCATTGCATCTGTGTTCTAAAATTCCACGTATTGTGCTTTGATGTGGGTCTTCTTTTTTAAACCAGTTCTTCTGGGTGGGCTATTTATAATCAAGAAACCAGTTGTTCAGAGAAATTTTCTTGTATTGCATCTTTGATAATATCATCCCTTTTCATGTGTACTTTGCTCGCTCTCTTTCTGGAACTTCTGCTACTCAAATAGTAGACCTCACGTTCTCCCTACCCCGCCCCATCAAGACTGGTCCTCTAATTTTTCTATCATTCTCTTTCTATTCGTCTTACTTTCTGGGAAATTTTCTTAATCGTCTAACACTTCAATAGATAGGATCACTTCTTCTATCATATTGTTCATTTCCAAAGGTCTTAAATTTCTTTCTCCAAATGTTTATTTTTAGACAATCTGTTATATCTCTCCGAAAATGGTAATTGGTTAAATTTCCTTCAGTTTCTCTGAATGAAGTTCAAATTTTCTCTGGTGCATTAAATTGCATGTTTCATTGTTTTAGTGTATTTGTGTTAGATTCTGCTTTTATTTAAGAGGCCCAGTGTTCTTAACTTTTGCCTTAGAATAGCTAATACCAATCATTCTGGTTCTTCCAATCCTTCCAGGCACATGAGGGAATTAATTTCCCTGCCTCCAAGAGATGTGTTTTGGCCATGGGATGTGAAGAGTGTGGATGTACAGATAACCCCCACCCACAAGACTGACTGATCGAGATCTGTCCATCTATCTAGCATTGTAATGGAGGTGCCAGTCACCCGAGGTATATCCAGGAACCCTGAGCTGTGCTGTGGAGGCCAGCTGCCCGGGGGAGTCATCCAGAACTACTTTGAATTTGGCTTGAGTGGGAAATCAGAGTCCGCTGAGACCTTGGTATTGTTTTTTATTATAGCACTCATTACCTGGCCTCACCTGCGTGATACAACTTGGTAAATGTAAGCCCCTCTACCAGGGGTTCTGAGAGCTGAGTAATGATGAGGCGCCTGTACCAGCTGCCGGGAAGTGCAAAATCTCCGTGGCTGAGTCTCTCTAGAGAGGAAACCTTCAGTTTCACCCAGGTTGGGCAAAGGCAGGCTGATGGGCTGGCTACTTCTTAACAGACTTCCGGCCAGCCCTCCACAGCCACACCCAACTCTCCGAGGTCCTTGAAGCCAGAATTCCAGACCTTTCAGGGGTTTGCAGCATGAATCAATCAGCTGCCTGGCTCTCCCTTGCTGACTTAGGCTTCCTGTTTCTCCGCTCTGCTACCTCAGTTACCTCATGACTTTCCACTAGCCCTGCCCTATGTCCTTCTGTGCTTGATTTTTTAAAATCCCTTTCCTGCAGTTTTCTAGATGGAATGTATTGAATCTGTTGTGTTTATTGAAATTTCCTTAATGAGGAATTTTTTCCTTAATGTTTTATTATGAAAAATTTGTAAATCTGACAATTTATCACATTTCCTTTATTCTCTCCTCCCTCTCTGTTTAGATATGTGTGTGTATTGTGTTTATGTTGGGTTTTGTGGTGTTTTTTTTTGGCTATAACATTGGAAAGTAAGTTACAGATATCATGACCCTTCAAGTATTCTTATAAACCATAATACCGATTATTACAACTATGGAAAATTTTTTAAAATCCTGTCATATCATCTAACATCTGTCATCCAACATCTAGTATAACATCTAGCATATTTAAATTACCCAATAATTCCTTTATCCTTTTTTTTTAATTAAAAATTGGGATCCAATTGAGATAAACATGCTACAGTTGGTTGTTATTTCTCTCCCTCTCTCTCTCTTTGTTTTTTTTTTGGCCCCACCTGGAAGTTTGCAGGATCTTAGCTCCCTGACCAGGGATTGAACTTGTGTTCCTCTGCAGTGGAAGCACAAAGTCTTAACCCCTGGACTGCCAGGGAAGTCCCTCCTCAACGTTTTCTTGTGTTTTTTCTTTAAGTTAATCTTGAGCAGTACCAACACATATAGAACTGGATTAATAACTAAAAATGAGCCCCTGTTAAGGAGATGCTAGTAAAAGTATACAGGAATAGGGCAAACTTTATAATTTGAATAGTTGGTGTTTCTCACTCAGGTGTCACTAATCGAAAACCTAACCAAGCGATGCTCCGCACCTTGGGCGTGTTAACATTTTGGATAAAGAAGCAGTCTTTGCTGCGATGAAGAACTGTATTTAGAACCTTCTCAGCCCACCCGACAGCGGCCTGTGTGCTTGGCCAGTGCTCAGCCTCATGACTTTTGTTTGCTTCGAGCTGAATTTGAGTCTGAGCTCAAAGGGCATTTCTGTTTATGACTAATGGGTGAGCTCCGAAGTTAGTGTAGTTATCAGACATTCCTGGCATGCCACACGTCTAATTCCTAGTGCTCTGAGGACCTGGTGCCCTGCCAGAGGAAAGCAGAGGCTGGAGGGCACAAGGAAACGCCGCCACAGAAAGCCATCCTATAAGTTATAAAAAGCCAATCATGTGTTTAGCCAGCAGACCAAATGCTGAGGATGGAACTGATTTGTAGCATGTTAGCGCCTCTCCTTGGGCTGCTTACAAACATTTCTTCGTTTTCTGATACGTGATTCTCAGAATTCCATTCCTGTAGCTTTAAAAAAAGAAAAAAGAAAAGAAATCTGTGATTCTTTTGGTTGTACTCAGAACCAGAATGAGGCACTTTTTAATGCAAAAGCCTATATCCTGAGAGGGTTTTAGAGTGTGACTGGAGGAATGGGGAGTTGGGCATGATGTCCTCAGCAGAGAAGACAGGCAGAGAGGACAGTCGTTGAGCACGTGTTGGATGTAGCCATTGTTCTGGGCCCCAAAGACTCCTGTGGTGGACAGGACAGGTCGCAGGCAGGCGGGAAGGAAGATAAATCAATCTTTAGACTACGTGGGTGTACCACTAAAACATGCTAAACGGAGGCAGGCCCAAGAAAGCACAGATTTCCATTTGTATGCAAGTCCAGGAAGAGTCAGTCTGCAGAGACAGAAAGTAAATTAGCGGTAGCCGGGGGCGGGGGAGTTCCTGGTGGTGCAGCGGTAAAGGATCCCCCTGCCAGTGCAGGAGGTCTGGGGGTTCGGCCTCTTGGGCCAGGAAGATCCCTTGGAGGAGGAAACGGCAACCCGTTCCAGTATTCTTGCCTGGGAAATCCCATGGACAGAGGAGCCTGGCGGGCTACAGTCCATGGGGTCGCGACTAAGCACACCAGCTGAAGCAGGGGTCATCTTTTGGGGTGGTCAGAATTGCTATACTTAGATTGTGGGATTGTTTTAACTGTATAAATTTACTAAAATTTTCTGATTTGTACACTTACAGTGGGCAAATTTTCTGGTATATAAATTAAACTTCAGTAATGCTATGGGGAAAAAAAAAAAAAAAAAGCTCTAGGCTTGGGATTATTAAATTCCAGCATGACCTGTAGCTGCTACCTGTGGTCAGAGTGACCAGGGCCATGAAGGTGGGTAGTTACCGTGGACTCCTCAGTGGAAAGGAGAGAGACCACGTCCACGGGGTCTCTGCGCTGGCTGGCTTTCCCGGACTCTGGAGGTTACATCCCCTGGTAACAAACATTGAGCCTCCGGACATAAAAGAGAAGTGGGCGCTTTGGTTCCGGGAGCCTAGCCCCGTGTTGTTGTTACAAGGGTGACTCTGTGTTCCCCTCAGCTCTGCGCACAGTCACAAAGACGCTGGTGTTCATCCATGACACCGCAGAGAGGCACAGTCCAGGTGTATTTGTCTCCAGAGCAAACGTTTAGCCACCGCCAGCAAGGCGATTTCTATGCAGCTCGCACCTAGGGGACAGGCGCTCATGGTCTGCAGAAGCAGTGATGGGACCAGAGCCAGACTTTGTGTGTCTCGTGTGCCCCAGAGCTTGAGAGAGGCTGTCGGTAAACATCGGAAGACCCGACGGACGCCAGAATGAAATGTCTCTTTGTCGGTAGTTTTATTGTTACTTCCTATTGGCAGGAATAAAAAGGCTAAAGACTGACGTGTCTTGTGGTTGTTTTTCCTCTTCCAGTTGAAGTTGCTTTCCTCGGCATCCTTACTGTGACATCCTTTTATCCCCTAAACGTGGGCACATCCCAAGGCCTTGCCTGGCTCATCAGTCTCACCCATTATCTGATCTCCGCCTGGAAATTTCACCCCGCAACTCACCTGCCTTGTTCCTCTGGCAGCTGGCACACAACATATTTTTACGTTAATTGATTATCATTTTGCTTACTTGTGCTGGTATCAACACACTCCTTTGAAACTGCAAATCGTAGCCTTGTGGACTTTCTCGGTTCCTGCTCTCACGTCTGTTGAGCACACTGTTTGAGTAACACTCCCAACGTTTCATTACCTGGCTTTTCCACTTTCGAATATCCAGCAGGGCTGCCGGCCCCAGAAGCCTCGAACCCTGTTATTTCGTTTCACCCCAGGAGCCTCGAACCCTGTTATTTCATTTCCCTGCCCTCCGCGCCACCCCCGCCTCGGTCGCCTTCCTTCTTGTCACTGTGGTCGCCTCCTCTCTGCAGGTGGAAGGGAAGACTGGGTTCCGTCTCAGCCTCTCTGCAGCTCTCACAGGCTTGAGGATCCCTGAGGATCCTGTGGAAAGCATGACCGTGCCCTCCCCATTTCTGATTTAGTAGTTTGGGGGGAGGAACTTAATAACTTGAATTTCCACCCAGGTTCCAGGTGGTGCTGATGCTCCTGGTTCAGGGACCGCACTTTGAGACCCGCTACTTTTATGCACCCAGTCCATCACTCTCAGGTCGGCCTTCCTAAATTAAAATTTGCCCCAGGTCTGCATTCCTTGCTGAGGTCTTCTATTCAGCCTAGGATTGTATTTCCCCAGGTAGGTGTAGTGGAGTAGGAAAATCACAGTAAGTCATTTGTAGTCTTTTTTTTTTTTCCCCCTACTTTTCAAGTCTTATTAGATCAAGGAGATCTAATGGTGCTAATATTATGTCTTTAGCACCTTTCTAACACTTGCTGGTGTTATTCGGTCACTCAGTCGTGTCCAACTCCTGTGACCCCATGGACTGCAGCACACCAGGCTTCCCTGTCCCCCACCATCTCCCAGAGTTTGCTTGAACTCTTGTCCATTGAGTCAGTGATGCCATCCAACTGTCTCATCCTCTGTCATCCCCTTCTCCTCCTGCCTTTTGTCTTTCCCAGCATCAGAGTCTTTTCTAATGCGTCAGCTCTTCACATCAGGTGGCCAAAGTTTCAGAGCTTCAGCATCAGTCCTTCCGATGAATATTCAGGATTGATTTCCTTTAGGATTGACTGGTTTGATCTCTTTGCAGTCCAAGAGGCTCTCAAGAGTCTTCTCCAACACCACATCAATTCTTCAGCACTCAGCCTTCTTTATGGTCCAACTCTCACATCCATTCATGACTACTGGAAAAACCATAGCTTTGACTAGACGGACTTTTGTCAGCAAAGTAGTGTCTCTGTTTTTTAATATACTGTGTTGGTTTATCATGGCTTTTCTTCCAGGCTAGTGTCTTTTAATTTCATAGCTGCTGTCACCGTCCACACTGATTTCGGAGCCCACAAAAAAGTCTGTCATTGTTTCCCCATTTATTTGCCATTAAGTGATGGGACCAGATGCCATGATTTTCGTTTTTTTAATGTTGAGTTTTAAGTCAGCTTTTCCAGTCTCCTCTTTGACCTTCATCAAGAGGCTCTTTAGTTCTTCTTCACTTTCTGCCATAAAGGTGGTGTCATCTGCATATCTGAGGTTATTGATATTTCTCCTGGCAATCTTGATTCCAGCTTGTGCTTCATCCAACCTGGCATTTTGCATGATGTACACTGCATATAAGTTAAATAAGCAGGGTGACAATTTACAGCCTTAACATTACTCCTTTCCCAATTTTGAACCCCTCTGTTGTTCTAATACTTAATCGCTTGTTTAACAAAGAGAGCAAACCATTAGCTCAAAGCTGCTGCCAGCAGTCTGATAAAATTTTATATTACAATTTTATTTTCATTGTACTTATTTTCAATGGCAAGAGTTAAGGGGCTACAGCTTGAAACACTAGATTAAGGGGTGGAATCCAGAAGTCCTAAAGAATTCTTGTATATCTTTTCTTCCAGTGGGTTTCATACTTCACTTATTTTCATGTATCACATATAGTTCTTTGGATTTATCTGAAATTAATTTTGTTGTAAGGAAGAGAGAGGATCTAGCTTTTATCCCCTAACTGGCTATCCAATTAGCCTAACACTTTTAAATAATCAATCTTTTACTCATCATAAACAAAGTTTATGGATAAGTAATATCCTTGGAAAAATATTTACAGCTTAACAAAGGATTAATATCAAAATATGTTAAAAGTTGCCACAAATCGTTAAGAAGGAAAAACAACATAATTTTAAAAAGGACAATTCACAAAAGAAGCAAATAAGCATATAGAAAGATTATGAACCTTAGTGGTCATTATTAGATTCTGTCCCCCTTCCAGTTATCTTGTCAAGGAATGGTGGTATATGGTTAAATGAACCTTCGCTTACTTTGTGGTTGTTTTATTCACTATGTTGTGTCCAACTCGTTGAGACCCCATGGACTGTAGCACACCAGGCTCCTCTGTCCATGGGATTTTCCAGGCAAGAAGGCTAGAGTGGGTTGCCGTTTCCTTCTCCAGGGGATCTTTCCAGACCAGGGATCGAACCTATGTCTCCTGCATTGGTAGGCGGTTCTTTACTGCTGAGCCACTTGGGAAGCCTAGTTCCTTAAGTTCTGATAAAAGTAACTTAGGCTCATTTAGTCAACTTCTGTAAGAATGAGGTTGAATCTAACAAGGTTCTGTCCACACAGAGGGTGAGTGAGCCGTGTGCCATCTCTTTGTTGTTGTGATGGGTATGTTCTCCAGAGTGAATGTCAACCTTCTTCCCATCCTGGTCCTTGAACAGCTGTTATCTGTGATGCAATCTTTAACAATTGTATGTTGTTTAAACTCTAGGTAGGAGAACAAGACCTTGGTGGTGGGTTTTCGTTTGTTTGGACAGTAATCTCTTAAGTCCTCTTCCTCTTCTAAACATTCCTACCTTCTTTGCCAACATATCCACTTAAATTCTCAAACTATTTTCCAAAACCAAATAATCCAGCAAGCAAACATTTCTTGGCACTTAGCAGAGAAAAGAGGTACAGGTTAAAGTGTTTGCTGACCTCTGTGTTTTCTCCTGGTAAAATACTTTAAAAAAAAAAGAACTTGCTGAATTTTTAAAACACCTGAAATAAATTCTTTGCCCTCTTTGTAACTAAGAATCTGTTTTCTGTTTAGCTATTCATTTCTGATACATAATGTAATGATAGTCAACTAAAATGAATTATGAGACCAGGTATTTTGATTCAGGTTTTGAAGATGTTTTCCTCCTATCCTGTCCCATCATCTTAATATCAACCTTCATATTATTCTTTTAGTTAATGCAATTTACTGTTACATCTGTGTAACAACATTTTTTAAAATGACAGTTCTTCCATGGTGTCCTTGCTTTCATTTTTGTCTTCCTTTCTAACCTGCACCCACTCAGACAGCTAACACAGATGCTATGCCGACTGCGTGCGGGGAAGGCATCAGGCTAGAGATGCAGAGAAGGCTGAAGGGGCCCTGGCCTTGAGAAGCCCTTAGGCTGATGGGAAAGACAGGAACCTAGTAAGATGCTTAAGGTGGCTCCTGAGTCTTTCTGGGGGTGATCAGGTGGGACAGGGTTGGGGGAACACTGTGTAAGAATTGCACTCCTAGGTTACATGGGATCAACAGTGTAATGGTTTTTTAATACTGCCAAACTGCTTGTTAAAAGGATGTATCAAGTTACAGAATCACCAGCAATAAATGAAAGGAACTGATTTCCCACATCCTCCACCAGAACTGAATTTCATCCTTGGGACAAAGCAAAACAAAACAAAAACTTGATATCCTGAGAGTCTTAAAAATCAAGCCTCATTATTGTTTTATTTGGCATTTATTTTTATTATTAGTGAAGTTGAGTATTTTCCCATGTTTTTATTATTTTACTTACTCCAAATAATCACTTGGAGTCTTGGCATTCTTAAAACTTGTTACTAATTTTATGAAGCAATTTATTGAGGTGAAATTCACAAAGCACAGAATCAGTCACTTTAAGGTGAGCAATTCAGTGGCATATATGTGTTCACAATGGTGTCCAACCCCCACCTCTCTCTAGTCCCAAAACGTTTCCATCACCCCACTACTGATGGGCACTTGTCTATTGCTCCTCTCTGTGGCCCCTGGCAAGCGCTGATCTTCTTTACATTTGCATGCATGTATCTATGCTGGATATTTCATATACACAGAACTAGGATATGTGACCTTTGTGTTTGGCTTCTTTCACTTACCATAATGTTTGGAGGTTCATCCACATTGTAACATATTTGGTATTTCCAGGTATTGATACTTCATTCCTTTTTATAGCTGAATAGTATTCCATTGCATATATATACCACACTTCGCTTATCCTTTCATCCACTGATGGGCATTTGAGTTGTTTGCACCTGTTGGCTTTCGGTGGTAATATGAGCCTGCAGGTACGTGTAATTGTTTGGGTGCCTGTTTTCAATTCTTTTGGTTATTCACCTCAGAGTGGAATTGCAGGGTTATGCAGTAATTCAGTGTTTAACTCATTGAGGAACTACCGAACTGTTTTCTATGGAGGCTGTACCGTCTTAGCTTCCCATCAACAATGTCCCATTTCTCTACATCTTCATCAACACTTGGTATTTCTGTTTTTTAAATGATAGCCATCCTAGTGGGTACCTCATTGTGGTTTTGATTTCCATTTCCCTGATGACTAATAATGTTGAATACTTGTTACTGTGTATTTCATATATAAGTGAGAAGATGAGAGAAAGAGAAAACCATGTTTCTGAAGAACTTATTTTAAAATTATTCAAGTGTTCTTTGAGGGAAAACGTTTACTTAAAATTAAACAAAGTGACCCAAATTTGAGAATTAGCAAGCTACTAATTTTGCTAAATATGTCATCATTGTCGTTATAGAGATTTCTGAAGCATAGGCTTTTGCTTCCAGGTTTTTTTTTCCCCCCACACTGCAGGTCTTGCAGGATCTTAGCTCCCAGACCAGGAATTGAACCCTTACCTTTGGCAGTGAAAGTACAGAGTCTCAACCACTGGACTACAAGGGAATTCCCTCCAGTTTCATTTTTAAGTTGAGTTTGTTTTCATTTTCTCTATCACCTGGGTGGATTGGGGCTGTATAATGTGCCTTTAAACAATGGTTCTCAGCAGTGTGGTCCAGGGAACAACGGCTTGAGCATCGCTGGGGAACTCGTTACAAACACAGATCCTTCCTTTCCCATTTGCTCACTTCTCGCCACTTGATGTTCCAGCCACGCTCTTTGCACCTTGTGGCCGTGTCTTACACAATTGGGACATCAAGGACTTCTGCTCACAAGGGGAAGGACAAGAAAAATAAGGAAAATGTGAAGTTTAAAGTTCAGTGCATCAGATCCCTTTACTCCTTGGTCATCACAAAGAGCAGGCAGAGAACCTGAAGCAGTCCCTGCCCCCAGATTTGGCAGTGAAGGAGCTGAACTGAATCATGAACACTGACTGAACTGTATGAAAATTTTAAAAATTCTCAAAAAAAAAAAAAAAAAGCACCTTACAAATCCTAGTGTCAGTAGACCAGGCCCCACCGCTGATCTGCAGAGTCCCAGACCCTGAGGTGGCCCCAGCAATCTGTTTTAATCATCTTTTCAGATGAGTGGAATGTACTCTTAGGTTTGAGAACCTCTGCTCTAACTCAAAATTTCAGGTCAGTCCCAGTATTAAAGAGCCCCTGAGGGAGAGGGAATTCACAGTTTTGGCTTTGTCAGCATCAACTCTTTTAGCTTTAATAGGCAGGCAATACAAACAGTTAAATTGAATTGTATCATAGTCTCCTGCTAATTCTTAAACATGTATACATCATATAGTTTTACCTAGAAATTGCCATCCAGTCTGCTTTTGATCTTTGATCAAATTTCCAAAGAATTTAAGAGCTGCATGTCCTTGGAGTGTATCTTCCATTCATCTGCAGCTGGGCTTTGTTTCTCACTTCTTTGGAGCCCCTCCTGCCAAAGGTTCTGGTGTGCAGGCCCCTGTGGGCACTCACAGCCGCTACTGCTGGACACAGGTGTGCTCAGGCAGAGGCAGTGATGGACCCATCCTCAGTGGGGTCGTCTTAAAGTCCAGGGCCCCTTCCACCTCCTCCCGCCAGAATTTCTTTTTGGGGAGGGTCCACACTACAAGTCACATGGAATCTTAGCTTCCTGACCAGGGTTTGAACCTACGCCCTCTGCATTGGAAGCATGAAGCCTTAACTGCTGGACCACCAGGGAAGTAGCCCTCCAGAACCTCTTTAAGGAAATCCTTTCTTGCAGCTTCTTCCAGAAATTGGTGGCCCGTCAATCCAAGTAACGTATCAGTAGTTAAATCTGTGCCCAGAATTGGCAGTACCAATGGCTGTATCCTGCACAAGAGGCTTAATGGCTGGAAACCACAAACTTGGACTAGAGGGGCGTGTGCGGCAGTCCCAGCTCCTTTGATTTTTGTTTTGTTTTTCCTGCACAGGGTATTCAAATGGAGATAATACTTGCCTCTACTTGGCAGGATTTTATGGGGATTTAACTCATACATAGATATTTAAAGTGTGTGTAGTACATGGAAGCACTCAGAAAATGTTTATTAGTAGGATAATTTACTCTATGTAAAAATTGACTTTTTTTTTAACATAGAATATTGGAAGTATTGACATTTTTGTAGTTTGCGTCCCCAAAGCAGCAGCACTTTGGGGGCACACAAGCCATGTGTGCTTTCAAAGGTGAATTATTCACAAATGTTGCCTTTCAGGCAAATGTTGCCTCTCCTTCCTATTTCTGAAGGAATGAGAGGATCCCGTTTGGTGGTGGTGTAAGGGATGTGCTAATCGGGCCTCCTGCCATCCTCTAGATTTGAAATCTCTATGGCAGAGTTAGACTGAAGTTAGGAAGTAAATGTCCAGTGGTTAAGACTTGCCTTCCAATGCAGGGAGCACAGGATCAATCCCTGGTCTGGAAAATACAGCCCCAGATTGCCTGGGGTGTGACCAAAAAATTAAAAAAAAAAAGCCAGAACACCTGAGGGAAGGCTTTTTGAAGGGTTAAGAGGGGACTGTTCTTACTGTTGCTTGCTTTTCCGTCACTCAGTCGTGTCCAACTCTTTGCGACCCGTGGACACACCAGGCCACACTCGTGTCCTTCACTCTCTTCCGGAGTCTTGCTCAGGCTCATGTCTGTTGAGTCGGTGATGCCATCCGTTGTGTCCCGTTTACTTGTCGGCTGCGGGAGAAGAAATTAACTGTGTGAGCTAGTTATCCAGTTAACACTGGATGATTACTGACGGGGTGTGGTTGCAGCGCAGAGAGAAGCAGAGGGGATTACGGCCGGAGACTGGCGGGCTTTTCAGTGGAGAGGAGAGAGGTGAGCTGGTGAGGGGATGGGGCATCCCAGGCTGTAGGCGAGCCGACTCGGAAACAAGACCGCTGTGTTTAAATATCTGAAAGCCCGTCACACGGAAGAAGAATGAACCCGGCTCTCTGTGGCACCACAAATAAAATCGGCCACGGTGGGTCTCAGCTGTAGGAAGACCAGAGTCTAGCAGAGGAGACCGGAATGGGAGCTAGTAGATCAGAGAGGACGGGGACTCAGGCTGACGAAGTGAGCCCGGCTAGACGCCCCTGTGACGCCCCTTACAGCTGGTAACCTCGGATGAGCCCTTCAAGCCCCAGGGCAGCCATGCCCTCCCCGATCTGTGGTCCTGCCTGTCTGCCAGCCCACTTCTATCCAGCAGGACCTGCTGAGAATTTCAGCTGTTTTTCCCAAAGATGCAGAACTAACTGCTCTACCCTCCTCTGAAGAGGTCTGTACTCTTAAAAGTCGGTTTCTTCTCCCTGCCGCTGTTCACTCAGCCCTGTGTCTCCCCACTCCCTTTCGTTCCTTGGTGGCGTTAGTTTCCCCGCTAAGAAGAGTGATGGAAACACAAGTTGCTTTCTGGGGACTGATGCGCATCATTGTAAATTAAAATTCTTTCAGGAGTAGAGAGAGTTCTGTTATTTTTACCTTCCCTGTAACATTCACGTTGTGAACCTCATCTTTAACCCCACCCCTATTCTCAGAGCAATTCAAGCAGGTTTGTGTGGACCGATTCTGTAGCGATCGCAGTTGACGGTGCGACTCCGCCTTGAGTTAAACATCGGCAGCATCAGATGCTGTGAAGCAAAAATAACTCTTTAGACCTTTAACATTCATGCTCAACTGTACATTTGGGAGGCTGGAACTGTGGCAAGAGTTTTATTAACCTGAAAATGGTTCTCTCTGTCATGTGCCATTTCATCTAACATTAGTTAGCACAAACTCGGTTGCAGGTAGCACCGAGTGAGTGTGTCTGGCTGTGCACGTGCACACACAACACTAGTCGCCATCATATAAGCGGGAGGAGTACATTCATCTGTGTGTGACACCTCCTGTCATAGGACCCTGACTCGGTGGCCTGACAGTAAACACTCAGTGATGGCTTGTATGAAAGAATGATATAATGCCCACAAGGAGAGGAAATACCACGCAGAGTTCAAGTTTTGTATGTAAACTGTGGCAAAGTACTGCAGTAAATTGCCATTTTCTTCACATTAGTCACGGTGCAAAGGAAGACTGTTTTTTAAGCAAAGAGTAATCTCTGGAATTTAGCATAAAGACTCTTGGTAATTTCAGGCTTTCTGCCTGCTGTTGCTCCTTTGTGGGAGAACCAACAAACTCCATCCATTTTTTACTTCCTCGACATCAAAGGAAGATTGACTCTTTCAGAGATTCCTTGTGCAAAACAAGAGGAAGAAATTTAGAAACATTTCTTCTGAGTCCCGTTGTTTCTAATTTTGGAATACGTGTGTTATTTCTGTTTCTCGTTACTTCTTAGTGTATCATAGTAATATGTTTTCTTTATCAGGATAGCAGCGTATCTGAGTGCTTTTGTTTGTTTGGTACCTGAGAATGTTACTCTATTTCTGTTTCCTAATTTGCAAAAGAATTAAAGGTTTGAAATTTATTAATGTGTATTTAATGGTTTAACTCTTATCAATAGCGTGTATCTGTTTTTCTAAATACAGAAAATACAGTGTTAAATTGATTTTTGCAGCATCACTGCAAGGAACCGTTTATGTTAAAGTTCCAGGAAGGGAAACGTCTGAATTTTTATGTGAGCTCACAGTTACATTTATATGTATAGAAGTAATGCCAGTGTTAGGACCGTAACAGTTAATAAGGTGCTTATTATCTGCTTTGAGCAATAATAGGAAAAGCTGGATTATTTCCAAGTGTAATCAAGTTACTATAACTTGTAATCATAGTGCATGTTCTCAAACTTTCATGACTTCTGGTTGTCGAAGGAGTGGGTATATTTGCATCATACTTAGGCTTGAACATGTTGCTTTGGTGCCCAGATAAAACTTGCATAATGTCTCTCTTTTGTCATTCAAACATACCATTTCCGTGTGTCCTTATCCTTTATTTCTTTGGGATGCCTGTGCCTTTTAGGCAGCCGGGATAGAGGAGGTTAGGGAGAGAGGATCCTCCAGCAGAAGGATGTGCAAAGGGCTCTGTCCAATAAGGAGATGGAAACTCAGCCCCACCGACAGAGTATGAAGACAGGGCCACGTCCTATGGTGTGGGGAGCTTTTGATACACATAGAATCTAGTCCTTTTTTCAAAAGAAAACCCAATTTTCCTGCACATTTTTCATGATAGAAGGTGGGATTTGAGCATAATTCTAAGAACCAGATTTTGGACTCAGATTAAGTTCAAATTGATGCCAGGTTTGCAGAGTGAATGTGGCCAGTTGCCATGTTAGGCGCCTTGCTTAACACGGCTGAGATTCGTTTCGCTAGTCTACTACGTGTGGAAGCTTTCCACTTGTCAGGCATCACACCAACTGGTTCGCGTTTAAACTTCATGATCTCCCCCTGACTCCATCCCTACCTTTTTAAAAAAATAATAGATTGGAAAACAGAGGCTTTGAAGGTTGATAACCTGCCTGGCGTTGTAAGATGGCAGAACGAGGACTTGAATCCAGGTCCCTTTGAGGCCAAACTTCAAGTTCCTAACTTCTGGGGCAAATTCTTTCGAATTACTTGGAACACTTGATTAATCAAACACTGCTGGGCCCTAGAGTTTCTGATCCTATAGGCATAATATATACTGTACTCCAGGGCCCAAGGATTTGGTTCTAACCAGTTCTGAGATGTAGAAGCTGCTGGTCGTGTGGACTGGACTCTGAGAAACACTGCTGTACACGGTGCTGCCTGGTTCCATCCCCTGGAGACTGAGAGAAGTCACGTGTCCTGCTTGGGTTCATAGTTGCCAACATTTACGGACTACCTAACCATGTCCTAGACGCTCTTGAGTTAATCCGTTCTCATCCTTCCATTCATCATAGCCAGTAGTCACGTTGCAAGAAGATAGGGGTTGTGACCACCACTTAAAATGAAGAGAAAGAAACTGAGGTAGGGAAGGCTGTCCAGTAAGATAGCCCCACCTTATAGGTTTTTTTTTTTTTTAATGTAATTCAACCTTTTCTGTAAATTTAAAAAAAAATGTGAGGGTAATGATAAACAAGATGTGAAGTTGCTCAGTCATGCAACTTGCACGACTCGAGTCGCAAAGATCGACTCTTTGCGATCCCATGGACTGTAGTCCTACCAGGCTCCTCCGTCCGTGGAATTTTCCAGGCAGTGATACACAAGATGATCATAAAAGGATCCTCAGTTCAGTTCAGTTCAGTCACTCAGTTGTGTCCAACTCTTTGCGACCCCATGAATTGCAGCACACCAGGCCTCCCTGTCCATCACCAACTCCCGGAGTTCACTCAGACTCACGTCCATCGAGTCAGTGATGCCATCCAGCTATCTCATCCTCTGTCATCCCCTTCTCCTCCTGCCCCCAATCCCTGCCAGCATCAGAGTCTTTTCCAATGAGTCAGCTCTTCGCATGACGTGGCCAAAGTACTGGAGTTTCAGCTTTAGCATCATTCCTTCCAAAGAAATCCCAGGGCTGATCTCAGTGAGCCACAAGTCCTGGAGATAAATGGAAAAATCATCATGACAGTTCTTAGCAGCCCTTGCCACCCAAGTAAATACAGTGTCCACAATAGTCCTCACAACAACTGAAGAAAAGCCTCCTGTGTTGAAATGGGGGTTTTAAAAGAAGCTTTCTTCAAGTCAGTTTCATACAATGCAAATGCCCTGTGACGTGGCTGTGCTGACCCTTGATGTTTACAACACTGGCGAGACCAGTCACCTGCTTTCACTTGATATTAACAGCAAGCTTGGGCCTGTGATGTTGGCCTCGCTGCTCATCAGTGTACTGGCCGTATCTAGAAGAGCTCTAGAAAAGACTTGGGGAATAAACAGCTCTCCGCTCAAAATCATTTTCTTAAAATGACTGCTTTCAGTTCAGGTCAGTCACTCAGTCATGTCCAACTCTTTGCAACCCCATAGACTGCAGCACGCCAGGCTTCCCTGTCCATCTCCAACTCCCAGAGCTTGCTCAAACTCACATCCATCTAGTTGGTGATGCCATCCAACCATCTCATCCTCTGTCGTCCCCTTCTCCTCCTGCCTTTCAATCTTTCCCAGCACCAGGGTCTTTGCCAGTGAGTCAGCTCTTTGCATCAGGTGGCCAAAGGATTGGAATTTCAGCTTCATCATGAGTCCTTCCAATGAATATTCAGGACTGATCTCCTTTAGAATGTACTGGTTGGATCTCCTTGCAGTCCAAGGGACTCTCAAGAGTCTTCTCCAATGCCACAGTTCAAAAGCATCAATTCTTCGGTGCTCAGCTTTCTTTATGGTCCAGCTCGCACATCCATACATGACTACTGGAAAATGATTGGTTTAGTTGGGAGACTAAAGAGGGAAAAAGCTAAGCCAGGAATTAAAATCATTCCCTTGATGGAAATGAAGTTCCTTGGCCCTGAGTTCAGTCCTGGGAGGGCATTCTTCATGACTCTTCTCTGGGCTGGACTGCTTCAGACGGCCAGGACCCCTGTAGCCAAGTCCAGATGTAGATTTCACGCCCAGGGAAGGTTGAGAGAAAAGGAGACACTTCTTTCTTTTGATCCTTGGTGTACTACGTCCTCGAAGGAGGGCTGTTGCAGGCCACACCTGGGAAGAAAGGATTTCCTTCCTTTTCATGTTTTCCTCCCAGAGTTCTGAAACACGACCCAGCTCGTTACTCTGATGAATGATGCAATTCTAGAAATGACCTGTATTTCAGTTGTGCTGTGAAATCAGTGATACTCACCAGCATGTATCACAGAGTCCAGGTGACTTCATATTTGGAACTGCGCTGATGGGGCCCTAGTGTTAAATTAGCAGGGATGTCACCTGAAGTTGGCCACCCTACAGCAGGGTGGTCACCAGTCTTTGGCGCTGACCTGCCTGCAGCTGCTCTAACAACCAAGGAAAATCTTGAGAAGCGAAAATGAAGGAAGTGAGAGAGCAAATCAACCCATGATAAAGCCCAAAACCTGTACTTGCTTAGATAACTAGTTTCCCCGTTACTTTTAAGGCTTAAAGAAAAAGTATAAGGCATTTTAAAAGGTGAGGTCACGTCGATATATAAATATTAATACTTTGTGTTTGGTTCCATTAAACGTTTTGTTGAGGGACTGTTAAGTCCAAGTGTAAAAATAAGATCTGTTTATCCCTCCTCTCAAGGAGAGCTCTTCATGGGCCTTGCAGTTGAGTTAATTTTTAGAAGAGCAGCCAAATCTGTAGTTGGTGCAACTAGGTGTATATCTTATCTTGAGCATGTGTGCGTGCTCCAAGTCTTTGCAACCCCGTGGACTGTAGCCCGCCAGGCTCCTCTGTCCATGGGATTCTCCAGGCAGGAATATTGGAGTGGGTTGCCACGCCCTCCTCCAGGGGATCTTCCCAACCCAGGGATCAAACCCACTCCTCCAGCAGCTCCTGCATTGACAGGCAGATTCTTTATGCTGAGCCAGCTGGGAAGCCCTTTTCTGTTCAGTGGGAAGGCTAGTTAGCTTCAGAGCTCACTCTGTATCCCAGCCGTCCTAACCCTCAGCTTGGAGTTCTTCCTGGATGACCTTATTTATTTATTGTACAGATTTATCTCCCAGTCTTAAGCTGTAAACTTTCAAAAGGTATCATGACTTGCTACTTTTTTGGTATATTTTTTTGCTATATTCATCTCTGCATTTTAGCCCTGTGCTTTTTTTTTTTTTCTTTAAAGATTTCAAACACAGTAGCAGAAACAGTAAAGAACAAAACGGAAATGCAGCCTGGACACTTAGCACGCGGGTGGTGCTGGACTTCGACGTGTGCAGTTGAATGGAAAGAGTCACCTGTGCCTTTGTTCTGGTCTGTTCCAGGTTGACCAAGCCCCTGTCGTTTGCTGACTGTGTTGGCGATGAGCTGCCGTGGGGATGGGAAGCCGGGTTCGACCCTCAGATTGGTGTCTACTACATCGATCACATAAACAGTGAGTTTCTCCTTTTCAGTACAAACAAGCATGTCAGACAAGTAATCCCCCCAAACCTAGAGTCATACAGGAGAGCAAACACTCTGCAGAAGGCATTTCTCTATTTCAAACCCTGACTTTAACAGAAATGTCCATTTTGGAAGTTTTGTTGGGCTTCTGGGGGCAGAGAGGGAGAGAGGAGTCTGTCTGTCTGTCTGTCTGTCTGTCTGTCTGTCTGTCTGTCTGGAAGGGCACCAGACTCTCCCCTTGCAAGTCCCTCCCCCATTCCGAGTGGCATGCCCCATGCAGGTATGTCCACAGCATTGGCTACTCACTCATTGTACTGCCCGCACATTATTTGTCTGTCGGTTTTTCTTCACTAAATTGTGAGCTGCTTGTGGACGGTGACTGTGGCTTTACTTCTCCACCTTTGGGTGCCTCGTATGATGATAAATTCTTCCATGTTAGACCAATGAAGAGCTTTCTTGTGTGATGCACAGATTAAAAACCTCTCTGTTTGATTTTAAAGAAATTAAAGTGCATTTCGGTTCTAAATTATGCTTCAGCAAACATTGTTCTAAATGTTTAAAAACTTAATGATCAGAATATAAATTTTTAGGTCTCCCATTTTTCTTTGGTACGGTAATAGGATCCCAGTGGCCTGGCGGATTTACTGTGCCCCGAAGTGCCCCAGTTACTCACAGCAAGTAGTCTTCCCACTAAAAAGGCTCTGATCCGTTATCTCATTAATCTTAAAGACATTCCTGTGAAGTGGTTTTGGGAGGAAGTTGCATGTTCTTCTCTTAACAGCTGGTCTACACATATGTTATGTCTTGATATTGTCTGGTTTCAGCATTATTTTCTTTTTTTTAATTTTATTTTTTTCAGGAAAAAATTAGAGAGTGTTTGGCTGTTCAATACTATTTCTATGTCACACTATTAAATTATTAGAAGTAAAAGTTTTGACCTTGACAATGATAGTTACTTTAGGCCCTAAATGTCTGCAATAGAATTCACCTTTCAGTGGCTATGCGTGTGGAGTCAGGGTTCTGTATAGATACTGATGGGGGTGTTTGTAACTAACTATTCGTTAGTTAGTTAGTTAAATCGCTCAGTCGTGTCCAACTCTTTGCAACCCGACGGACTGTAGCCTACCAGGATCCTCAGTCCATGGGATTGTCTAGGCAAGAGTACTGGAGTGAGTTGCCATTTATAGAAGGTAATTATGAAGTACTGTCTGTAAGGTTTTGATATTATCACTGCAATCAGAAGTAAATCACTTTTTGATAGAGTCAGAGTTATACCTTAACTCTTTTGTCTTTTAGTAATTAAGGCCCATTTACATATAAAAATGCACAAATTTTAAGTATGTTATTTCAGTGAATTTTGGCAAATATATACTCCTTTGCAGCCGCTTCTCAATCAAGATACAGAATGATTTTTCCCTCTGTGTTTTCAGACTTGCTCCCGTAGCCTTCTCAGACCCTTGATACTTTGTGCCGTTCCCTTTAAAAAAATATTTTAAAATTTTAAAAATATTTTTCATAGAAGCAGTACATGTGCTGAGGAAAGAAGTATAAATTATAGGTTAAAAAAAAGGAAGAAAACTCAGAAATAACCAGATACTCTAAACCTTTCAGTGTGTCTGTCCAGACCTTTTCATGTTCACACACACACACACCATTTTCAATATATTTTTTACATCAAGTGGAACTATATCACATAGTTTTATAAACTGCTTTTTTAAACTTAATATATAATCTTTCATCCAAAAAATTTTCTGCGCATCATATCAACTCATTTGATAAGAGAACCTCACATTTCTCTCAGATGATCTTCCTAAAATATAACCAAGATCCTTTCATGCCCTTACTCAGAACCTTTCTGCCACACACTGTTGTTTACAGAATGAGTTTTGTAATTCTCAACGTGACATTCAAGAAACCACAGCTCGTCCCTCTTGAGGTCTTGGGGAAGAAGTGAGAGAGCAGAGCCTTAGATTCTATTCCCACCATCGCCAGTAGATAAAGGAGACCAAGTAAAGCACCACGTCCATTCTGAGCGGTGTGCCTGCAGCTCCCGAGAGAAGGTGCTTTAAGCTGATGCCCAAAGGATGAGTGAGTTAACCAGGGCTGGGGAATGAGGGTATGGAGTACAGTTTGGGGGCTGGAAGGAGAAACTGCCTGCAGAAGGAAGCCCCATAAGTAAAGCCAGAGGTCTGAAGAGGCCACAGGAAGCAGAACTTAATGAAAGAAAGAAGAAAAAGTCAGTGATCTGAGGCTGGTGTGAACAAGGCTAGGAGAACGGCTGGAGCGCCAGACAGGGGTTGGTGCTCGAAGGGCCTCTTGTCTCAGACCTTTCAAAGCCCTGCTTAATCACTGCCAATTCCACGGGACCTGACGTTTTCATCTGGAAAAAGTCCCCCGTCTCTGGGCACCGTGGCACTCACCCTTGCTCTCTCAGGGCCCTCACCATTTTCTACCGTACAGAATGCTTGCTGTCGTTGTTGTAGCTTTAATTCCTGTGTCACGACCTGTCCTGAGCCTTGTAATCTCTTTGGCAGGAGGGATCACGCCCGAGCATCTTGTTTTCTCTAGTCATGCAGGAGATGCTCAACTGTCCATAGAAGTAACACACCATGACAGGTAAAGGTAGCAGAGAGTTTCTAAAACGGAAGACAAGGAGAGTCGCTCATATTCACTTTATTCATTCTTCCTGAGCACAGCAGAGAGAATAGAAATGTGCTTTGGAGACAGAAGTAATATTCCTTTGAAGAGTCTAATGTTATCTTCCCTGGTAAGTTCTTGTAGCTCACAGTGTGTTTGCTATCTATAAATTTCCCCATCTGTAAAACTGATGAAATGTGAATTCCCTTGAGGTGCGTGATATCTTAACAGTATGTGATATATTACTTCTCTTATATAGTAGACAACATGCAAATTATATTGCATTATAATACAGTGATCTCCTAAGGCCACCAGGTCTTAATGAAAAAAAAAAAAACCACGTTTGTCTAATACACTTTTTTTGAGTATTTACATTTAATAAATATTCTTCACTGATGTATTCAGCAAACATAAGTGATGGAGATAAAACCCAGTCCTACTTTATGAAGCCTTCTTCAAAGTGCCTCTGGGAACCCACGTTTGTAGTTCCTATTTGAATGGGACGGTATATCAGAAATGTCAGTGGTGCCTGCCGAAGCTAGTAGCATCCGCTATTTAAACCAGTCGACTGGAGTATTTCAGCTAGTCTATCCAAAACAAAGCTAACAGTTCATTATTATGGTTATTACCATTGTACTTTACTCACTTAAGTGTGCATCACTGTTACTTTCAGTGCTTTGTGGTAATTTAGCTGTTGACAAGCATTTTATTGAAAAGTATGCCCATTCGCCAATATATAGGGAGATACGATTAGGTAAAACCTTGAAAGACACTGAGAGAGAACTGGGAATACATATCTTACTACAGCTTTTATAACTTCCAAGCATTTCAGGTTTTTCATTTACACGTTCAATTTATGTCAACTCTTTATTTGGTTAGTTTCCTAGTTACTCCACTGCAACAAGTTACCCCCAAACTTATGACTTAAAGTCCGTTTATTATCTCATCATTTCTGTGGGCGATGAATCCAGGCAAGGCTGGGCGGGGTCGGTCCTCTGGCTCCAGGGCTCTCTCCAGCTGACCTCAAGATGTGAGCCGGGCTGCATGACTGGAGGGACTATGCTTCTATGCTCACACATGCGGCTGTCAGAACAATTCAGTTTCTTGTCAGCTGCCAGCCAATGGCCCCCTCCTCATTCCTTGCGTGTGTGTGTGTGTATGTGTGTGTGTGCACGCGCACGCATGCTCAGTCATGCGGTCGTGTCCAGCTCTTGGCGACCCCATGGACTGTAGCCTGCCAAGCTCCTCTGTCCATGGGATTTTTCCAGGCAAGAATACTGGAGTGGGTTGCCATTTCCTTCTCCAGGGCATCTTCCCGACCCAGGGATCGAACCCACGTCTCTTGTTTATCTCCTGCGGTGGCAGGCGGGTTCTCTACCACTAGCGCCACTTGGAAAGCCTGCTATGTCCCTAGTGTGAAAGTGGGAGTGTTAGCTGCTCAGTCATGTTCAACTCTTTGCAACCCCATGGACTCTAGCCCTCCAAGCTCCTCTGTTCATGGGATTCTCCAGGCAAGAATACTGGAGTGAGTTGCCATTCCTTTCTCCAGGGGATCTTTGCAACCCAGGGATCAAACCCAGGTCTCCTGCATTGTAGGGAGATTCTTTACCATCTGAGCCACCAGAAAAGCCCACTATGTCCATAGGACGGCGTTTAATTTGGAAGTTGGCTTCATTAGATTGAAAAAGCCAGGAAGAGCCAGGCAGAGAGAGTAAGACGGTGGTTGCAGCCCCTGTAACCCAGCCTACAGAGACACCCCGTCTTCATCCATGTGCTCTCGGTTTGAGGCTAGTCACTTGGTCTAAGTGGTGAATACCTTCAGAGGCTTGCACACTAAGAGGTAAGGATAATCCTGGGTCATCCAGAGTGAAGACCATACATTTCTATGTGTTAGAGGATGAATTCTCTCTACTTTGAGACAGTTTGCATTCATATTTTTCAAAATACTGGAATTGAATGTAAATACTGCACATTTACGTGGCCATAGACCTTGAGTTATAAGGAATATTTGAAATGGAGATGTTTGGGCTCTTACTGGCTGACTTCTGTCTACGACCTGGGCTTTTATTGTGGTTTCCTCTGGGAGGGGTGCAGGAGGCAGGTTTCAGCAAGTTTAAGATGGGCTATTTCAAATAATTTCATGATTCCACGCAGGATGCAGTTCGTGAGCTGTCGCAGAGCAGAGGCTCTCAGCTGCAGCCGCTCCCGGGAATCACTGGAGGAGCTTATAAACCTGCCATTGCCTGGGTTCCACCCACAGAAACTCCGATTGGTCTGGGATTTCTTTTAGAGCCCTCCAGGTGATGCCCGTGTGCAGAAGTGCAGGACCCAGAACAGTACCCTGGGCTATTCTCCTGAAGCGGGGCACCAGGGTTTGGTCTTTTCGCTTGTTTTAAAATTTCTGATCCACTGTGGATTGATTGGTATTTTCATAAAAGAACAATCACCATGAATTAGAAAAGTTGAAAAAAATTTAAAATGCAAGCCCCAGTATTATTAGAGTCAACAGGTACACAGTAACTGTATGAAATTGCTGTAAGATTTCAAAATGTTTACTCTTGACGCCTGTACTTAACTGTCACAGACACATAACAGCTCATGGACCGGTGCGGGTCTGCATCCCAGACCTTGAGGGATGTAGATGTAAAGGGCAGCCTGGCAAGAGTCCTGTGTTAAGTGCACAGAAGCGTAGGGAGTATATTGGCTTCAGATTACACAGGGCCATAAGTAGTGTGACTTCTATTCTGAAGGTATTGAGGAGCCAGAGGGTTCTGGGAAGAGCTGACCCAGTCATAACCATGTTGCTGTGCTTACTTTGACATTGTATATGATATATTTGCAGTGTGAAAAAATTGATGATGAGGACAGAAAGAGGTCAGAGTGGGGATGGACTGGGTAAAATAAAGCAAAAACTCTATCACGTTTCTGGAGACGTCACTTCATAATACTAACTACTTGAAGAAGATAAAAATTAAAGACGGCTACTCTTTTTATTTTATTTTTTTTTTTTGGCTGTGCCTCTCAGTTGCAGCATGTGGGGTCTAGTTTCCTGACCAGGGACTGAACCCAGCTCCTCTGTATTGAGCGCGCAAAGTCTTAGCCACTACTTAGAGCACAGAGACCACCAGGGAAGTCCCAGCTACTTCTTTTTTAAATTCTGAAAAATAACCCACCTGATTTATCTTCAGAAACCACCCAGATCGAAGATCCGCGGAAACAATGGCGAGGGGAGCAGGAGAAGATGCTCAAGGACTACCTATCAGTGGCGCAGGACGCCCTGCGGACGCAGCGGGAGCTGTACCACGTGAAGGAGCAGAGGCTGGCCCTGGCCCTGGACGAATACGTCCGCTTGAATGACGCCTACAAGGAGAAGTCCAGCTCTCGCACCAGCTGTAAGTACAGCGTGGCTGTTCACACCTGAGAAGTGGGCACCGACCTGCAGGTGGCGGGAGGCCACTGGGTGTCTGTGGGATAGCGCTCTGGGTCCTGTCCCTTCTTGGGCAGGAGGAGCCCCTCAGCCCCGTTTCAGATAAAGGCCTCCTTGCTGAGGGATTGACGTTTACCTTTTCAGATCAGGGCAAATAATCTGGCCCTTGTGCTGCTCTTGTACGTTGTTTTTAGTGGGACTAAACTGAAACCGGAGCGGTTATTAGCACAGACGAAGTTTCTGTTGACCACCTGAGTTGACTGATCTTTCATCTCAGAGACTGGCCTTTTTTAAAGCAGCAGCCGTGATGGGCTCAGACGTCCCACTTAAGTGACAAGTTTCTGGGTAACACAAAGCGCAGTTAAGCTGTATCTGCAATAAGCTCCTCTAAGATTTTATCCATAGATATAAAATCCACAGGAAACTGAGGCACTGGGGTCTTGATAACGTTCCTTTTTATTGAAAAAAATGATGAAGGTTTGAAGATGACTTTTTATGTCTAGGTGTCTGATGAATGACAATAAAGGAGTTGTAAAGTTAAGTAAGTATCCCAGAAGCATGTAAATCTTGTCGTTCTAAGCGTTTGTAATTTCTAAGTTGACAGCTAGTTATGCAACTTGTACAAGTTACTTTTTTTTTTTTTTTCCCCTCTCTTCTCCCTTTGAAAGTATTCTCAGGCTCTTCGTCCAGTACTAAATATGACCCTGATATCTTAAAAGCTGAGATCTCCACTACACGATTAAGGGTAAGTTTTTTTTTTTTTTTTTTTTGACTGTGGTTTTATTAATATGCTGAACATATACATAGAATCTGGAAGGGGCCTCTGTGGTCATCTGCCATCTCAATTCAGTGAAGGAACCGTTCCACTTATCCCCAATGGATAGTCTTTCTACTTTTGTTAAAACACGTTTGTGAGATTGTTCTTATTAATGTGACAGACTGTGTTCCATTTCTAGGCAGTTTTATCGTTTGCAGTTAGTATATAGAATCAAAATCTGAGTCTAAAAAACTTCAGTTTTCCTTATTGTGCTGAAAGTACACGTCCAAAGTGGAAGTTAGTTGCTTTTTCATCAGACGGCCGAATCTATCAAGATGTTCACAGTTCACACTACCAAATCACTTCTTTTTCTAGGTCAGACTTTACTGGTGCCTCACACTTCCTTATGGGTTGTTTGCTGATCTTTACCCTAAATCTTTCTGACCATACGGCTGTTAAGGTCACAGCTTGTTTATCCTTGAGTTTTGGAGTCTTAAAGACTGCTCACCAAGTAAATAAACTCATGCAACCCTTGCATAGGTCATGAAAGAGATTATTGCCGTGACCCCAGAAGCCCCCATGGTATTCCCTTGTCGCCCTTGTCCTTCTCCCTAAAGGTGACACTAGTGACCTTTAACACAATGCTGTAAATCAGTTTCCTGCCTGCTTTGAACTTTGTGAAACTGAACTGCTACCACATGGATTACTGATGGCTTCTTTTGTTCAACATTTCTTCGGTATTTTTTAAAATTTATTATTATTATTTTAATTTATTTTGCCTGTGTTGGGTCTTAGCTGAACCACAGGGTCTCTTACTTGCCGAATGTGGAATCCAGTTCCCTGACCAGGGGTCAAACCCAGTGCTCCCTGCATTGGGAGCTTGGAGTCTCAACCACTGGACCCTTGTTCAACATTTTGAAATTCATCCACATACACTTTTATTGCGTGTAAACCATCCCACCTTTGTGTAGATACCATGAATCCTTCATTTCTTCTACTATTGATGTACATTAGAGTTTATACAAATTGCTAGTAATAACTTGCATCTTACTGTGTGTGTCTGTTACACATGCCTTTGGGTTCACAGATGTACGCGATTTTGTTGGTTATGCAACTAGGAGTGGAATTGCTGTGTCAAAATACACTCGAGCAGATACTCACACACAGTTTCGGGCCTTGTTAGTCAATCAGTGCAAAATATTTCCTGATTTCTTTATGATTTCTCATCAGAGTGTTCTGCTTAGTTTTTAAACAGTTTGGGATTTTCTTATCCTTTATTCAGCTTAATTCCACCACACGTTTTCAATTCTAAAATTTGTTTATTTTTTGTTTTTAGTTACTTGCCCAAATTCTGCACATCAATGTAATAATTTTTTGAACAAAATATTCACAGTTATTTTAAAATTCCATGTCTTGATTAGTATAATATCTAAAACTTTTTATGTGTTGAATTCTTCGGTCTGGTCTGGGTTTTTTTTCTTGTATTTTTGGTCAGTATTTGACCTCTCAACAGCTGCTTGCTTTTAATTAAGAGCCATAGATTATGTATGAAAGAGAATAAAGATAATTTAAGATTTCGGATGATCTTGTTATCCTTCAAAGAGGATTTACTTTTGCTTCTTAGAGGAAGTTAGTTCAGGGACAGATAACTTCCATTCAGTCAGGGTTTGAGTTTTCTGAATTCTGGGCTTCATTCTTCTTCTTTTAACTTTTTCACCACACCTGTGGCGTAAGGGGAATTCGTGACCCGACTGGGAATCGAACCCACAGGGAAGTCTTTGGGCTTCATTCATTTTCCTCAGAGTGGGTCTATTTCCCGAGCACCGTTTCTCTTAGGTCAAAGCTCTTCAGAATCCCAGTTGAATTCCTGGGCTGTTTCCTGAGGAAGCAGGCTGATTGAGGCTGGACTCCAGTGTCTCCCTGGAGCCCTCGGCTCTGAGGAACAGCCCAGTGCTTCTCTGCGTGTCAGGCTCCCGGTCACTGCATTTTCCCAGCTTTTCACTTTCTCGATCACGTACGCAGATGCCTCAGAAGGAAAACCGATGCCAAGTTTGGATCTTGCCTATGAGGCCTCTCTTATCATTTGGCTCTTTAACAGAAGTTCTTGCTGTCTTGGTAATTCTCCAGTGTCTGCAAATAGATGTTTGTTTGTTTAACCTCACAACTTTTCTATTTGTTCTCAGAAAACGTATGAAGAAAGTCCGTCTAATACTTTCTGGAAGCAAACCTCTTTGGTGTATGAAGTCACTGTTAGAAGTTTTCTTTTCTGCCACAAACAGCTCTTTGCCCTGTCCACCGCCTTCTTTTCTCTGTCTGTTCCTCAAGGAGCTCACGGGCGGCTTGTGGGACACCTCGTTGCTGCGTCTCTGTGTCTTGTCTGTACATTTCTATAATCTCTCAGGCAGACATCTTATCTAAAAAAAGACTGGGGTGGGACGACGGGTGGAAGGTATGTTGTCAAAACTTACCCTTGCTAAACTTCAGTACTCCCTGGAGCTGTGCCCATCTCCGACGTCACTACGTATTACTGCTTCCCCTTTAAAATGTTAACCATTCTTCACAGTTCTTTTCTTTGAACATAAATGAGTACCTCATATTGTATATGGAATACCTCAACAGGCTATCGTAGTCTGCCCCTTTAAATCTCATTTCAGAAAAGATGCAAACTAAGAGAGGGGTTTTTTAAAACAAAAGCAGGGCTTCCCTCGTGGCGCAGTGGTAGTGAGTCCATCGGCCAACACACGATATGTGGGTTTGATCCCTGTTCCGGGAAGAGCCCCTAATGCCTCGGGGCAGCCAAGCCCCTGTGCCGCGGCTGTGGAGCCTGTAGCGCCCGGGAGCCCACGTGCCCTGGAGCCTGTACCCCACAGCGAGAGAAGCCACTGCAAGGAGACACCCTCACAGCTAGAGAGTAGCCCCCGCTCGCCGCCGCTAGAGAAAAGCCTGCACAGCAAAAGCCCAGCACAGCCGAAATAAATAAAATTATTCAAAAAAGAATAAACGAGAGCATACAGGTTGCCTCACACCAATAGCCGTCGGAGGAAACGGAGCCCTGTATAACTGGGAGAGATCCCAGTAGACCCCACGGAGTCACGTCCCCCAGACCCATCACCTGATGCCGCAGAACCCCTCTGATAAAGCTTATTTTGCAGCAGGTTTAATGCACGCTTAGGAGCCTATGTTCACCTGTGTGTCATCGCTGTGGGACAACAGAGTGAGTCGGAGAGGAGGGCCCTTATAGACAAGGCGCTCCCCTCAAGAAGAGGGAGGAGGAATTCACGAGTAACTGGAGTGAAAGATGAGAGCCTCTCTTCCATTAAGGAGGAGGTGCTTGTCCAACACTTCCTGTCAGTGAAAATGCCTTTGAATAGGAATGCTTCCACAGCACATGGGCCCTCGTGGTCGACATTCTCTGGTGATGCTTTTAGCCATATCATGGTTTGAACGTGGCAAGGCAGATGGTGCCCTCTCTCTGCCACGTGGGCATGTTCTGGCGAGGTAGCTCTTTGAGAATGTCCAAGAGGCATTGGCACTCCACTCCAGTACTCTTCCCTGGAAAATCCCACGGGCGGAGGAGCCTGGAAGGCTGCAGTCCATGGGGTCGCTGAGGGTCGGACACGACTGAGCGACTTCACTTTCACTTTTCACTTTCATGCATTGGAGAAGGAAATGGCAACCCACTCCAGTGTTCTTGCCTGGAGAATCCCAGGGATGGCAAAGCCTGGTGGGCTGCCATCTATGGGGTCACACAGAGTCGGACACGACTGAAGCGACTTAGCAGCAGTAGCAGCAGGTGTTCTGAAGTGCCTGGATAGCTTGAGCCGAGTTTCATGGATTTTGACAACCTAGCTTTTCTTGGCTCGCCTATCCTGGACAAGTCCTTGCATGTACCCATCCCTTTCACAAAGTAATGCCACAGAAATTGTTATTGTGCAGTCACTCAGTTGTGTCTGACTCTTTGTGATGCCATGGACTGCAGCACACCAGGCTTCTCTGTCCTCCACTATCTCTTAGAGTTTGTTCAAACTCATGTCCATCGAGTCGGTGATGCCATCCGGCCATCTTATCCTCAGTCATCCCCTTCTCCTCCTGCCCCCAATCCCTCCCAGCATCAGAATCTTTTCCAATGAGTCAACTCTTTGCATGAGGTGGCCAAAGTACTGGAGCTTCAGCTTTATCATCATTCCTTCCAGAGAAATCCCAGGGTTGATCTCCTTCAGAATGGACTGGTTGGATCTCCTTGCAGTCCAAGGGACTCTCAAGAGTCTTCTCCAACACCACAGTTCAAAAGCATCAATTCTTCAGCGCTCAGCCTTCTTCACAGTCCAACTCTCACATCCATACATGACCACAGGAAAAACCATAGCCTTGACTAGACGGACCTTTGTTGGCAATATGCTATCTATGTTGGTCATAACTTTTCTTCCAAGGAGTAAACGTCTTTTAATTTCATGGCTGCAATCACCATCTGCAGTGATTTTGGAGCCCCCCCAAAATACAGTCTGACACTGTTTCCACTGGTTCCCCATCTATTTCCCATGAAGTGATGGGACCAGATGCCATGATCTTTGTTTTCTGAATGTTGAGCTTTAGGCCAACTTTTTCACTCTCCACTTTCACTTTCATCAAGAGGCTTTTTAGTTCCTCTTCACTTTCTGTCATAAGGGTGGTGTCATCTGCATATCTGAGGTTATTGATATTTCTCCCGGCAATCTTGATTCCAGCTTGTGTTTCTTCCAGCCCAGTGTTTCTCATGATGTACTCTGCATATAAGTTAAATAAGCAGGGTGACAATATACAGCCTTGACGTCCTCCTTTTCCTATTTGGAACCAGTCTGTTGTCCCATGTACAGTTCTAACTGCTGCTTCCTGACCTGCATACAGATTTCTCAAGAGGCAGGTCAGGAGGTCTGGTATTCCCATCTCTTGAAGAACTTTGCACAGTTTATTGTGATCCACACAGTCAAAGGCTTTGGCATAGTGAATAAAGCAGAAATAGATATTTTTCTGGAACTCTTGCTTTTTCCATGATCCAGCGGATGTTGGCAATTTCGTCTCTGGTTCCTCTGCCTTTTCTAAAACCAGCTTGAACATCAGGAAGTTCATGGTTCACATATTGCTGAAGACTGGCTTGGAGAATTTTGAGCATTACTTTACTAGCATGTGAGATGAGTGCAATTGTGCGGTAGTTTGAGCATTCTTTGGCATTGCCTTTCTTTGGGATTGGAAGGAAAACTGACCTTTTCCAGTCCTGTGGCCACTGGTGAGTTTTCCAAATTTGCTGGCATATTGAGTGCAGCACTTTCAGGGCATCATCTTTCAGGATTTGAAACAGCTCAACTGGAATTTCATCACCTCTACTAGCTTTGTTCGTAGTGATGCTTTCCAAGGCCCCCTCGACTTCTTCAATTTTGGGGGGAAAAAAAAAAATCTTTTTTTTAAGATGAGGAATGTGAAAAACTTATACCAAAATTTATTATTTCATTTGTTTATTATAGATACTTACAAAGCCAAATTTTATCATTTCATTTGTTCATTATGGATACTTATGATAGACAGGAGAATATCTTACATAAACTAAACCTTCAACTAAACTGATATTTTTAAAAGTTCATAGCAAAAATTACAAACAAGTGGGATTTGGTAAAAATTTGATGCAGGAAAATTTTGGTGAATTTTGACTGCTTTTACTGATTGTTTATAAAACTGAAATACAATGTTGGAAGTGTAAAAGTATAAATTTCTTTAGAAATACAGATGCAGTTGAGAAATTTTTTATTAACTTAGTTAATGTTTTAGATTATTTTTAGTCTTTATTGAATTTGGTGCAGTATTGTTTCTGCTTTATATTTTGGTGTTTTTGCTGGGGGGCATCTCAGGTCCTCACCTAGTGATCTAACCTGCACCCCCTGCATTGGAAGGCAGAGCCTTAACCGCTGGACCACCAAGGAAGTCTCACATTCGAGACTTCCAGCATGTTACTACAGCATGTGCTCTATGAACCAACTTCTAATTGTGTCAAAAAGGAAGCAAACGCTCCTTTGGTTAAATTATTTGCTCTCCATGCAAAATACATAGCTGGTTCCTGGGCATTGCTATTGATAACAGTATGATGTCTTTTGTTCTTAAATATATGTACTCACACATTGTTAATATTAATTCACTTTGAATTATTTTTAGCAATGGTGATGGACTCAGAAGAGCTATCCACAATCTCACCTATTTGTAATTGTGTCCATAGATTCTAAAAGAATAGTGGTTCAACGTAAGGGTTAGTTTATAACTGTGAACAGAGTTAGCTCATGTGCACGTCAAACAATGGCACTGTAACCAGTGCTGTAACTAACCTACAAAAACCGTAACTGTGTGCTTCAAATAGGAAGAAATATGCCTTCTGAGAATGTAAATTGCTACCAATAGGGATTGTCTCTTGACTAGACATGAGTGACGTCTTTATGCTTAGCTTATTTGTTAGGTTTTTATGTAGGCCATTTTTGCCACAGGTCTAGTTTGTCTTTGCTGACAGAGGTCCATATAGTCAAAGCTATGGTTTTTCCCGTAGTCATGTACAGATGTGAGAGTTGGACCATAAAGAAGGCTGAGAGCTGAAGAACTGATGCTTTTGAATTATGGTGCTGGGGAAGACTCTTGAGAATCCCTTGGACAGTGAAGAGATCAAACCAGTCAATCCTAAAGGAAATCAGTCCTGAATATTCACTGGAAGAACTGACGCTGAAGCTCCAATACTTTGGCCACCTGATGCCAAGAGCAGACTCATTGGAAAAGACCCTGATACTGGGAAAGATTGAGGGCAGGAGGAGAAGGGGGGCGACAGAAGATGAGATGGTTGGATGGCATCATTGAGTCAATGGATATGAGTTTGAGCAAACTCCAGGATATAATGAAGGACAGGGGAAACTGGCATGCTGCAGTCCCGTGGGGTCTCAAAGAGTCATATACGACTTACTGACTGAGCAACAAAGATTGTTTCTGATCTTACATGTATTATCATACCACTGATAACTAAAACCTTTATAATTGTAGTTTTCAAAAATTCTCCAGGGTTCTAGACCACTCTCTGTTGCTTAGTAGCAGAGTAACTTCAGTGGATTACTTATTCTCTAGTACTGAGATCCCTCACTTGTAAAATAAGCATTAAAACTGTATCTGTCTAATTAAGTAGTTGTGAGGATTGAGAGGACAGTGCCTGGAACACGTGAAGTGCCTGGACTGTTACCTCTCATCTTTGCCTCCAAGTAGAGTCCATGTTTTTTTTAGAGAGTCCACATTATTTTCGTCCACAATTTTTTAGTCCACATTTTTAGAAAAGGCAGAGGAACCACAAATCAAATTGCCAACGTCCACTGGATCATGGAAAAAGCAAGAGAGTTCCAGAAAAACATCTATTTCTGCTTTATTGACTATGCCAAAGCCTTTGACTGTGTGGATCACAATAAACTGTGGAAAATTCTGAAAGAGATGGGAATACCAGATCACCTGACCTGCCTTTTGAGAAATCTGTATGCAGGTCAGGAAGCAACAGTTAGAACTGGACATGGAACAACAGACTGGTTCCAAATAGGGAAAGGAGTACGTCAAGGCTGTATATTGTCACCCTGCTTATTTAACTTATATGCAGAGTACATCACGAGAAATGCTGGGCTGGATGAAGCACAAGCTGGAATCAAGAATGCCAGGGGAAATATCAATAGCCTCAGATATGCAGATGACACCACCCTTATGGCAGAAAGTGAAGAGGAACTAAAGAGCCTCTTGATGAAAGTGAAAGAGGAGAGTGAAAAAGTTGGCTTAAAACTCAACATTCAGAAAACTAAGATCATGACATCTGGTCCCATCACTTCATGGCAAATAGATGGGGAAACAGTGGAAACAGTGTCAGACTTTATATTTGGGGGCTCCAAAATCACTGCAGATGGTGACTGCAGCCACAAAATTAAGACACTTGCTCCTTGGAAGAGAAGTTATGACCAACCTAGGCAGCATATTAAAAAGCAGAGACACTACTTGCCAAAAAAGGTCTGTCTAGTCAAGGCTATGGTTTTTCCAGCAGTCATATATGGATGTGAGAGTTGGACTATAAAGAGGGCTGAGCGCCAAAGATTTGATGCTTTTGAACTGTGGTGCTGGAGAAGACTCTTGAGAGTCCCTTGGACTGCAAGGAGATCCAACCAGTCAATCCTAAAGGAGATCAGTCCTGAATATTCATTGGAAGGACTGATGTTGAGGCTGAAACTCCAGTCCTTTGGCCACCTGATGCAAAGAGCTGACTCATTAGAAAAGACCCTGATGCTGGGAAAGATTGAAGGCGGGGGGAGAAGGGGACGACAGAGGGTGAGATGGTTGGATGACATCGCTGACTGAATGGACATGAGTTTGAGTAAACTCTGCGAGTTGGTGATGGACAGGGACACCTGGCGTGCTGCAGTCCATGGGGTCGCAAAGAGTTGGACACGACTGAGCGACTGAACTGAACTGAACTGAGAGTCCACATTGTGCTAAACATGCCAGTCAACACTGGTGTAACCCTTTGCTGTGACCTGAGGGTATTTGTTTTTATGTTCTGTGTCCTGCATTGAAACTGGGTTGGAGAATGAGAGTAGAAAACAGTGATAGCTAAAGACGTCAAATGGCTCTCTGAGAAGAAAAGGTGTTGGACATTTAACAATCAAACTCTCTTTTTTAAAAAATACAATTGTATTCTAACAGAGTTCCATTTGCAACTTTGACCTATATAAGAAATAGAAATGGATTCTATTTTATTTTCTTTTTATTTTTAAATATTTCTGTTATCTATTTATTTGGCTGCACCAGGTCTTGGCTGCAGCATGCAGAAGTTTTTTCAGTTTCAGCATGTAGGATCTTTATTTGGCTGTGTGTGGGATCTAGTTTCCTGACCAGGGATCGAACCCGTGACCCCTGCATTGGGAGCAAGGAGTCTTAGCTCCTGGGCCACCTGGGAAGTCCCAAGACCAAACTCTTAAAAACCAGAAACAATACCAAATAACTTTGAGTTGAAAATAATACCTGTTTTCACTTATCATTACAATAGAATCAAACATTTTCATCCTTAACAAAATAAAATGCACCTTGATGTTAGGCAGCTGAGAATCACTCATGTAATCCATTCAGTAGCCTCCCCAATATAAAAGCAGTAGCTTCCAGTCAAGTGTAGGTAAAGTAAATAACGGAGGAGAAAGGAAAGCACAGGTGCGTCCGTCTCCTCTCTCATTGTCACCCAGCACACAATACAGCCTCACGTCACTTAAGCAGAGCAGAGTCTGAGTTGTCAGAAATTTATTTAAATTTTAAATGATCATTTAAAAAAAAACAAAGTTTTTTTTTTTTGGACTGCTCTGAACCTTTGTTGCTGTGCATGGGTTTTCTCTAGTTGCAGTGAGCAGGGGCAACTCTTCTTGGCAGTGGCCTCTCTTGTTGCAGAGCACAGACTCTAGGCACACAGATTTCAATAGTTGCAGCGCGCAGGCTTGGTAGCTGTGGCGCACACTGCTAGTCACTCCGTGACACGTGGGATCCTCTCGGCCCAGGGGTGGAACGCGTGTCTCCTGCATTGACTGGCAGATTCTCATCCACTGTAGCACCAGTTAACTGAAAGTTAAGTCGCTCAGTCGTGTCCGACTCTTTGCAACCCCGTGGACTGCAGCCCACCAGGCTCCTCCGTCCATGGGATTCTCCTGGCAAGAATACTGGAGTGGGTTGCCATTTCCTTCTCCAGGGGATCTTCCTGACCCAGGGATCAAACCCAGGTCTCCCGCGTTAGAGGCAGATGCTTTAACCTCTGAGCCACCAGGGAAGTCCTTAAATGATCATTTTTGAAAGAAATTAGATGGGTGTGTCATCGAAGTCCAAATGATTTTCAAGTTTTATGTCTGTGAGAGACACTTTTAATTCAGTTGTTCCAAGAGGGCTCAATAGATAAATAGCATCATGCTTCTATCACCTGTGTTTTCAAAGGTAGACACAAGTTTCAGCCCAGCTATTTGAGTTACTATTGATCTTTTGGATTTCTGCTGCTGCTACTATTGTTCTTTTTAAGTAAAAATGCTGGTCTTTTTTGGTAGAAAACTGTTTGAGAGTGCTGTCAGAAGTAGAATCGCACGTGGACTGAACTGAGATTGTTGATGGCTCCTGATGTGGTCAGAGTCTGATGCTAAAACTGCAGTGTCTTCGCTGGACAGTGTGTGTGAGCTTGTTGCTCTGTGTGAATGTTAAAGCCCCTTCAAGATCCTCCTCTCCCAGGCTAGCCCTCCTCCCCTGGCCAGGGAAATCCTCTCCTCCTTGGGGTCCAGGAGCATCATTCGTACCTCTCTGTGTAGTTAGGAATTGGGCCCTGCAACACAACTGTTTTAGTTTACTTTTATTGAAGTATAGTTGATTTGCAATGTTGTTCATCCCTCTTATACAGCAGAGTGATTCGGTTACACACACACAGACATACATGTTCTTCTAACACAATTATTTCTGTTTCCTTTTCCCTAATAAAATAGAAGTGCATTAGGGCTCAAACTGTTAAGCCTTCTGGTAAACCCAGCAGGTAAATTATGCAGCATCTACTGTATCCAAAATATTGGGCCTCACAGTCTAGAATTGTGAGTGTCATACCGCCCTCGCGTCTGAGTCCTCAGAATGGCTCTCCCTCTTGACATTTTTCCCTTCTGGTCCACAGTGCTGTCTGTTTCCCTGGCTTCTCTTGCCTCTGCCTCACCATGTCCTGTATCTCCTCCGCTCATGGACCTCTGAGCGCTGCAGACACCCGAGTTCTGTTTTTGAACTTTGGTCCCTTCTGCGCACAAGCTCTCTCTAGATGATCTCACTTACGCGCATGCATGTAAAAACCACATCCTTATGTCAGTGACCCTCCCTTCTATATTTCTAGTCTGGACAGTTGCAGTTGCTTCCGAAGTGCTGCGGGTATCAGAAAAATAATTGTCTTACCAGAAACCCTTGATCCCCCACCCCCACCCCAAATCCGGTCCCCCTCCCCATGAGAGCACCTTCATGTTTTGGAAGTGACCTTTGACGAGTGGCTTAGCTGGTAAAGAATCCGCCTGCAGTGCAGGAGACCCCAGTTCAATTCCTGTGTCGGGAAGATCCGCTGAGCAGGGATAGGCTACTCACTTCAGTATTCTTGGGCTTCCCTGGTGGCTCAGCTGGTAAAGAATCCACCTGCAGTGTGGGAGAGCTGGGTTCGATCCCTGGGTCCGGAAGATCCCCGGAGAAGGGAAAGGCTACCCAGGCTAGTAATCTGGCCTGGAGAATTCCATGGATTGTGTAGTCATGGGGTCTCAAAGAGTCGGACGCAACTGAGCTACTTTCCCTTTCCCTTTTGGCACATCTTCTCCCTCACCGCCCACCCTGGGGCCATCACCCCGTGCTGTGGGCCCCACCTCTGAAGCGGCCCCTGTAGCACGCCCGCCCACCTTGCAGGCAGGACGGCCCCTTTGGGCCACCGTAGTCACCGCAGTGGCCTTCTGCAGCCACGAAGCAGCTCCTGCTCTACAATCCCGCCCTGATTCTCATCGTTCTTAGGAGGAGATTTAGAGATCCTCAGCGTGGCTTCGGGTGCTGTGTCAGCGGGCCTCCTTTTCCGATCCCACCTCCTGCCCCACACGGCACCTCTGTAACCCAGCAGTGGCAGCATCTCTAAATCCCAGACGCCTGCTGAGGTTGCCCTGGCCCCGCGCAGCTTAGGGTGTGTGCACAAGCTCCACCCAGCAGGGACCCTTCTATCAGTGAGGCCTGTGGGCCTTCTGGCCAGGGAAGTCCCTCTGTCCCCATTTTATATCTTGAAGTATCCTGTGCTTTTCTTTTCAGTCACCAATGGCAATTGGTAAGGTTTATTTCATTGGACGATTATTTGCTCACTGTCAGGCTCCCTCGTTGTTCTATAAAACCCATAAAGGCAAAGATCAGATCTGTTGTGTTCACACTTTCAGACCCAGGGTCTGACACACTGTGGGAAGTCAACACATATTTATGGAATGAGTAAACAGGAAATAAAAGTGCAAAACACATGGAATTACTATACACCAGAACGTGCTTAAAACTTCAGGCTGCAACTTACTATATGGAAATAAGCTTCTGACACCCATGAGAAGACCTTTAGTTTGTGACTGAACCAGGCTTGTACCATATCTCTGACCTGGAGGTTTTAGTATTCTTATTTCCAAAGATAATGGGGAAAAAATAATTGTTACCCGTTCGACAACAAATTATGTATTGACACCGTGGTGTTCACCTGGTGTCACTCTGCAAGTTTGGGGGTGCAGCCAAAGTGATGCCGCTTACTCTGCCATGGGGGACAGCCAGGAAACCAGTACACAGACAATTCCAGCTCTTGGAAAATACTGCGAACTGAACAAAACAGAGAAATGGCCTTTGTGGGGTAGCCAGAGAAGTGCCGCCTGGCACTGCCAGTCATGATGCCCAGCTCAGAGCAACTCTGCTACATAAGATAAGGAGAGCAACTTTGAGTAATAATATACATCACCACTAATCTGAACTTATTAATCTCTTTCCATGGAATTTATATCCAGGGGAAACGAGTCGAGTAAACGTTAAACCAGTGGCTGTGTTTATGTGTTTAATAGTTTACTAATAGGTTACCTTTTAAAACTGTGTTGCTAATTATTTACAAACATTCATATTTACATTTTCTCACAAAAGGTCAAAAAGCTGAAGCGAGAACTCTCACAGATGAAGCAGGAATTGCTCTATAAAGAACAAGGCTTCGCCACTCTGAAACAGTGAGTATGAAAATAATGAAATTAACTCTCAAATAATCCAAGACCCCTGAGCCAGTCCAAAGAAAGCAGAAGTGCAGACGACATAAGAGTTTTCTCAAAGAGTAGTCAAGTAGGAGGCGCAAAGCTTGGCACCAAAAAAAAAAAAAAAACCACAAGAAAACAATCAACCATAGAACAATAAAAAAAACACTTGGGAAAATCTACTATACATTTTGAAAAGGTCTGAAGTTTTCCCTAATAGGTGGAAGACCCAAGGAAACCAAAGTGAGAGACTCAGCTTCATCCTGTAGGCCCACCAGCTGGCCTTAGGTGGAGACGGAGCGGGAAGATGGGGCCCAGGATGGGCTGGGGTGACCAGGTTCTCTGTGGAGCCCAACCCAGGGGCCTGTCTGCCTCTGATGCTTCCCGCCCTCACGGAGCCAGTCAGGGGTGTCTGCAGAGGGGCCAAGTGCATGTCTGGGTCCCCGAGTTCCCTCTGCCCTTTCCTGCTTTGTGCTGAAGTCCGCTGGACCCGGCCCCAGGCTGAGCCAGGTCAAAGGAGAATGCTGATGATGGAGGGTGGGTCGAAGGACTGGGGCTCCCTGCCCTGTTCCCAGACCCCGACGTGCACCCAGGCGTCCAGCTCCCGCAGCGCCCACCCTAGGGTCTCCGAGGCAGGGACGTGGTGGTGGTTCACAAAGCCCACGGCCTCGGGGAGGGCTGAAGCCATCGTCCCTTGAAAGGCATCCGGCGGCCCTTCCAGTCCCCTTCTTCTCTCCCGCCACCCCATGTGGGGCCCCAGCAGTGAGGCAGGATTCACCGGGACTTCCCAAGGGGCTCCTCTCCAGGCAGGTTTACACCCTTCCTCCGTCTGCCTCCGCAGCATCCGAGGCAGCAAGGTGTCACCCCCTTAAAGATTCCCACGTGTTCAGTGGCCGGGCCATCTGAGCAGATCGTTCTGTGTGTTTGGTTGAAGAGCTGTATTTCGGGATCCCCATCGCTCCTCTCTGTCACCAGCCACGTGACTTTCATCTCAGACACTTGGTGTTCCGGCTCAGTCTTTGGTTTTGACACTCAGTGATCATGACCGTGAGATTCTTTCAGATGCTCCCACCCTGGTGGTTCTCCAACCTGACTGCATATTAGAACAATCTGAGGAACTCTTAAAAAAAATACACGTGTCTGGTCTCCATCCCAAGACCCCCACATGGTTCTCAGGTCCAGCTCTGTTCAGAGAACCTCTGTGGAGGTTGCAGCACACCCCCAAAACCTGGGCAGACCTGGCTTCCCCTAAATGTGTTGTTTAGTCAGTTGTCCATCAACATACAGAAGGGCGTCAGGGTAGGAACACCAGGAAGCATTTAGCCACACGTTACATACTTTTAAGACACACGAAATTATAACTCATGTCACCACCAGGATTAAAGGTTAGCCAAACTTACTGTTTTTGTTATATGGATGTAACAATGATATATTGTTTCAAAGCAGTTTGCTTGCAAGCAATTTTTATAGGAATCCAAGGCATGTTTAAGAATCTGTCAATAACATTCCACAAGAAAACAATAGCCATTTGTTGTAGAAACCCAGGCTTTCTCTTGCAGCGATTCTAATCTGAGGAAGCAAGAGCAGAGAGATACCATATCTAACGTTAGACGCCCCTCGTGCATCTTAACTATAGAAAGAATAAAGCTGTTTTCATTCAAATGTTTACCACCATACTACCAGAAGATTGAATAATAATTTATTATACCCAGAGACCATATTTTTCAAGAAATCACGTTCCTGATACTAAAGGGAATCTTACTTGGGGTTATGACCGAAAATATATTTCAGGAATAAATTTAAGCAGAATCCCGCTGTAGGATTTTGCAACTTCACACTCACAGTAAAATGGAATAATTTTGTGGAATGTGCACCAGTTTAAGCCCCGGTTGTCATTCTACTTGGTGCCATCGTTTATGCTGGACGAATGAATGTAGTTTTATTCTCTGTGCTATTCATTTCAGGCTGTGGTCCCAAGTTGGACTTTGGCCTTCAGCAGTAGTGTAGCTTGTGTGTAGATGGACACCAGCAAGAGAGGCGTATTTCTGCTTTGGCCCGTCCAGTGGCACTGGTTGTATGTACTTTATTATAGAATTGATTTATGACAAGATTTATTTTTATTAGGTTCTTTCAGACTTTAATTACTTGTTCAGCACCATAAAATATTTTCTAAAGTGCTACTTGTAAAAATAAGTTATCTACAAACTGCCCTCATTTGAGTAAACTTTAGAAGAGTGAATAAGATAATATGACGTTAATTTTTTTTTTCAGACTATACCCTTCACATTGAAATAAATACAAATTAGTAAATATTTTAAACCAAATTAGCTCAAAGACAATCTTCTGTGATTTAGTAGGTGCCGTATCTCTGGAGAGTCTGGGAATTAGACAAGGACATACCCGAGATCGTTGTGTCATAGCGCTGTTGGCTGGTGGGACAAGGGGGTGGCTATGTGTTTCTGAAGTAAAGCCCAGGTTTTTCCTAGTGAGTCCCAAGCTACATAGGTGATGATGAAGAACTTTAGCCTTTTTTTCTTTTTAAGCATTAGGTCATTTGGTTGGGCCCTGTGACCCCTTCAGTTACCTGAAATCCTCTGACGTAGGGTGACCCTGTGAACTATGTGGATGTTCAGTAAGCAAGTACTGCTTACCAAGTACTAGTCAACAAACTCACTGGGAGCTCTTGATTCAACATTAATGGACAAATGAACACATCTGCCCTTGTGTCTTGTTCCTAGATTTGAACTCATTCAGCAAGACAGGCAATGTTATCTTGACTCATAACTGTCATGAAAATAGAATACTTTTCATATATTTATAAAGAAACAAGGAACTAACCAAACAATCCAAGCATTATAGGATACTCACTAGTATAAGGGAAAATCACCACCCTTTATTAACGGTCACCAGACTGTACCCTGTGCTAGGTTTTTGCACAGATGTCGCAGTGTGTAAAATTAGACGGCAGTGATGAATCCCAAGGTTCCTGGGCTCGCCCAGTTTACTGGCATTTCTGTCTTCCTGCTAAATCAGTTCCCCGGACCCCGAACCTTTGCCAGGATCAGCGTGTGATGAGGTTTGAGTTCAGCCAGCGGTGGGACCACCCAACCAGACCGTAAACAAGAAGCCTGAAAAAGAAAGAAAGAAAGAAAGAAGCCTGACGCTGATGGCAGTGGGCTGGGTATGAGGTCGGGGGTGGCAGGGGTCTCAGCTTGAAGCGGTCAGAAGAGAAAGGAGGAGAGACCACCACCCTGAAGCTGCTGTGTGTGAGTCCAGCAGTAAACATCAGCTAACCACGACATCCCCACACCCAATTCCCAAGGTCTGTTTAGCCTGTACTCTGACATTCTCTGATTGTTTTTTTCGCCCTCTCTTTTAACAGAATTGATAAAAAAATGTCTGGAGGCCAGAGTGGCTATGAACTCAGTGAAGCCAAAGCCATCCTAACGGAACTGAAATCTATCAGAAAGGCTATTAGCTCAGGAGAAAAAGAAAAACAAGATCTGATGCAGGTATGTGATAGAACATTTTTGTGGGTCAAGCCAAACTACTACCTTCTTGGGCCTCAGAAATCGTCCTTGAGCAGAAAGTTCTCCAACAGAGTCTGGATGGCCCCTTTCCACCACGACCCCATCCCCCCCACCCCTGCCTGCACCCCATCATCATCTCATTGGAGATGGTTACAGGTACTGAGCCAGCCGCTGCCTTGGAGGAGGACAGATGAGCTCTAAGGCTCCGACATGCTTATTTGAAGGCTGGCTTTGGGTGACCTTTGAGACAGGGGCTGGTGGATCCTGGAGCCCATGTATGGAGATTGCCGTCTTGGTGCGCCCTGCAACTCACTGCAAACTTCAGGCGGGCCCTGATAGGCAGGGTTATCTAAACCAGTGATCCTTAGCCCAGGATATAGAAAGGGCATGTCGCCTGCCATCAGTAACTAGATAATAGGCCTTGAGAAGTGTGGGAGGGGTGCGAGGAGCTTAGAAAACTTACTCCCCACCCCAGGAGATTCTCAAGTGCTAGCTGGGTGTGGCACGGAGAGATGCTGAGCCAGCGGGGGGGGGGGGGGGGGGGCAGGGGGGGCGCGGGGGGGGGGGGGGGGGGGCCCCAGCTATGGAGTCACCTGGGAGACGGGTCGACGGCACTAGACGCCCTGGTCACACCTGTACACGCCTCACCTTACGGACCTGAGCTCCACTAGTCCAGCTCCACTGGTCCAGCCCCACTGGTCCAGCCCCACGTGTAGATAAAACAGCCGTTGCAGGAGCAGTGTTCTGCATCTATATATAGCACATACAGTCAAGTTTTTTTTTTTTAAGAGGTATCTCTTCCTCCTCCTCCCCTCCTTCTATCCCATAATTATCACAAGCACTGAGAATTCTTTGTAATAGTTCAGATATTTGGAATTCTTCACCTGGCTGGGTGAGGATTTAGTCTGTGTCTTTCAAAAAATGTTTCAGCCCATGGTGAACAGCGCCTCTGCATTTAAATAAAATATTCAGCTACTTAATGTCAGTTTCCAAAATTCTGGTTGAATACAAGTGAATATTCTTGAACCCATATAATTTTGCATTGGGGGATTTTTAAAATAGCTTTCAAGAAGCAATTAAATATAAAAGACAACGGTAATAATAGCAAATACTTAAAATACTGACTTCAGGCCAGACGGTCTTCTGCCTGCTTTGCATAGAAATACTTCATTTAATTCTCACGGCAGCCCTAAAGATAGGCTCTGTTATTATCCTCAACTTACAGATACGAAAACCACCGTACAGCAAAGTTAAGTTACTGAAAGTCACACAGCCGATAAGTGGCAGGACAGAGGTTCAAACCCAGGCAGTCTTGCTTCAGAATAGATGGTTCTAATATGCCCAAAACGCATACAGAACTTTACTTGGATACACTTTTTGTTGTTGTTCTACAGTGAGCCTGCTGATTAAATCAGTCATCCCCGAAAAAAAGTTAATGGTTCTTGTACAGATTTACATTGGACCCTCATAATTTACCAATTTTAAGTCCTATTTGATTCTTCCTGTAAACTTTGAATTTACACATAGGCCAGATTAAGTTTAAAAATTAGATAACTTTTAAATTACTAAAATATGTAAAGTAATAGATCTAGAAATCAACAACAGAGCTGAAAAGGACTTTAGATATCTTCTGTGACTTTCAAACCTCTTTGGATATGACCCACGGTAAGAAATATATTTTTCGTCAAAACACAGTAACACAAATATCTTCACCTGTAGATATACAAACACATGCCAAATTTCACTGAAATATGCTTGCTTTTGATACTAGTAGTATACTTTGATTTTATTTCCTAGTCTCCTCTATTTCATTTTAAAACATACTAGTCATGACCTACTAAATTAATTGAATTCATGGTCATTCCAGATAGGTTTGAAAAATATACATCTTTTCACTGTTCACAAGAAAAATGTAGAAGAGACTTGTCCAAAGTCTTTAAAAGGATTCATTGTTCTTTTTTGTAATGTATTATTCCATGTGAACATTTACGTTTTATCCCTCATACATTTTATATAAAAATATATATTTTGTATAAAAATGCCTTTGAAAGAAAATAGAGGTTAGGTGAAAAACAAGTATCAGATCTCTGATAGTCCTAATTTCTTATCATGAGGATTTTATATATCAGGAATAAATCCTGGCTCTTCTTAAAGCTGATAATAATGAGCTTCTTACGTTTTGGTTAGTGTTTTGTAAGGGGGGGGTTGTTGGTAGAAGTTTAGATTTTTCATTTTTAATGCTATCACTGGCTCACATCTTCCTTCTAAAATAAACTCCCTATATTAAACCTGGATGCTGACAGCAGCCATGTTCAACTCTAATTATGCACTTTCCCAAAACAAACATCATTGCAGGTACTGATCGACTGCAGCTTCTGGGCCTCAGTTCCTAATCTCTAACGTCTATGTGAGCTAAATAATCTCTTGGATCCTATCCAGATATCAAATGGCATAACTGTAGACATTAGTTAAGGAAGTTTGCCTACTTTATCTAAAATGAGATTGCATTATTGGTATCCCATGTCTCCAGAATTTCTACTGCATAAAATGGGTAGCCCTCATTAAAATAGACTTGTTAACAAATTTTTCAAAAAGAGAAATGCATTTGTATGTGTAACGGAGTCACTTTGCTGTACAGCAGTAATTACCCCAACATTATAATTCAACTATACTTCAATTAAAAATTAATTCAAAAAAATTTTTAAATAAGAAATGCATCTATTAAATATAAAGATATCATGATTCACAGGGTGAAGAATTCCCAGGCTGTCTTGAGAAAGAGAAGATAGCCTGTTTTAATATGATCTCACATATTTTCAGAGTCTGCATATATGTGCAAAAACTGTCTTGTACCCTTATTTTTTCATTCATTTAAAGTGATAAACACCCAATAAGATAAAGGAATTGTTGTTTCCACTGAGATTAGCTCTTTCGACGTAATTTTTCCTGTTGGGGAAGTTTCACCCTCTTCAGTGCTCGGCTCTACGAAGTGCTTTGTGTTTCCTGAACAGAGCCTTGCTAAGCTGCAGGGGCGGTTTCATGTGGACCAGAGCATCGGCACATCTGAGCCAGACCTGAGATCCAGTCCCGTGAACTCGCATCTCTCCCTCTCCAGACAGACCCTAGACGCGGGCTCACAAACCAGCATCTCTGGGGACGTAAGTTATCCGTGTGGAAGGGCCCTGATTATAGCGTCGCTGGCGGATGAGAGGGGGGCCAGAAAGGGGCTGCGAGTTCCAGCTGTGTGCATGCAGCATTTTGTACTCATAAGACTGGATTTACAAACCTTAGCCTTATCTTTTCTGCCTAAGTGCCAAGCATATCAAATGGTAACCCACTCCAGTATTCTTGCCTGGAGAATCCCAGGGACTGCGGAGCCTGATGGGCTACTGTCTGTGGGGTCGCACAGAGTCGGACACGACTGAAGCGACTTAGCAGCAGTAGCAGCAGCGGCAGCCAAGCATATCAGAATCTGTCCAGATAAATAGCTTGGTTCAAACTTTCTCATACTGTATTTATTCAGAGACTCTATTGAAAGATAAGAGACACGTGAGAATTTAAGTTTTTCCTCTTAAGTTTAGAGCCTTAGAAATTAAGGTCCTTCCAAATACACATTAAGGCTAATGAAAAACATAAATATATGCCTTTAAAAATGAAACCAAAGAACTTGTTTTTACACATCTGAAGTTGATTATATTAAAATGTTTGATTGGTGGTTTATACCTGGCACTTGAAAATATTTAATGTGGTCTGAATATTATTACCAGTTTATAGTCTACCTTTTGGGACACCATTAGCAGATATTTACTTTTCAATAAGTTCCCAGTTATTTTGTGTTCTTTGAATTCTGTGCTATGAAAGTAGAGCAGATAGAGATCAACAGTAGGGCTTACCTGTTTGAAAAATTAATTTTTGAAGTAATTTATGTTTATGCATTTGGAAGTTAAATGATGGAAATTTTGGCTCACAGAGACAAGGAAATTAGTTCCAGTTCATAAATTTTACTGACCTGTACGCCCTTCATAAACTCTTAGACACCAGAAGCATTTACCTGATTTTTTTTTAATCCTGATTTTAATGTGTAGAGAAAAGGATGTTAAAGTCTTTGAAAAAAATTCAACAAGCTTGAATTAAAAAGAAATGTTTTGTCCCCACTGAGACACGAAAGTAAGTGCCTTTGCAAACTGGTGTTCCCAATTTCGATACTGTCTTCTTTAGCTTTTCAATTACTCGTACTTCCTAGAAACAAAAGCAGTTTTACTTCATTCATTAGCAGAGTTAATTGACTTTTTCCCCTTTTGTTTTTTTTAACTAGATCGGAGTGAGAAATAGATCAAATTTAGCTGAAAAGGTCAGGCTGAGCCTCCAGTATGAAGAAGCGAAAAGAAGGTAAGAGCAGGGCACTGTGTGGCAGTCAGGGGTCAGTGGGCTCACCCGGTGTTTTCCACAGTTCATCTTTATTCCTGTGGTGACATCTGCTGGTCACTCACCATGCATTTTTTACTGAGATCACCCTTCAGATCTTGGAATATAAAGGTCGTGGGGTCTCCCCCACCCCACCCAAAGCCAAAGAACAAGGAGAATTCGTGAGAAGGGCAGGAATGGAACTGTCCCCCTCTTTCTGGAAGGAAGAAGCTTTAAGACTGTACGGTACCTACTCACAATTTAAAGTGAGGAAGTTGGTTCCCCAGACAGTGTTGCAAAGACTCGGGTGCTGGGCTTGGTAGCAGCTCAGAGTTGAAGGTAAACAGCTTCCAGCATCTTCCTCAGTGTCGGAGGGAAGCCCCCCACGCTAGTGTCCTGGGCGATGTCTGGGTGTCACTCAGTTTTGGGGTGGTCCCTCCTTTACCCTCTCCACTCTTCTTCAGCACAGCCTCACTGCCTTTTTCTTACCTGTGCCTCGGGAGAGGTCTGGGAGTCTCCTCTCCTCAAGTTGGCGACAGACTGAGCAGGTTTTCATAACGTAGGAACTGTGCTGGTTCTGAGAGAGAGGGTCACACCGAAACCCTTCATCATTTTGCTTTTAAGAGTGTGCGGGTGCTGCTGTTCTGTTGTCTAGGAAGGCACTGGGGGCATAAGCCTGTGTTATCAGAAGCATGAGCTGCTCAGCCGAGAATGTGTGTGGTTTCCCACTGCAAGGCAGCCCAGTAGGTGGATATTGAAGTCCATCTGTTAATACTGGTGATGATGAGAATTTAAAAGTCACTGGCTAGGGACTTCTTTGGCAGTCCAGTAGTTAAGACTTCATCTTCCATTGCAGGGGGTGGGAAGCTGGGAATCCCATAGACCTCGCGGCCCAAAAAAAAAACCCCAAAGCGTAAAACAGAAGCAGTATTGTAACAGATTCAATAAAGGTTTTTAAAACAACCCACATCAAAAATAAATAAATAAATCTTTAAAAAATTTTTAAAAAAAGGTCATTGGCCAGATTTCTTAAAGGTCGTCTGGCTTTAACAATGCCATTATTTGATCTGCCTCAATCCAATATTTACCTCTGCGTAGCCTTTGTTACTAATATTACTTGGCTCTTTGATTTACTGAAAGAACCATAAGCTTTGTTCCACAAATTATTAACCACCGTGAGCTTGAGCAAGTCACTTCGCCTCTCTGAGCAGCATTATACCCGGCTAATTTTAATGCCTGTAAAGCTTCCCAGGTGGACTGTAAATGTCTTGAGGGTAGGAAAAGCGTCGTGCACCGCGTTGTCTGCTTCTAACGTCCGGCACTGGCGGTTCCCCTCGACCAGGACTGAGGGCTCCTTTGTGCTCCTGTGGCCTGGGGACCTGGGAGCCTGTTCGGGTCGCTCCGGCTATGAGCACACCAGCCCCCGAGCCGCCAGAACTCCTTGGCTCCGACATAAACCAAGCCAGGATCAGTGTCTGGCTTTCCGAAGGAGAACGGCCATAACTCAGAATTAATCTTGGGGAGGCAAGCCTCATCCCCCCTTCATCCTTGGGGTTTGACTCGACTTCCCTTGGGCCAGCTTGGGCTTCTGCTGGACGCTGGCTCCATCTGGAGCTTAAACAGCACTTGCCTTCTAGGTGTTCCCAGAAAGCGTCCCAGTTTCTTGCCCAGATTTGGCTCACTCTTTCCAAATCAAATTCAAGACCTGCCTAATGCCCGATCCCACAAGCCACAGGTGCTGTTCCTTCTTTCACTACATCATTGCTCGTGCGTTGTTTAATTCAGTCCCATCAAGACTTAAGATGTTGGTTCTTTCCCATTCGGTTACATTGCTGTTTCTGTTACCATTTGAGGTTTTGCTTTAGTTACTAGTGATTCTGAGGAGATGGTACGTCTGTCTCAGGGGTTTCTGCGTGTGTTGAAAGTGCTTTTTATTCCTTAATTCTGAATAAGTAAAGAATTTTGTGTTTACTTGTGTTTGGGTTGTGTTTCTCGGAAACCTGTTTTCTCCTGCAGCTTTTGTTTTACATGCTTAATGAAGCTAATAATATCATGCTTATTTAGCATTTTGATGATTAATTTTCCAGTACGTTGAGACAGTTGTTTACAGTTTTGTGGTTAAAGCTGAAGAATAGCTGATGTTACATCTATCATAAGTCAGACGACAGGTGAAAATCACAAGTACGTTATACACACAGCATAGTTTAAGGTGGCAACTTTCTTTTTAACTCCAACAGGAAACTCGAGGCACCAGAATGTGGAGCTGCTTCCCTCTTGGTCCTGATAACGTTTTTCAGTCACCTTTTCCTTCTCTTCTACAACTTCCTCCATCTAAAGGGGGGGTCAGGTGCCGCCTTTTCTCTCTTCATCATCTTCTGCTCTGTGCTGTGATAATACCAGAGTAATCATCCAACATTTTGAAGTAGGAATATAGGGTTCCTAATGCCAGTATCCAGTGCTCTTGCCTGGAGAATCCCGTGGACGGAGGAGCCTGGAGGGCTGCAGTCCATGGGGTCGCTGAGGGTCGGACACGAATGAACAACTTCACTTTCATGCATCGGAGAAGGAAATGGCAACCCACTCCAGTGTTCTTGCCTGGAGAATCCCAGGGACGGGGGAGCCTGGTGGGCCTCTGTCTATGGGGTCGCACAGAGTCGGACACGACTGAAGGGACTTACCAGCAATGCCAATATCAGCTGTGTTCATAGTTTACCTTTTTGAAAGACATTTATTTATCTGTTTGTTTCACTGCCCCAGGTCTTAGTTGTAGCTTGCAAACTCTTAGTTGTGACATGTGGGGTCTGGTTCCCTGACCAGGGATCGAACCCAGGGCCCCCAGAGTTGGGAGTAAGCGGTCTTAGCCACTAGACCACCAGGGGAGTCCCCATAGTTTGTCTTGGTCTTGTGCTTGTGGTCAAAACAGCCAAGGGCCGTTCCTCTAGTGAACAGTCCCGACAGTCCTCATGGTGCCCCAGACCAAGTTTTTGGATTCGGGTGGTCCTTCTGATGGAATCGGGAGTTGACCTGATGGTTGAGTACAAAGCTCTAGACGCGGTGAGGTCTGGGATCAGCAAAATCACGAACCTGGGGAGGAGTCCCTTGGCTGCGTTTTCCTCCTCCCCGCGCTCCTGGCCGCGTTGCCCCTTCCTGCCGCTACCCTGGTAGGGCTGCTCCCGCCACGCTGCCTGTGCTGGACGCGCCGCCAGCCGTGTGCAGAGCAAGACCAGGTCGAGGCGGTGTCCACGGGCCCGCTCGGAGAGCGCGCGGCATGTGGTGTAGACTCCACCCAGGCCCCGGAGCGGGAAGCGAGCTCCCTGTGCATGGCCGAAGGACATGGCTGGAGGAGGCCCAGCCCGCCTGCTCTTGGCTGGCGATGCTGGGACCTTGAGGGGCTGCCTTGGTTGTGGTTCCAGGTGGCCCAGCCCTGTCTTCTCCCCTCCCCGAACTGGCTGATCTTCAGTTGCTGCCAGCGTAGCCCAGGTTCAGCATCTCAACCCAGAGGAAGAGAGCCAGCATGACAGCATTTCAGGTGTCACTCACCAGAGTTGCTGGTTTGTTTTTTTTTAACAAAGTCCTCAGGTGTTCTTCCACACATCAGGACTGACTGGTCCTCTGCTTCTTAAGCATCTGTGTAGTTTGACCTTCATCCTTCTTTTCAGGTAGTAGGTGTGATAACCTGGATTCTGAAAGTGGGGAGGGTGAGGCGGATGAGAAATAAGTGTAGCATCAGCTCGGGGACCCAACTAGGGGCTGTGGTTCGGTCAGCCTCTCACCCGCCCGTCACAGCCGCCCCTGGGAGGTCAACCCCAAACTTAGCCTGCCTAGGGTTTCCCCCTCCTTGGGACTTCTTAGAATGTGCACGGCCATTTTATTTTATTTTATTTTCATAATATATATATTTTATAGAAGTACAGTTGACTCACAGTGTTTCAGGTGCACAGCAACGTGAATCAGTTATACATATACACATATATTATTGTGGGGGTGGGGGGCTTCCCCAGTGGCTCAGATGGTAAAGAATCTGCCTGCAATGCAGGAGGCATGGGTTCGATCCCTAGGTTGGGAAGATCCCCTGGAGAAGGGAACCCACTCCAGTATTCTTGCCTGGAGAATCCCATGGACGGAGGGGCCTGGTGGGCTACCGCCCATGGGGTCGCAAAAGAGTCAGACGCACCTTAGCGTCTAAATCACCACCGTATTATTTTTCAGATTATTCTCCATTATAGGTTCTTAGAAGATACTAACTCTAGGTTTTATTTCAGTATGGCCAACCTGAAAATTGAACTGTCGAAGCTGGACAGCGAGGCGTGGCCTGGGACGCTGGACATAGAGAAGGAGAAGCTGATGCTGATCCACGAGAAGGAAGAGCTTCTGAAGGAGCTGCAGTTCGTCACCCCGCAGAGGCGCACGCAGGACGAGCTGGAGAGCCTGGAGGCCGAGAGGCAGCGGCTGGAGGAGGAGCTGCTGGCCGTGAGGGGCGCGCCCAGCCGTGCCCTGGCCGAGAGGTGCGTCCCCGCCCAGGGCCCCAGGCCGTCCTCCGTGGTCCGGGAATCCCAAACGCACCTGCCCTTGGTGGACCGAGAGCCAGCACAGAAGGACATCCCCCCTGTAGAGCAGTAAAGCACACTCTCCTTGGGCCCCGTGGCTCCTCCGTGATTGTTGAGAACGTGAAAATGCCTGAGACAGATGTTGAATAAGTAAGGAATGTTGACAGAAAACCAGGAATGCAGTCTGATAACAGTGGTAAACTATCGCACTCTGATAAGAGAGATTATCTGGACTGTTAGAGCAGCCCAAAGCTTCCTACCTGGGCTTTATTACTCACAAGAATGCAAAAGTTGATTGCTTTTCAGTTCACAAGGAAAAGACGTCTTGCTCCCTTTGATATTTCACCAGGTCACAAGACGTTCGCTTGGACTTTGTCAGTTGAAACCCTCATCTGAAGCAGGTGGAAAATAGAAAGGAAAATACTTTAAGCCATTTTTAGATCTTCCTGTGGGAAGGTGTAAATTGATCATTTGATCTAAAAAAAAAAAAAAATGCAGTTTCATAAATGGATCAGCTGCACTCTCAGGCCGGGGGACCCGTGTGTGCAGGTTTGCCATGAGGCCATCACCCCCCGGGGTACAGGCTGCGCTGACAGATGCCCAGACCCGTTTCCCTGTCTCAACCATAGGCCAAGTAGCCCTTTAGAACCCCACCCCGCACCCATCATTTAGGCCCACAGGTAAGGAGCAGAATGAAGGGTAAGAAACTCACATTTGCATATTTTCAGGTGACCTGGAAGTAAGTTTAAAATCCCCAGCCATAATCCAGTCACTTTTGTTTTTCTCTCTTTTTTTTTTTTTAAACTTCTTGGCTTCTTGCATGCCTTGTCCTCTATACGCATTTAAGGTTGTGTGTTGACATAATACCAAAGCATTTGAGAAGTAGAGTGCTGGAGAAGGTGGGGGTGGTGGGCAGGGAAAAGCACCTCTGACATCCCTAGTCACGCATTAGCGTGGGCACGTGTTTAACCATGACCGTGTGGGGAGCGTTGGCCTCTGTGAGTTAAGGTGCTGATGGAGACGACTCGTGGCTGCAGCATCACAGCTTTCAGGAGCGTGAGAAAATATCCAAGGGGACCCTTTACAGATGACAGCCTTTCACCGTCTTAAATACTTCTCGTCACTCCCCTGCATCTCCCCTCCCGCGCTGACATCTCTAGTCTTGTGAGCTGCAGGCTCAGCCCGCAGGCAGGTGTGAGCCGGGCTGGCCAGGTAGGGATCCATCTGAGCAAGACCAAAGGGAACAAAATGTAAGGGTCAGAAGGCAGACTTCAGTTGTTTCCCTGAATTACCTTGATGCTCTTGAGTGTCTCTGTCTGTCTCTTAAATTTCAAGATTTAAGAGATTCTCAGGTGAGATTCTGGGTCGTTACTGACTTGTAGTCTCTGCAGGAGCCCACAGAACTCACATGAATTTTCAGCCGGCGGGTGAGCCCCCAGAATCCCCCAGCCCCAGTGCTTGAGGGGTCGCTGACTCTCAGGACAAAGGAGAGCAAGCTCGCCCCCTAGTGGTCGTAAAGCGCATCCGGCGGAGTAATGCTTCCGTGTGACCCATCTCCCGCAGAGAAACGGCTCTCAAGTGAAAAAAGCCTTCCTACGCATCTGCCTGTCCTTTCCTTACAGTTACTGAAATTCCTTAAACCCTGCGCTTTCCTACAGCTGATAAGATCGTAACATTGCTCCCTTTTTCGTAACTCTTAGAGGTTTTGCCGTATGTCTTGCCAAGATGTCTTCATTCTGTCTTAATTATATGAATATTTTTGCCACTGGTTCTGAAAAAAAGGGCTTCCCTTGTGGCTCAGCTGGTACAGAATCCACCTACAATGTGGGAGACCTGGGTTCGATCCCTGGGTCGGGAAGATCCCCTGGAGAAGGGAATGGCTACCCACTCCAGGATTCTGGCCTGGAGAATTCCATGGACTATACCGTCCATGGGGTCACAGAGAGTCAGAGAGCGACTGTCACTTCACTCACTGAAAAAAAAATTTGTAGCAGGTGGGAGGGGGTATGAATGTATTTTTGTTTTTTGGGTTTTTTTTAATGGAAAAAGAACTTGTTCCTTCTGTAGATGACGTGCGCCTTCCCCCTGGGGACACTGGGGCAGAGGTGAGGGGTATGGCGAGCTGTGGTGTGGAGCCGTGGGACCATGGGAGGGCTCCTTCGGGGCCAGATGGAAGAGATCCTTCTCGCTCAGGAGGACCACCAGCCGGGGCTGGAGAAGGGTGAGGGGGGAGACAGGTATGATGTCTGAGCAGCATCTTGGGCCCTACCACAGAGGAAGGGGGAGAGGTCATTTTCCAGAAAGGAGACGGGGAACCAGCTCCCACCGGGAGAGGCTCTGATCCCATCAAAGACAGGAGGTGGGTCGCTTGACCAAGGACAGTGACAGCCGCACCCACCCGGTGGGGCTTCTGTGACTTCTGGGGCGTTCGTTAAGCTTCTCCCAGTGACCTGTTACCTAGACACCTGCTGGACGGGGCCTGGGGTGGGGGTCCGGGCTCTCCAGGCACCCTGGGTGGAATGGGGAGAAAGAGCTGGGCCCTGCCCTCCGGGAGCTTAGCGTACAGTGGCGGGACACAGGCCAGGCCTCGGGGGTTCAAGGGAACCAGAAAGGGTCCAGAAGAGCAGCACCTGAGCCGTCATCAGGGGAGGACACGGGGACCATCAAGTATGACTGACTAGGACACAAAGCTTTGAATTTAAATTGCAGCATGAAACACACTGCCACACTGAAGCCTCTCAGTTCAGTTCAGTCACTCAGTCGTATCCGACTCCGTGACCCCATGGACTGCAGCACGCCAGGCCTCCCTGTCCATCACCAACTCCTGGAGTTTACCCAAACTTATGTCCGTTGAGTCGGTGATGCCATCAGACCATCTCATTCTCTGTCGTCCCCTTCTCCCGCCTTCAATCTTTCCCAGCATGAGGGTCTTTTCAAATGAGCCAGGTCTTCGCATCAGGTGGCCAAAGGATTGGAGTTTCAGCTTCAACATCAGACCTTCCAATGAATATTCAGGACTGATTTCCTTTAGGATGGACTGGCTGGATCTCCTTGCAGTCCAAGGGACTCTCAAGAGTCTTTTCCAACACCACAGGTCAAAAGCATCAATTCTTCGGTGCTCAGCTTTCTTTATAGTCCAACTCTCACATCCAAACATGACTACTGGAAAAACCATATCTTTGACTAGATGGACCTTTGTTGGCAAAGTAATGTCTCTCTTTTTAACACACCAGAAAACCTTCGTGTATGTGTGACAGTTTTAAAACTTACCTCAAAAGTACTGCTTCTGTATCAGGTGGATTGAAGGACTTTCTCCAGACCTTGTGTACCTTCTAATTCAGTTTATCTACTTTGAATTAATATTTTTCCTTGTTTTTGTTTATATTTAAGAGATTTTTTTTAAAAAAGGGACCATACTCCTTTTCAAAATACACCTGTGAAAGCTGTGAATTAAGAATTTATCACCCTTTGAAGTACTAAACAAAATGACAAGAGTTACTTTTTTTTTAAAATTTTAACACAGAGTGAAATTGTGTTGGTGGCACATCAAAGGATAGATATCTATAAATAAAATATGGGCATGTTTCCTCGCTGCCTAAAACGTACATAGGATTTCAAAGAGGTTGAAAAATTAGGGAATTTTTCTTTCTCTGCAAAGAAAAGTAGCTAATTTTTGTATCGGCACCTTGTGGGGTGTGCTGAGACTCTGAACACGGGAGATTGGTTTTGATGTCTTCGGAGTTCTTTCACGCACATGGCTGGCTCTGTTTGATCCCTTGCACAGCCTTAGCAGGTGGACACAGCAGGATTATAATCACCATTTTACAGATGAGGAAGTCAGGAGCCACAGTTAGGTGACTTACCATAAGGACACGCTAGTAAGCAGCCCACCCCAGAACCGAAATTGTGGTGGTTTCCTGGGTCTCCTTCTGCTCTTTTCAATGATGTCTAAAGACCCTGATATAGACAGTATGCTTGATGTATTTTTAAAATGGCTTACTCAAGTACACAGTTCCATAATGCTTGGATTTTTTTTTTTTTCAATCTCATGAAAACTTGTTCAGCTGAATGTGGATTAAATTTCATGAAAATCCAGTCACAGGTGATGAGAGGTGCTGTTAATGGAAATTACTTTTATGTCTTTTGCTTGCTCAAAGGGTTAAGCCAAGAGTAGCTCACATTGGCAGTATGGACACTGGACTAATTTGTTTCTTAATCGCCAGAATTCTCATCAGAATGAGATTGGAATTCTTGTCACTGAATGTGATTTCGGAACAGTCCTTACCAAATTCCATGCTCAGATGATCTTTCCTAATTCCTGTTATTTCCTAATTCCTGTTATTGTTGTCAGATGTTTTAGTAACGGGAGCGGAAGTCACAAGCCTGCAGAAGGATCCTTAATCTTTGCTCATCTCCTTTGTTTTCTTTTCCTCCCCACTGTCTTTCCCTAATTTGTGAGTGTGAGGTTTTTTTACTCATTTAAGAAAATTTTAGAATACCAGAACTCTACAAGTTCTAGTAGCACTGGCCATGTGGACATCCTTCCACCGTCACCCAGTGGCTGCGGATGGCTCTGACCACTTTCCTTCTGATGAGTGGTTCTGTTTTCTCTGTGTTGAGTTCATTTGGATTTCACAAGGGAAAATAATAAGAATCTTTTTATTTTCCCTTCAGTTTCTATGCTTATCGTAGTTATGTTGAAAATAAATTTATTTATCTCCTTTTTTTTTTTTGTCTAGATTGAAATTGGAAGAGCGAAGGAAAGAGCTGCTACAGAAACTTGAAGAAACTACTAAATTAACTACATATTTGCATTCACAACTTAAAAAGTAAGTCTGTTTGGTTCTTAAAGGGAAAATTTTTCTTGGCTACCTTCAGGCATGTTGCAATTCGGCTTCAATTACCTACTCTTTATTTTTGATGACTTAAAAGTAAGAAAATAGTTACACTAGTACAGTTAAAACCTGAATGACCAGATTTAAAGTTGGAGAGATTTGTTTGTTTGCTTTCATGAACCCCAGGGTCCTATTTGGAAGCTGTTTGCGGTGTGTTGGGAAGAAGATATATTTGAATGACCAGGACATACTTAGGAAAATAACACATTTCTCCACATCATCCCTTCTTTTATTTTTTTTTTTCATCCCTTCTTTTAAAAAGGGAGATTTGCCCTAAAATAGCCACACATTCACTTCCAAAATATACACAGAAAGAGGAAGAAGGGGAGTGAGCCTAGCGGCCTTTGTCTTTAGAAGCTGGCTTTTTCCTCTCTCACAATAAAAGATTTCGTTCTTTAGGTAAAGTCACAGCATTAACCCTTCATACTGTTTACCTCCACACACATACTTTTATATATTTTTAGTTGCACAGTTGCTTCTGGATATTTATGCAGATAGATTTATCAGTAGATGTTTGATCCCTTTTTAAATTTTTTGTAAACTTTTACACAAGGAGGATGGTTTTTGGTAAGAGTAGGATTGCTCCTTAAAGAGTCTTTAGAGAGCCGGGTTGGAAATGTTCGAGCCTGGGCATGGAAACGTGTGGTGTGGCTGCAGGTGCCCTTTCCCAGGTCGTTGACCTTGATCTTTGACATCACTGGGTTCCTTCCCTCTCTGCCGAAGGAGCCAGTAGGGGCTTCCATCCACATCATCGAAGCTTCTTGTTTTGTTTTTGTTTTTTAGGTTTTATTTACTTATTTCTTTTGGCTGTGCTGGTTTTCCGTCCCTGCACGGGCTTTTCTCCAGCCGTGGCGAGCAGGGGCCCCTCTTTAGCTGCTGTGCTTGGGCTGCTCGTGGCAGTGGCGTCTCTTGTCGCTGAGCACAGGCTCCAGGGTGCTCGGGCGTCCGTAGCTGCAGCTCCCAGGCTCAGTAGCTGTGGTGCGCAGGCTGCGTGGCTGCTCAGCATGCGGGGTCTCTGCTGCTGAGCCGCCAGGGAAGCCGGCGTCCAGGCTCTCACTGTGCGCCTTCCTCTCCCAGCCTCTCTGCCAGCACACTGTCCGTGTCCTCCGGGAGCAGCCTGGGCTCCCTGGCCTCTAGCCGGGGGTCCCTGAACACGTCCAGCAGAGGGTCGCTCAACTCCCTCAGCTCCAGTGAGCTCTACTACACCAGCCAGGGCGACCAGCTGGACGCAGACTATCAGCACAAACTGGACTTCCTCCTGCAGGAGAAAGGCGGCTACGTGCCTTCCGGCCCCATCACCACCATCCACGAACACGAGGTGGCCAAGTCCCCCGGCCAGCCTGGCCAGAGCGGCCCTGGCGGGGCGGTGGCCGCAGCCCCAGGCCACCCCGCGCCCCTGGCCGAGGCCCCCAAGTCCGTGACGTCCCTGTCCTCGAGGTCCTCCCTGTCTTCCCTGTCCCCGCCCGGCTCCCCGTTGGTCTTGGAAGGCGCGTTCCCCATGTCTCCCCACGACGGCCCCCTCCACCAGTTCTCTGCTGACTTCGAGGACTGCGAGCTGAGCGGCCACTTTGCAGACATCAGCTTCAGAGAGCATCAGCTGCTGCTGGACCCTGACCCGGGAGGAGCGCCCCCGTCTCTGCTGGACGAGAACAAGGAGCTTGGCGAGTGTGCTCAGGAGCCACTGTTCGAGGGGCCCGCAGGTACACAGAGACCACGCTCTAAGCTGCCCCCGCCAAACCATCTTCAGGGATGAGGGGAGGTTACTTTTTCTGTGGGAGCAAGTATTGGTACACGTCTCCCTTCTCTTTCTGCTGCTTTTTTTTTCATTTTGGCTTCATTTGGGAAAGAACGTTTATTGCTATAACGTGCACAATTTTTTTTTTTTCTCATCAAATACAAATCGCCTTCCGTATTTAATAGATTTAACCGTTAAATGTCCATTCTGTCGTCTGGAACCCTGCTGTGTCCTGCAGCTGCCTGGGGACATACTTTGTGAACATTCTTCAGGCTTCCAGATAAGGGGCTGTTTCTGAAATAGTGAGGTGGGAAAGAGGACTTTTTTTTTTTTTTCAAAGTTGGCCTAAAACAGATTCAAACCAAGGCAATTAACATAGCAGCTAATTAGTACCAAGGTTCAATGTTTAGATTGCTATGGGAATTCTCTATAAATACAGTTTCTGTTTCATGCCAGACTCTCCCTTTCCACAGAGAGTTAATTTGGAGAAAGCAGTCCCAGCCTGCGGTGTCACCCTGCCACCTTCTGGCTGTAGAGATAGTTGTCATGGGGTTGAGTTCCCACTCCTGCCTGAGCTCAGAGAGGCAGAAACAGAGGGGGAGTCTACTACGCTTTAATTGCTTGCCTTTGCGAGGCCGGCGCTTTTAATACAGCAGATGTGGTTGTAAAGATCCTGGGATGGCATGCACCTTGGTTGGCAGGTGGTCACAGCTGTGGTCTGAGGAGCCCGCCCCGAACACAGTAAGAAAGAGACTCCAGCGCCCAGGGTGCAGACAGAAATGCTGGGTGGTTTGTGTGCCGCTCGCCCGGCAGGTGCCAAAGCTGCAAGTGACGTGTTGGCTGAAATAATTAGCCGCAAAGAAAAGGAGCACCGAAGCAGTGTTTACAGAATGGCTCCAGCAAAGCAGAGACCTGCTGCGGGGCCTCGCACCTGCCCCCAGAAAGGCGTGCGGTGTGTGGCACTGGGGCCCGCCACCCCCCGGAGCCAGCCCGACCTGCACTCGCATCTCGGGGCCCTCAGTTCCAGCGAGCACATTGCCCCATCTCTCAGGCTCGTTAGTTCCTCACCTGCAAGGTGGGGGCAACACGGCGTCTACCTTGTGGGGTGCTGGGACGGTTGACGCTCTCATAATGCATCAGGGGCATCAGCCATGCCTGGCGCTCGGTGTGCCGCTCACGGGAGTTAATATCACCCCTGTGACCTGGAGCAGTGCAAACTCTGCCAAACCCAGTTCCTACCACAAACCACTGACATCTACGAAGGGAAGGTAAAGCAAGAGAGAGGGAAGAGAGAAGAGTGGGTTTTGTGCCTTTCTCCTGTGCTCTGGGCCTGAAGGACCCCAGTTCCTGAGCATTTCGTCCTGTCCCTGCTGGATGGCGGAAATCAAGAATACCTCCGAAGTCCTTCCGCAGTCACTCTGTCACCGTCAAAGTCAGTTTCAGGCTGCTGTGGTTATTCCTGGGGGTAATCAATAAATCATGTCATCACCTTCACCACTCGTGAAGGAGGGGTGGGCGGAGAGAAGGTACTCCATCATCAAGGAAGATGCGTTCCCCCTGCCAGAAATAAAAAGGGAAAGGCAGCAATCAATCCAGAATTTAGAGCCTCAAGACTTAAACATCTTAACAAGATGTAAAGTCACGACTCAGAAGGGGGGCGAAATGCATACCAGTGTGGATCCCTGCTCTCTGCCGAGGATGAAAGCACGCCATAGGCTTGCAGCTTATTACACGGGAGCGCAGCTTCAGACGAGGCTGCCGGCTCTCCGCAGGATGCCCAGCCATGAATATGAGTCAGAGATAAAAGTTAAGTGGGAGTCGGTGAGGATTCAGTAACTCACAGTTTTTAATGGTATTTAGCCAGTGAGGAATTCTGTAAGTCAAAGACGTTTCCCCCTTTAACTTCTATTAGAGCAGCAGCTGGGGAGATGGAGACTGGAGAGATGTTTCTTCCATCGAGTGCCAGAAGCTGTTATAGAAACTTCTCCAACACTTGAGGGAGGCAGACAGCTTCTTACCCCCGACCGTGGCATCTGTAGTGATCACTGAGACGAGGGAGGCAGGGGACCCAGGAGAGAGTGTGCCACTGATCCCTCCCCTTAAAACATCCCGGGACGGGAACACCAGATTCTTTCCCAAATAATGACCAAAATAACGAGCATCCCAGGATTTTGTAAGTCATAGTGCCTGGAATCATCCACTTCTGTTGACTTGAATAGTAACATCCTTGATTCTCAGTGGAAATTTTATTTTGAGTTTCTCAGAACCAAACCATGTGTGTGCGTGCGTGTGTGTGTGTGTGTGTGTGTGTGTGTGTTAGACATAACTTTTCCTAAGAAGAAATCCTAATGGTTGCTGTCACTCTCCCCTCCCTAGATGTTGAAAAATCATTACCAAAAAGAAGAGGAATCCACTTGCTGGGGGAGAAGACCGCCTGTGTGTCGGCTGCAGTCTCGGATGAGTCGGTGGCCGGGGACAGCGGGGTCTACGAAGCGTTCGTGAAACAGTAAGGACCCAACCCGAGTGGCTGCTGCACACGCGTGGGTGACCGGCTGGGAGGTCCCTGCCCTCCGTCCACTCGCTGCAGCGGGAAGGGCTGTGGGCATTAAAGCAGGGGCAGACCTGAGAAGGTCAGGGGTGCCAGCAGCATCCCACTGGCAGGGAAGTGAGGAACAGGTTGATGTGCTTATCAGCTGAACCTCTTAGAGACATAAATGCGATTTTTAAAAATCTATGTATTTTTTTGTGTCAGGTGTAGGTAGCAGCACAGGGCATCTCCACTGTGGTTTGTGGGCTTCTCTAGCTTCGGCGCCCAGACTTCCATGTAGCTGCGGTGCAAGGGCGTCATTTCCCTGAGGCATGTTGATCTGAGTTCTCAGACCAGGGGTCACACCCGTGTCCCCTGCGCACTGGACCACCAGGGAAGTCCCGCAAGCTTGATTTGCTGGGCACGCCACAGCGGCTGCCCAGTGCCCGTTTGGCTCACGGAGCGTCTCATGTGTGCAGCTCTCGGGCAGCCCAGTCCGGGGTGCGGCACGTCCCGGGGAGCCGTGGGAAAGCCAGCCACCAGGCAGGCCTCCCCCTCGGAGCCCAGGTGCAGGGTCCTCCCGACGAGGGGAAGCCAGATTTGAAAGCGCAAGCTTGCACTGGGGTCAGGCCCACGGGCCAGTCCAGGAGTGCCGTTAGTTCAGGTTTTTGTTCAGAATCGATGAGGGGCAAACAGTTCCCAGGTGGCACTAGTGGTGAAGAACCCGCCTGCCAATGCAGGGAGACGTAAGAGACGTGGGCTCGATCCCTGGGTTCGATCCCTGGGTCGGGAAGATCCCTTGGAGGAGGGCACAGCAACCCCCTGCAGTGTTCTTGCCTGGAGAATCCAATGGACAGAGGAGCCTGGCGGGCTGCAGTCCATGGGGATCACAGAGAGTCAGACACCACTGAAGTGACTTAGCACGCACGCAGGCAGACAGCAATCACAGCTCCGGGTTTCCCGGTTCGCCAAACGTTCACCCGTGCCTGCCGTTGCCCCGCCCGCAGGCCCAGTGAGGCCGAGGATGTGCCGTACAGCGAGGAGGAAACCGCGATCATGGAGACGGCCCAGGTGCAGATTGGGCTGAGGTGAGGACAGCTCCGGAAGGGCGGCTTCTCACCTCCGTGCGCCAGCAAGTGGCCTGTGCCCTGCCTCATCTCATCTGCTTCTCTCTGAACAGATACGATGCAAAAAGGTCGAGTTTCATGGTGATTGTAGCACAACTCCGAAATCTGCATGCCTTCCTGATACCTCACTCTTCAAAAGTGTAAGTAAAATCGGTGGAGAACAGATTGAAGAACTTCAAATTCCTGAGAGAGAATTTTACATGTAGCAGTTCATCAGGTGAAGGCACAGGGAAAGATGCGGCAGGGCTGGTCATGCCTTCATGAGCTCTAGATAGAGACGAAGAGGGAGTGATGAGGGCTCACCCCCGCCTTTGGTTTTAAGAACGGGGCAGCGAGGTGGGGGATTAAGGGGGTGGTTCCAACACCCCAGGAGCCTGCCTCCTAGCGCTGAGGTTGGGGTCCCCATCAGTAGTGTTCAGGGATGACTGGCTGATGAGTCTATGGGTGACTTCTCCCTCCTAATTGAAGGCAAAAGGAGAAGGGGGAGACAGAGGATGAGATGGTTGGATGGCATCACCGACTCAATGGATATGAGTTTGAGCAAACTCCGGGAGATAGTGGAGGACAGGGGAGCCTGGTGTGCTGCAGTCCATGGGATCACAAGGAGTCGGACACGACTCAGCGACTGAAGGACAGCAACAGGAAGGCAGAGAAAGAGATTTCTCCTGCTATACCTCCAGCCTTAACAGCTGCGGCCCAGGGCCCACGAGGTTTTTCATGCTGAGTCCCCGTAATCAGTGTCAATACAAAACACAGAAATAATACGGCCTTCCTCAGTTCTTCACGTGAACTTATACTTTTTATGATCGGAGAAGGAAGCTCTTTAGAATATGAATTAGAAAGCCTGGAAATGGGGCCGTGGGGAGGGATTTAATGGGTATTCTGTTTCTGGGAATTTAACAGAAGATACCTCATGCTGTTTATAGGGACTGTGGGTCCTCACGTAATATGCACTCAGAAAACTCACTTGGAAGTGGTGGTAGAAGGTACTGTTTTGTCAGACTCTTCCTCTGAATTTGACAAAGCATAAAACCATTTATCATATCTGAGACTTCTGAGATGCTAGGCAGTGATTTTTTGAACTGTTAAAAATTCATTTTTCTTAAATTGTTATAACTCTACACTCCTTCGTGTTTCTTTTCCTCTGGAAGGACAAGACGTCCCATCCCTAGGGAATGACCATCAGCATTTCTTATCTAATGCACAGGATGAGTGTTCTTTGGGACACAGTCACCCATGTCTACTTGGTGTCCCCACTTTCCCAGGTCCAGATGGTGATCACTGTGGAACCGGCTGGTCGGGGGAAGGCAGGACATAAATCTGTCCGCTCCTAGGTCCTCATTCCCCTCGCTTCCCTACCGAGGGCCTTTGCTGCAGCCCCAGGGCGGCAGGAGTGGGGGGGGGGCAGGCTCGGCCTGGCATGATCCAGGATGCTGTGGGCACCGGGGTGTTAGGAACAGAGCCTCCGAGCCCTGGGTATGACGACGACGACCATGGTGGCCGCGAGCCTGGGGTTGGCAATGAAGTCGGTGTCCCCCGGTGCTTCTCCCCCGGGAGGATCGTTCCAGACACCAGCTGCGAAGCCAGGATCGTTGAACCGGTGAATCCATTTCATCCATGTTCTTTGCAGGTATTTCCGGGTTGCTCTGCTTCCCTCCTCAAGTGACGTCAGCTGTCTGTTTCGAACAAAAGTGCACCCAGCTGCGGAGTCCCTGCTGTTCGGTGACGTGTTCAGAGTGGCCGTCTCCCAGACGGCCCTGCAGCAGAAGACCCTGAGGGTGGACCTGTGCTCCGTCGGGAAACCCCGCAGGGAGGAGTGCCTGGTAGGACCTCTCGTTTCGATCCTCAGGTGACGCCACCGGCCGTGCTGAGAGCCCCTTTCCAGCGGCCGTTCCGCCAGTCCCGAAACTACTGCCTGTCTGCCCAGTGTCTCTGACACAGTCCAGCGGTGGCTTCGTTTTTTTGTCTGAAGTCTTAATTTCTGCTTTCCATTCTCTTTATTTCAGACCTTTCTGATTTTGCTTAGCAATTATGATCCTCTGTAAAAATCGAGTTCTTTATTTCTAACCTTTGGATAAAGAACTTTGGGCTCTGTTATGACCATCACTGTAGAGTATGCGTATTTATTCCCAATATGAGCCCGGTGCTGGGCACTTTACATACATTATCTCACTCATCCCCTCGACAGTCTTAGAAAAAGGGTATGATGACATTTGCAGATGAGGAACTCCTTAGAGGGGTCATGTGTTCAAGGTCACGCAGCTTGTGAATATGGATAGATATCAAAAGGACATCCCACCCCTAATTCACTGTTCAGATTTAATTTAAGCAGGACGCTGGGTAAAGTTCCCTACTTCAGCACGTTCTCCCAGCGATGGGGGTAGAGCTGGTAGGAAGACCTCAGTGTGACTGTTAAGAGCAATAGGACACTTGCACGCCAGCACAGAAGACTTCATACGTCACTGATAGCGAGTTCAGCCCACCGTTGTGTACATCATTACATCACAGCAGAGTTGCACAGGGTGCTCAGGTACAGGTGTCTAGAGGTGTGCCCAGGTGTCCAGGAAGCCATGCGGTCTCCAGCTGAAACGCATGTAGTTCAAGGGTCAGCTGTAACACCAATCAAGAAATCAACCCTGGGATTTTTTTCAAGGTCCACTTACACACAGATTTTTTTTTTTTCCTACTAAATTCGTACCATAACACTACATAATCTGTGGTTGGTTGAATCTGAGGCTGTGGAACCTTGAATACAGGGGCCAACTGTAAAGTTAGACATGGATTTTCAACGGCAGAGTGAGGAATGCTGTCGGCCCCCCTAACCCTCATGATGTTCAAAAGTCAACTGCATTTTTTTGTTTTAACATTTCTTACTTAGTCACACCTGAAAATATAAGACATCTCCAGGTTTAAAAAAAGAAATCCACCAATGCTTTGTATCATGAGTATTGCATCTTTTTTTCTCCCTAAAACAAGCTTGTCCAATAATCTTCATTATATTAGAGGGAGCAAATATGGATTGAAACATTTCATTTTCTCTCTTTCTCTTTTTTTTTCCTTTCCTTTCACACAGGCAGGAACTCAGATCAGCCTGGCAGACCTACCCTTTTCCAATGAGATTTTCACTCTGTGGTATAACTTGCTTCCTTCAAAGCAAATGCCCTGCAAGAAGAGCGAAGAGGAGACAGAGGACTCGGTATTTCCACCAAGCCAGCCACTCGTGGATTCCGTAGACTTGGTGAGTCAAGTTTTACCGAGACTTAGATCTGCAGTCCATCTGAAATTAATCTTTGTGTAGGCTTTGAGGTAGAGGTCAGGGTCTTTTTTTCTTTTTTTTTTTAATCCATGCGATAGCCAATTGACCCAGGATTATTTGTTGAAAATACATCTTTCCTTAACTGACCGCAGTGCCAACTTTTATCCTAAGTCAGATGACTTCTGCGTGTTAGCCTGTCCCTGAATTTTCTATTCTGTTCTGTTGGCTTAGCTGTCTATCTCTGTTGACAATACTAGGCTTTTTCAAAATGAAGGCTTTTAAGAATGCATCATTTAGAATGATTTTTTTCTGAGGCTGTTTATAGATAATTGCTATCAGATTAAGGAACTTTCCTTCTCTTTCTAGTTTGCTAAGGGTTTTATTATGGATGGATATTGGATTTTATCAAGCATTTTTACTGTATCTCCTAAGATGATTACATGGCTGTTTTCTTTTATTCTCTCAATGTAGTGGATTATACATTGATTGACTTTTGAATGCTAAATCTGTTTCAGATTCCTGGAATAAAGCAGACTGAATTGTATCTAATACATGTTTTTACATACATTCTATCATAAAGAATATTGAAACTTGCTTTATGGCTTAGCAGGTGTTCAGTTTTAGTATAAGTTCCCTGTACTCTTGAAAAGGATATATTTTCTGCAGGTCACCTTTGTTAGTTTTGCTTTTCAGATCTTCTGCATTTACTGATTTTTCAATTTGCTTATTTTATCACTGTTTAAAGGTACAGTAAAATCTCCAGCTTACGATTATAGATGACTATAATCTATATCTATTTAGTTCTTTTAGTCTTTGCTTTATGTATTTTGCATCCAGGTTATTAGATGAATATAAATTTAGCATCATATTGTATCTTTCTGTTCAACTGACCCTTTTATTATTATAAAATATCCCTCTATTGCTAATAACACTGTCTGATATTAATAATCATATCAGTTTTTTTGGTTAGCATTTGCATGGTTTATCTTTTATTATTCTTTTACTTTCAACCTTTCTTGGTTCCTATATTTAAAGTGTTTCCCTTGTAAGCAGTACTTAGTTGGTTTTGATGTCTTATCCAGTTTTAAAATCTTCTTTTAATTGAAATATTTATTTACACTTAATGCTATTATTGTTATATTTGGCTTTGAACCTTTCATCTTACTCTTTGTTCCCTTTTAGTCCCTTTTTTCCCCCTTCTTTTGGATTAACCAAGTATTTTTAAACTTAGATTTTTCTTTCTATCAGATCATTAGTTAGTACTACAGTCTTTTCTTTTTTGTTGTTTCCCTGATGATTATAGCATGCATCCTTGACTTATTAGAAACTGTGTTAAATTAATGCTTTTTGCTTTTTTGCAGATGGTACAAAGATTTTTAAACGCTTTTATTTCATGATTCTCTTTTCTCCTCTTGTGCAATTACTGGATATATTTTAGTTACATTTATTTTAAATCCCACAACACGTTATTATCATTGTTTTATTGATATTTATCAGCATTTATTGAGCATTTATTTAGCCTTTCTTTTCCTTTCTGCATTATTGTACTTCCAATTTGGGTCATTCTCCTTCTGCCTGGAGAATTTCCTTTAATGTTTCTTTTAGTACAGGTATGTTGGCATATTCTTTCAATTTCATTTGTGAAGGACTCTTTTTCCTGCATATTCAGAATTCTAAGTGAGCAATTATTTCTCTGGACACATTGAAAACAATGTTTTGATGTCATCCATTGATTCTGGCTTCCATTGATTCTGTTCAGCTGCTGGAGGACAGGCTAATTGTTGATTCTTAAAAAGTATTACACCTTTTTTCTTCCACTGCTTGTAAAATTTCCTCTTTTTCTTTGGTTTTCAGCAGTTTCACTCAGATGTGCTCATGTGTTTTTCTGTTTATTCTAAGTCAGTTCTCCATTGTTTCATCCGTTTTCTTGAACAGATTAATTACAAAACTTTTACTTTCTTCTCTAAGTAACTAGGTATGTGGATCACCTATGGGTCTGCTTCTTTTGCGGGTCGTTCTTCTTGGCTTTCAGTCGGTTCTGTTTCCAGCGGGGTGCTGGATGTTATGTATGGAGTGGAGAGGATCTGGCGGGTAGCTTCCTCCAGAGATGATCCAGTATCCTTCTGGAAGGCAGATGACATCATGGGCAGCTCACCTGGATCACTTGAGGGACCTGAATTCCAGTTATTCTCTCCCTAGGACCATGAGGCAACTGAAATATCTGCTTACCGTTCAGCCTCCTAGCAGCTGGTTTTACTTTCTCAGCTTCTCACTCTGCAATTATGTGGCTTAGTCGGGGCAAAGGTCTCGATAGGAATATTGTACAGAATATTGGGCCCAATTCAGAGTTTATCCTCCCAGACCCCTCATAGGCAGAGTGCCTTGTCCTCAGCTCTGTCTCATCTCTGCATCCTCCCCTCACTGCCACAGTCCGGGCGAACATAGCCCGTCGCCTGTGTGCCTCGCCACGGCATCGAGACACACCCCCCAAGAAGAAGAGTGGCATTAAATTTCCTTACAGTCTCCTCCTCCCTGGGATCTTCACCCTTGAGTCCTAACTGCCTTTGTTGCTCTTCGTTGCTTTGAAACAACTGGAGTTTTTTTGCTTTTCCTTTTATTGTATTCAGCTTTCATATTTGTTCTCAGCGAGAGAAGTCTCATACTTCATTCTCCACAACTAGAAGCCTAAGTCCCCATCTGACAAGTTTTTAAATCATTTCTGAAGTTTATGGTATTAATTGCCCTACGTTGTACCTTCTCCAGGATGCAGTGTCAGCCTTACTTGCAAGAACATCAGCTGAGCTGTTGGCCGTGGAACAAGAATTAGCACAAGAAGAAGAAGAACCGGGTCAGGAAGAAGAGCACAGAGGTCCAGATGGAGATTGGTAAAAAAGAGTTATTTCTTTCTGCTCCTGGGATCTCAAAGAGGGTGTGTTTAGTTTCTCAGAAGACACTTTGAGGGACACCTTCATGGGTTTAGATCTTGTTCTGGAATTAATAGAAAGTAACGCAGCTTCAGGAAGTGGCCCCAGGAAAAGCTGTTCCTTGGTGTTGCTGCTGCTGCTGCCGCTAAGTCGCTTCAGTCGTGTCCGACTCTGTGCGACCCCATAGACGGCAGCCCACCAGGCTCCCCTGTCCCTGGGATTCTCCAGGCAAGAACACTGGAGTGGGTTGCCATTTCCTTCTCCAACGCATGAAAGTGAAAAGTGAAAGTGAAGTTGCTCAGTCGTGTCCGACTAGTAGCGACCCCATGGACTACAGCCTACCAGGCTCTTCCATTCATGGAATTTTCCAGGCAAGAATACTGGAGTGGGTTGCCATTGCCTTCTCCATCCTTGGTGTTAGAGAGTTGAAAAAGTAATGGTGAGACCGTGGGCAAAGTTACTAACATGTGAGCAAGATTCTTTGTTCTTACCTCAGTAATTTTGACACAACTTTCTGAGCTTTTCTTGTTCGTTTGTTTAAAGTCTAAACTATTTTGAAAAACATGATAGTTTATTACAGAGTCATGGATAAATTTAAACACAGATTCTTTTTCTGTAAACTACTGGAGGTGACACTTAGGCGCTGGTAGTTCAAGACAGATTTTTAGAAAACAGCTTCTGAGTGGTTACTTTTCTGTTTGTGCCACTATTCACCTTCTTTTACTATTCCCTTCTCGTTTTTCATACCTCGATTTTTTTAAAGAAAAAAGGTTATTACAGCGTTTGTCTAGATACACATACGTATAAAGAACTGTATTTCCGAGCTTGCACTAAAAAACATTTTTCTCATATGTTTTCTCTAAAAAACATATTTTAGTGATGTCAGTTTTTTTTAGTACATATGTAAGTTCATTTGGACTAATTTTGTGTGTATTGTTATACTGTTATGTTTGAACTGCTGTCAACATATATTTGCATTTACATACATATGTAGCAGCATTTGTGTGTATGTGTGTATATACAAGAGTTTTTACAAACTTGGAGTAACAAGGTGTAAATAACAAAATTGTGGATATTTGGAAGAAGTAGCTTACTACAGCAATGTAAAAAAGTACAGAGATACCTTGTTCTTATCAAAAGTCCTTTATAGTGAATAAAAATCAGAGCACTGCAAAAAAAAAAGTAAGTATGAGAGTGATTATGAGGTTCATCGTATCTTTAAATACCTTGCTTACATAAAGTACAACTTGTTTCACACATATTTCAAAAAAATACACTTAGAGGGTCTTCCCTGGTGGTCCAGTGGCTGAGACTCCATGCTGCCAATGCAGGGAGCTTAGGTTCGACCCCTGGTCAGATAGCTAGGTCCCACACGCTGCCGCTGAAGGTCCTGCACGCTGCGACGAAGACCGAAAACCCCACGTGCCGCAACTGGAACCCGGCGCAGCCAGAAAAGTAAATATTTTTAAAACTACAGTGAGTCTGTAACCTGCGGGGATTGATGACGTGCAGTCCTCATTGCTCATTCCCCCACATTCGTTTCATGACCAAGTGTTTAACAACTAGTCTGTTCCAATTTGTCGGATGCTGTTAAAGCTTGACCTTTAGTTATCAGTGGAAAAAGTGTTCTCATACCAAGAACATGAAATTCAACAAAGAATGAGATATTCTTCCCCATCCGGAGACTCTTTGCTCTCCTGTCAGATCAGTTTATACAGAATATGAACCATATTTGTTTCCTGGAGCCTGACTTGTAGTGCCACCCAAGCCCAGGTAGTGGCTTCTGTTAAAGACAAGATCACAGACCATTCAGAGTTTTCTGTTATCCGAGTGCTAAGACTCTTCTATCCAGGGTTCCACCTTTGCTACACCGTGAGCACAGTTGATAATAGATATTTTTATTCACTCTTAGCAGAGTTGCTCTATTCTGTGGTTTCATTAATTGTGTAATAAATGAACAACTGACACCAAGTTATAGTGTAGCTAAAAATATTGACAATATTTTTAAATGGTGGGTAAAACTTCGTATGTGATGTTTTAGCATATTTAGCATAATTTAGGACTGAAGCGACTTAGCAGTAGCAGCAGCGGGAATTATGTCAAGTTTCATGAATTTCACTTTTTGGTATGAAATGATGATGATTTTACTGCAGACTGCTGGAGAGTAAGATGTTGACTTTATTTTTCATGAGCATTTTAGTAAAAGTTCCAGCCAGAAAACTGGCTTGTATCGTGATGTGTGAGTCTGTTGGTGACCCAGATGACGGGTTGACATGCCCAGGCAGCACTGATCACAGAACACATCTGGTTGATCCTGAACAGGGTTGTGTTCTGTTTCACCCATAGGTTGGCCATGCTGAGAGAGGCCTCGGATGAAACTGTGGCCGAGGAAGGGGCCGAAGTGAAATTGGCAGAGGGCAGTCGCTATGTGGAAGACGTAAGCTCATGCCCAAGTGTGCCCGAGATGAATGAGGACACAAGTAGGAAAGAAAGCAGCTGTGTCAGTGACCTTGGGAGTCAGCCCCCCGCAGGAACACCAGCCCTGGTGAGCGTGGCCGACCGTCCCCTCCTAAAGCGGTCTCCTAGAGGCACCACGGAGTCCAAGCTTGTCTCTGTGCATAATTCATGTTAGGATTTTTGTGCCAAAGCTGATCAAGATGAGTGTTTGTGGGAACAGACCACAAGAAGCATTATAAATACCTTAACATTTTCAGTTCAGTTCAGTTCCGTTCAGTCGCTCAGTCGTATCTGACTCTTTGCGACCCCATGAATCGCAGCACGCCAGGCCTCCCTGTCCATCACCATCTCCTGGAGTTCACTCAAACTCACATCCATCGAGTCGGTGATGCCATCCAGCCATCTCATCTTCTGTCGTCCCGTTTTCCTCCTGCCCCCAATCCCTCCCAACATCAGAGTCTTTTCCAATGAGTCAACTCTTCGCATGAACATTTTCAAGTGGGCTCCAAATATTCATTCTCTGCTTAAATTTCATAAAAGAAGATAAACAATGCTGTTTAGCTCTCTGTGAGTGTTCTGTGAATATTTACGTTTTCAGGATTTCCTGGAAAACTCCAGGATGCCTGCTTAATTGTTTTACATTTCATAAATGTTACGAGTCCGTTTCGGTCTCAAACGTGAGGTGAGCATGTGAAGCCTGTTTTGGTTAGATGGGATTCTCACTGAAACCAGTCCCAGAAGGGGCAGGTGACCTGATTCCATGCAGTTGCCAGGCCCGTTAACCAGGTGGTTTTGCTGGTTAGTGAGAGATGTGGGGGCTTGCCTGGTGGTGCAGTGGTAAAGAATCCGCCTGCAACTCAGGAGACGAGGGTTCGATCCTGGGTCAGGAAGAGCCCCAGGAGAAGGAAATAGCAACCCACTCCAGGATTCTTGCCTGGGTCATCCCATGGGCAGGGGAGCCTGGTGGACTACAGTCCATGGGGTCACCAAGAATCAAACACAACTTAGTGACTGAACAAAGAGACATGTTGAGAGTACCAGACTGCTATCTCCAAAGGGGGGAAGCCATTTTCAAGGTTTGAGGGTGCCAACAAATGCGGGAGTTTTAAAAATTCCAGTTAATTTCTGATTAAAAAGTGCTATACCTTGCAATGAAGTTTTTATGTAAAACTTCATGAGTACATTCAGCCCTCAGTGTCCATGGTTTCTGCATCTGTGGATTCAACAAACCATGGATCTGACTCAGCTACCCGCAGATAGTAACAGTGGTCCACGAGTGGCTGACCGCGATGATGGGGAACCCCAGATGGGGAGGCCAGCCGTGGGACCTGCGCGTCCACAGAGCTCAGTGTGCTGGAACCCCACCCCCACAGAGACCCATGATGGCTGTATATATAAATTTGTATTCTGTGCAAACCAGAGGTTTAACTAGTGTATTTCCATCTCCCTATCTTAACTACTTTTATCATTTATTCAGCAAAAAAACTAACCATAAGGTTGAATAATGTTTAATGATGAAGCACTCCCAAATCAGACTCTTTGTAGAAGCACATTTACCCCTCTGTAAACCAAGGCTTCATTGTTTTAGGCCTGACCTATTAGAGGGGGCCCCGCCATTCCATTTATGGGTGACCTTGTTGGACAAATACATTCCTACCCACTGAGGGTGACTTCCCAGAAACTAATAGAAAACCACTTTTGCATCTGGAGAAAGGCCCTGGTGCTCCCTGGGTCTCTTATAAGCTGCTCCTTCCACACTCAGGAGAGGAGCACCCCATGCTCCGGTCTCACCAGCCCTGACAGATCACTAACCTCTCTTCCAGGTTGATAAAGAGACAAACACCGACGAGGCTGGCAGTGCCAGTGTGGCCGTACGCCCCAAAGACCGCGGCAGCCTGAGTGCGCGCCAGCGCCCCTTCGTGAGGAGCAGTGTGATCGTGCGCTCGCAGACCTTCTCCCCCGGGGAGCGGAGCCAGTACGTGTGCAGGGTAAGGCTCTGCAGGGTCAGGGGCCTAGGGGTCAGGAGTCTGTGGGGTCAAGGGTCCTTGAGGTCAGGGGCCTAGGGAGTCAGGGGTCTTCGAGGTCAGGGGTCTTCGAGGTCAGGGGTCTGCGGGCTCAGGGGTCTGCAGGGTCAGGCGTCTTTGAAGTCAGGGGCCTATGGGGTCAGGGGTCTGCGGAATAAGGCTCTACGAGGTCAGGGGTATGTGGGGTCAGGGGTCGCAGGGTCAGAGGTCTGCAGGGTCAGAGGCCTATGGGGTCAGGGGTCTGCAGGGTAAGGCTCTGTGGGGTCAGGGGTCCGCGGAGTCAGGGGTCTGCGGGGTAAAGCTCTGCAGGGTCAGGGGTCTGTGGTGTCAGGGATCCGCAGGATCGGGGTCTGCAGGGTGATAGGTCAGCAGGGTCAGGTGCAGGTCATTTCTGGGGAGCTGCCACATCCACCCCCTGCCCCCAGGCGTGGCCCATCAGTGACAATAGACTGGGCCATGGGCATCTTCAAATTCGAATTAGCAAATACTAATGACTAGAAATGCCAGAAAATATACATGAACTATCACACTCCCAGTTAGTCTTTTTAGTGTGGGTTGTGGAATTTTTCCCTTTCCTTTCTTTTCCCACATTTACCATCTCTTCGTTTCTACTGCCTTTGATCTGGCAAATAACTGACCTTAAGGGCCTGGCCTCTCAGTCTGTCTGGACCCCAGTGTGTATTCAAAACCTTCAGTGATACAAGAGTTACGGTGGCTGGTATATTTCGGCAGTGTATCACGCCTGCTTCACACCACGCTGGTCCTGCCCAATTAAAAATAGTGAATTGCGTTTCAGGACAAAAATCGCCTTCATTGATGCCTCCAAACAGATTCGTAGTTCTGTGGAGAGTATTGTGTGATATATATCAGTTTATCACATTCTAGTTCCATAAGTATTTGTAATTTGTAGTAATTTAGTTTTGACGTTACAAAATGAGTTAGAAAATACTTACAAAATTCTAAATATATCCATTCAGTTCCACAAACATTTTTATTAAGCACCTGCTATTTATTAAGCATAACTTCAGATATTTGAGATTCATCCATGAACCAAAGACCTGGAGCTCTGCGCTTGCAAGGCTTTCGTTCTTGTGAGTTGAGCCAAACAATAAACAAGATGAATAACCTCTGACGTCTCTGGGTGCTATGGAAAACTGTAGAGCAAGTTAAGAAGGGTTAAGATATTGAGGATGAGGGTCGCAAATAAAGCAGGGTTGAGAACAGATGTCCCTGGAAGGTGACGTTTCAGCAAAGACCTGAAGCAGGTGAGGCAGTGGGGATGGCCCACCCGGGTGAGGGTGTCCTTGACGCTGTGACTTCACTCTGATCCTGAGCTCTGTGCCTCACACAAACTTTTCTTCTAAAGAATGGATAATGCATATTAGCTAACGATTCAAAGGATAATTTTATTTCAAAATGTATGTAATTATCTTAACACATAACTTTAACTAAAATCAAAAGGTAATTATTTAAGAAAATTAGAAAAGCATCAAACAGGGAAAAACTCATTTGAGGAGGATTTACTTAAAGAAATAAACTGTCGAGAAGGAAATAGCAACCCACTCCAGTATTCTTGCCTGGAGAATCCCATGGACAGAGGAGCCTGGCGGGCTACAGTCCATAGGGTCGCAAAGAGTCGGACACGGCTGAAGCAACTTAGCACGCACACACAGGTGATGTCACTGATCCTCAGAACACACTTTTGAGTTGCAAGGGCATAACCCTCTGTTAAAAGAGAAAAAAAAAGACAAACTAGTAACTACGTTCTCTCTGTGATCAAGCTCTCAGTTCCAGACTTCCTCTAGCACAGGGTGATGCACTGATTTCTTTCTTCCTTTTTTTTTTTAATCCTTTGTTGCCAGTTAAATCGAAGTGACAGCGACAGTTCAACACTGGCTAAAAAGTCACTGTTTGTGAGGAACTCTACCGAACGGCGAAGTCTGAGAGTCAAGAGGGTATGTAGTCCATCGGCAGCATCCCGAGGTTGCAGACCACCCTGAGTCGGGCGTGTCAGACACAGAACCCTAGGGCCTCGGGGCATCCTTGCTCTGTGCTCCTGGGCTGTGGGTTGAAGCCACTGTAATCCTGGAGACACAAACGCAGTGTCTGTTCCGGAGAAGGATGAGTTAGAGACCGCTCATTCATCGCTGGGGTGGAACCTGTGATAGCGAAGGATAGATTCGGTATGAAGCGTGGACGGAGAAAAGGCTGCTGGGAATTGGGGGCGTCTTGGCCACTGGGGGTTGGGGGAGGCCAACTCTGGAGCAGCTGTGAGGAGAGTATAACACCTGGTACCTTGTGTGAAGGGCAGTCGTCCTGGTAAAGGAGCACGTAAAAGGGACGTCCTGGTTTCAGCAGCTTGCTTAGAAGACAGATCTTTTCAGAAGACTAAGATCAATGTAGATGGAAAAGCTCAAATCAGGTTTTCCTGGGAGCCAGAGATCTCCAGATAAAAGTGCAAGGGCCACTCTGGGCGAATATTTAAATAATATGCCTGGAATGTTCAGAAATTCCTGTTCACTTACCAGCAGCTGAAACGCTAATGGAAAGTTTTCGTTTGCTCATCTTTTGTTTTGTGCTGACTTCTGAAGCTGCTTTGTATCAGCTTGGAGTGTCTTGCTCAGTGGGAATGCAGCCCTGTGTGAGCTAAGCTGTGCAGTGAGCTCACCTTGTCCGGAGAGTCGGAAACTCTTCATGGGAAAGGTCTCTGGCCCTCGGATGACAATCTCAAAAGAAGGTGGTAGCTTTGTTGGGGTAACAGAGCAGGATGCTGGGCACTGTCGGTAGGTGGCCTGACATGGCACAGGGCCCAGAAACACATTCAGAGAGGGAGTGACCCTGCTCCGCCAGAGCCTGGGCCCGGTGGACCGGAGTGAAGACTGGAGGGCATGGTGAATCATTTGTCTTCACCAGCGACCCGGTTTAATGCCTCTGGGCAAAGTGCAGTGACTGGTTAACACTGAGCTTCCTGGTTTAGCTTCCTAGTTACTTGACGGTCATAAGCACATTTCTTTTTTCCAAAGGTAAATAAATATGCAAGCATTGATTTAACCTCAACATTTTCAAGACATTTTCAAGTATAGCTGTTTCAGGTTACCAAACTTTCTGCTTTAAAAGCACCTCAGTTTTCATCAACTGGAATGAAAATTCTTTTCCACTGCTTCCTAAGTCCCCTGCATTTTTTTTAAAAAGCTTTTTTATTTTGTATTGGGGTGTAGCCAATTAACAATGTTGTGGTAGTTTCAGGTGAACTGTGAAGAGACTCAGTCCTACATATACATGTATCCCTTCTCTTCCAAACTCCCCTCCCATCCAGGCTGCCACATAACACTGAGTAGAGTCCCTTTTGCTAAACAGTAGGTCCTTGTTGGTTTTCCATTTTAAATATAACAGGCAACCATAAGTTCATTCTCTTAGTCTGTGAGCCTCTTTTGTTTTGTAAGTTCATTTGCATCATTTTTTTTTTTTTTAGAATCCATGCATAAGGGATGTCATAGGATATATCTTCCTCTCTGTCTGACTTGCTTCACTCAGTATGACGATCTCTGGCTCCATCCATGTTGCTTCACATGGCATTGTTTCATCTTTTTAATGGCTGAGTGATATTCCGTGGCAATAAACATTCCACATCTTCTGTGGCCGTTCCTCTGTCGATGGACATTTAGGTTGCTTCCCTGGCTTGTCTACTGTAAACAGCACTGCAGTGAACATTAGGGTGTGTATATCCGTTCAGATCCTGTTTTTCTCCGGATATATGCCCAGGAGTGGGATTGCAAGGCCCCTGCACTTTTAAAAACATACTTTTAGAGAATGATAACACTCTTCAGGGAACTTTTAACCGGAAGTGTTTTATGAATTGAGTGAAGCTGAAAAACAGGGCCAGGGGGGGGCGGTTCTGATTAACCTTAGTTCCTAGAACTTCTTGAACCGGATAAAGATTAATCCTGAAACGTCACTTAAGAGATCATTGTTGACGGCTTTTAAAGTGAGCAGGTGGAGTCTAGTAGACTCGAATGAGGAAGAGTGTTCTGATGTAGGAGTTACAGCCCGAGACATGAAAGGAGCTGAAGGGAGCAGGGCGGGCGTCCTGGCTGGGAAGGCGGTGGCCCCACGTGAGGCACAGGGTTGGGGGGCCCGTCCGCACACCCCCTCCCAACTCGGCAACACCACGCTGGCAGCCTGAGAGCAGTCGTGGCTGGGTCATAGACACCAGGGAGATGGGCAGAGCTTACACACAAGCACGCCTTTGGTTACACACTCACCAGCAGGCTGTGCACATGGGATTCTTTACAAAGCCTCCGCGTGCCCGACAGCTGGGAAGGGTTTCTGGTCTTGAAACAGAGAGAGTGTGTGTCCAGAGGATTCTGCTGTTTGTTAGAGTAGAGGTTGAATAAAGGGAAAGCTAATAAGATGCTGAAGCTCCAGTACTCTGGCCACCTGATGCGAAGACCGGACTCATTAGAAATGACCCTGATGCTGGGAAAGATTGAGGGCAGGAGGAGAAGGGGGTGACAGAGGATGAGATCATTGGATAGCATCACCGAATCAATGGACATGAATCTGAGCAAACGCTGAGAGATAGTGAAGGACAGGGAAGCCTGGCGTGCTGCAGTCCATGGGGGTCACAGAGTCAGACACGACTGAGCAGCTGAACAGCACCAGTAGTAAGAGCAGCAGAGAACATTCCAGCAGGATACACTGGGTGGGGAAGGGGAATCGGAGGAGACAGTGAGTGCTATTCAGGTCTGGGCAACGGCTCTGAAACGAGGGGACGGATGGACCTCTCCCTCCCGTCTGTCATGCCCTCCCAGCTGGGATACCTGTCAAGCCTGAGTCCTTCTCTCTCGTATCAGGCAGTACCCGTTTCCATGAGCAGTAATCCCTTTTTTTCCATCCCCACTGCCAACAATCTAGGCAGGAAACACCCATCTCATCTCCCTCCACCCCAGTAGTCCCGCCCACCCTGTCTGAACACCTTTCCTCATGCGGGTGTGACCCAGCCCTGAGCATCCCTCCCTGCCTTCCTTCCTGTGACACTGTCTCACGGTTATCTATTGTTTACTGTCTCATGAAAGTTGCTCAGTTGTGTTCAACTTTTTGTGACCCCCATGGACTATACAATCCATGGAAGTCTCCAGGCCAGAATACTGGAGTGGGTAGCCGTTCCTTTTTCCAGGGGATCTTCCCAACCCAGGGATCGAACCCAGGTCCCCCACATTGCAGGTGGATTCTTTACCAGCTGAGCCACAAGGGAAGCCCAAGAATACTGGAGTGGGTAGCCTATCCCTTCTCCAGTGGATCTTCCCAACCCAGGAATCAAACCGGGCTCTCCTGCATTGCAGGCGGATTCTTTATCAACTGAACTATCAGGGAAGCCCTGTTTCTATGGTTTTCTATTGTTTACTGTCTCATATTGAGAGGGTAACAGGCAGGAAGGCCAGGGGTCTCCAAAAGCTTCCTGCAAAACTCAAGCTCTCCAGTTCTCGAGTCTGGAGTCAGTGTCTGTCCCAAGACATACATTGTATCTCTTCAAGTAAGCTCATAAAGTAAAGTTAGCCCCTTAAAGACTTCTGTGTACTTTTTGGATCCTCTGGATAGTCTCGACCACAGCTGGTACTGTTTGAATTTCTAGACTGAGGCAAGCCCTCCTGGAAAGGTGCCCTTACTCTCAGCCTGTTCAGTTGGGAGCCCCAGATACAGGGGCAAAGTAAGAGGACAGGAGGGAACTGAAGGTTTCACACCCAAATCTGTACCCTTAGGACACAAGTCTGGCATGTCTCGCAGAGAGATAAAGAGCAACACATAGGGCACTTCTACCCATTTATCTTGTTTTCTATGGAACTGGTCTAGTTGTGAAACAGTATCATTCAGAAACCCTTCAACTGGCCAGTGTTCCCCATCTTTCAAAGGATACCCGGCCATTCAGTATCACGGAAAATCAGGCATGTCTTTTTAAACACTGGAGATCAAACTTGTCCCAGCTTTTTTTTTTTTTTTTAAAAAAAAAAAAACATTTTAAAGGAGTGGTTTTGGAACTGCTAGCTCCCATCTGTAAGAGAGAAAAAAGCAGCATCCACAGCCATGACTTTTTTCAACCAGAAGCATCCTTCCCTGCTCTAGATGGGGGTGTAGACAGACTCTCCACTGAAGCTTTCCTTCCCTGGTCGGACTTAGTCTGTCCCTTACTGACGCAGGCGTCTTACTCTTCCCTCCCGGTTCTACCACCGAGGGGGTGGAGATGCGCCAGGGGTAGACCTATGGCACCCCAGACTGACTTGGTTCCCTACCACCAAGACCTTGGTGTGGTTTGCTCTCTGCCCTGATGCCACCGGGGTGGAGCAGAGTAGTTTTCCAGAACGTTTGGCAAGCTAGGACTCAGGGGAAGCAGCCGTCTTTATTTGCCTCTGCGCATTCCTGAGTATAGTCCTGACCGCAGTAGAAGCAGACAGTCATGAAGGGGTAAACGACAACCGGGATGTCCATTCTGAGTATCTCCATGCCAGGATATGTGATAGCAAAAAAGGTGGTGGAGGGCTGGCCAGAGAGGAAAAAGTGATTTTTGTCCTTGAGCTATTAGGACCAGTCCTTCCAGTTCATTTCCACAGATTCCACAAAAGGAGTATCTAGGGAGTTGGGAGTTGAACAACTTCCCTTTCACTTTTCACTTTCATGCACTGGAGAAGGAAATGGCAACCCACTCCAGTGTTCTTGCCTGGAGAATCCCAGGGACGGGGGAGCCTGGTGGGCTGCCGTCTGTGGGGTCACACAGAGTCGGACACGACTGAAGTGACTTAGCAGTAGCAGCAGCAGGAAGTTGAGACAGACGCCACCAGAGAACCTCCTCGGGTCTGCTAAGAGCTAGTGCTACCAAAGGAAGAAGCCCATTGCACTTCCAATCCGACCAGATCCTGCAATTCCCGATCTGTGTCCTCAGAAACCTCATGGTCACCAGCAGTGCTTCTGTCCACATAGATAGGAGACACAGCCGTGACAAAGACTCACTTTCAGGTCGCTGGCTCCTGAGGCCAGCAGCCAGGAGAGTGACCACTAGCCTGAGAGACGTTCCTGGAGCTGGAGTTCTGCCTCACTCCCAAACGTGCTCCTGTAACTTTTGGTTCCTAGCAAGGCTAGGCGCTTCCATGACTTCCAAGCTTAGGGTCTAAGTAAAAGTACGTAGTAACGGCATGAATCACAATCCACTGAAAGTCTGTGATCCAGCAGATTATGTTAGTAGTTCTAATTCCCCACGCAATTACGAAATGGTCCAAGAGACCAGGAAAAGGTGACCGAGGAAGGAAAGTTCGGTGCACACACTGCCCATCTCTGGCCGCTCTCCTAGCAGGGACCTGGAGTGCCTCTTGGCATTGGCAGATCGGTATAAACCCCGACAAGGTTCCCCTTTTAGGGGCTGCCTTCAGTCATTACGAGGCACTGCGAAACCGCAGAGCAGGGCTCATCACTTGCTTCTCGTGGGGCGTGTCATTCACACAGGCACACTGTATAGTAAAGTGGAAAACGTGCATACTGAGAAATCAGAGAGGCTAGATCCCAGACGAGCCCCCAAGATGATAGCCAAACGATGTAGGATTCATGATCTCTGAAGAAGATTTAACTCCAGGACCAGGAACCAGGCTTGATCACTCAAGAGCTTTTGTATAGCAGAGTTTTATTGAAGTATAAAAAGCAACAGAAAGCTTCTGACACAGACATCAGAAGGGGGACGGAGAGTGCCCCCTAGCTAGTGTTAGCAAGGGAGTTATGTACTTTTTAAATTAGTTATTACAATAAATCAAAAGAATATCTCAAGGTTGTAAAGATCTTACTAGACCCACTCCCATAATTTACATTTTAAGATAACAGGATTAGCCAAAAGGTTCAGGAAGGAGAAAATGTCCTCAAGCAGGATACATTGTTGTTATATAATCCTTAGTATAGAGTTTAAACTGAGTTGTTTGTTGTGTAATCATCAGTTGGGGACTTAAAGAAAAACAGACGTTTTATGTGACTTAGACTAAGGAATGTAGGGGAAACAAAAAGATGTTTGTCTTTTCCTCCTCCATGAGAATTCCAGACCCCTGTCTCCACTTTGAGAGCCCCAGACCCTTTTCTCCTCGAGCCCCGGACTTCTTATCAACCTGCCTAGGAACTGACTCTCTCAACATCATCCTCTAAACCAATTCCTCTAGGTCAGAAATCATGTCTTCTCCTCCGAGTGTTTGTTTTGCCTACAGACCCCCAGCGGGGGTCTTACTCATACACAGTCAATGATTATTTCTTGATAAGTGGATAAGCTTGGCCCCAGAAGGAACACAGTGATTCAGGGGCGAGAGTGGGTGTCAGACAATGGGAAGTGAGGAAGGAGCCGGAGTCGAAGGACGTTGGTTAGAGGAGGGAGTCCGGACCCCAGCTCAGCGGAGCTGGGCGTACAGAAGTGATGGGCAAAGGCGTGCACTGCGGGGACACAGGTGCAGGCCTGACTCAGAGTCAGTTCCTCACGATGTATCTGTGGTCTGCAGAGGGCAGCTCTACAACTCCAGAGACTGCAGTTCGGGGCGGTACAGGCTCGTTTGCCTTGGCCGCGTGTGCTCCGAGGTGGGCGGTGCCTGGTTCCTGTCTCCCTGGGGACCGGGCCGCCACCCCTTGGCCTTCAGCGGCAAACATAGGAGCCCGGGAGCCCGGGAGCCCTCCCGTCCGGGGACTGCCACTGCAGCGGGGCTGTTGTGTCGTGCTCTAACCCCGCAGGCGGTGTGCCAGCCGGTCCTCCGGAGGGCAGCACCCGAGTGCCCCGTGCGGACCTCCCTGGACCTGGAGTTGGACCTTCAGGCCTCCCTGACCCGGCAGAGCCGCCTCAACGACGAGCTGCAGGCCCTCAGGGGCCTGAGGCAGAGGCTCGAGGAACTGAAGGCCCAGGGCGAGACGGACCTGCCGCCGGGCGTGCTGGACGACGAGCGCTTCCAGAAGCTCCTGAGACAGGCGGGGAAACAGGTACGCGGCGCCTGAAAGCCTCTTCCCAGTGGAGGGTGCCAGCCTGCACCCCCACCCCACTCAGGTCTTCACACCCAGCGTGTCTGTCCCCGTCATGTTTCTCCTGCCCAGTGGCAGCTGTGGCATCAGGCCGTAGAGAGGAAGGAGCCGCACAGCACACGGTGTATCGGCTTTGGAGAAGGGCCTGACTCTCCTGAGTACAGGTGCTTTTCCATCTCTGTGTTTACCAGCTCTGTGCACAGGCAGGCCACCTGAGTCGTGAGCTTTTCTTTCCCATCTCTGAAGTTTGCTTTCCCCGGCTGGAAACTGTGTCCCCTGTGCGCCTTGCATTCTGGCCACGGAGGTCAGTGAGAACCACTGGCTTCTCTCCTGCTTGCTCTGCAGCCCCACGTCCACTCCTTACACACACGGGGACACCCCAGTGCACACTCACACGTGCACACACACCCCTACCCCTTCACGTCCACCTGTCTCTTGCGGTTGGGGATTTGTTGGGTTTTCGGCAGTGGCCATAAAGTGCCTAGCGGTGAGCGAAGAGCCTGCCAGTTGTCATAAAGGATATGGCTCCCGGGGAAGCCGTGAACAGAAGCCAGTGGCAGAGCCCAGGCTGGCCTTCCTCGTCCGGAAAGCCACCAGGCCTGCAGGTCACACACGTTACCTTCCTCCTTTATGGCGGGAAGTCTGTTTTGCAGCTCAGAATAAAAAGGGAATCAGAATCAGTGTCCTTGTGCTCCAGACAAGCCCCGAAGGAGGCAGAGCGAGGAGCTGGGACTGTAAATCATCGAGGATCATGTTCCTGCTCCACCCGGCTCCTTAACGTGACTGGGACTAAATCACTGGACCTCCCTGTGGGCCAAGCTCCTACCCAGTACTCTGAAGGTTAATCACACTCTCCTGAAAGTGAAAAGTGAAAGTCGCTCAGTCATGTCTGACTTTTTGTGACTCCACGGACTATACAATCCAGGGAATTCTCCAAGCCAGAATACTAGAGTGGGTAGCTTTTCCCTTCTCCAGGGGATCTTCCCAATCCAGGAATCAAACCCGGGTCTCCTGTATTGCAGGCGGATTCTTCACCAGCTGAGCTATGAGAGAACCCCACCCTCTCCTAAAACCCGGGGCATAACACTGGCTTCCCAGATTTCAATCACGGGACCCTGTGGACGTTAACACTCCTGTACAGTTTGGGGCACCTTATTTCAGTAGCATTTCCAAAGAACAAACTCCTAGTCCTACGATTGCTATTTGTATCAGCTTGGCTGTAAACTAGAGAGACTTTGTCCTGTCTCTTAAGCCTGAAGACCTTATTCTTTGATTCTAAAGTGTATAGCTGCCTGCATTAATAACAGGAGCCCAGAAGGGTCCCATTGACGGGAGGACCCATCAGCTCGCTGCAGGCAACGCCATCAACAAAGCCATTTTCCTGCCTGTCTCCTAGTGCCGACTGCCTACCTCTGGCCTGAGCTGATCTCTCTTGTAAGACTCTGAATTTCGTCACCCATTTCCTTTACTACCCTCACTGCCCCCACCGTGACCAGTGGTCTCCAGGAGGCAGGACCACTCTTAAATCTCGCTGCTGGAGCACCCACTTGGGAGGCTGTGGGTGCCCAAGCGAGCTTGTGTCCCCAGCCCCCCAGCTCAAGTGACCCCTCCCGACACACACTCCCCTCCCTGCCGAGGGCCACAGCGCAGCTCATCCTCTTGGCAGCTGGAGGCTCTGTGGAAACTTAGGGGTCGGGGCTTCCCTTGCCACCCACCCCCCCCCCCGGGGGTGTCTGCAGTCTGGTGGGTGAGAAGGACATCACTTTATAAAACTCTCTGAGCCGCACGCCCCTGTGCACTTTTCTGGCACAGTGTGTCAGTTTTATATCAATAAGCAACTTTTAAAAGGTGTGAGACAGAAAGAAAAGGTAAGAGATTGAAAGTGTATGCACCAAAATGTTAACGGTAGCTACTTCTTGAACATGGTGCTATAAGTAGTTTTTAATTTTTTAATTTTTTTTTGAGAGGGGAGGGTTACTAGTTCTAGAGGTAACAAAATGATCCCATATTGCCTGTATCAAAAGATTATTTTTTTAATGGGTTAAAGCTCCCCCTTGCCCCAACCCAGGGGCTGCTCCCGGTGGTCGGCGCGAGGTGGGCTTGCGCGTGTCTTCCCCTCCCCCGACCCCGGACTTGGAGAAAAGCACCCGCGGCCTGCGCTGCCCGGCCCCCTCTTCTGACGGGAGCCCCGGCAGCTTCCAGGCCTGAGAGCGCGACCTCGGGAGCCTCCGAGTAACTTCCCGGGGGGCCCTGTGCTTCCGTTTCCCCGCCAGGCCGAGCAGTCCAGAGAGGAGCAGAAGCAGGGCCTGAGCGCGGAGAAGCTGATGCGGCAGGTGTCCAAGGACGTGTGCCGGCTCCGCGAGCAGAGCCGCAAGGTGCCTCGGCAGGTGCAGTCCTTCCGGTGAGCGCGGGGGCGGGCCGCGCCTCGCAGGGTCCAGACATGGGTCCCGGGAAGGGGCGGTGGGGAAGTGGACGGAGGGGTGGTGAGGAGGAGTCGGGGAGGGAACGGAAGGCTGGAAGGGGTGGCGGGCGGGAGCTGGGAGATGTGACTTCTGCTCTTGGACGCACCAGCCTAACATTTCCAGTAGGGCAGCCCAGGGAACCACGGCCTGTAGACAAGCAGAGATAAAAATCTGGAGCCAGGATTAAGGATCAGGTGGGAGATTAAAATGCCAGCCTGCATCCTGCGTATAGTGGTTCCCCAACCAGATGTGGGTCCGACATCCCAGGAAGGGTGAGAAGGTGACCAGGAGAGGAGATGGTTGGGGTGTTGGAAGAACCTGCCAGAGAGGTGGGGTGGGGGGGTGATTGGTCCTGGTCTGGGGGCGGGGTGAAGGATGTTGTCAAACACAACAGCAAGAAGAGTATTGACATTCCCTGAACAGAGAGCCATGTGACCATCCAAGGACACTTTCAGTGGAGCGGGGAGGGGGACTGAAGAGGTGTGGCTTTATTGGTTGTGGGGTGTGTGTGTGTGCATGTGTGTGGGGCAGGAGAGGTGCGTGTGTGTGTGTGTGGTGTAGAGGAGACTGTAGGAAGCTCCTGGTGGAAGGGGAGAGACCCGAGGAGCGTGTTTGATGGAAAAGGCAGGGTGACGTGGAGGGGCTGGACGGGAACGGATGGGGTTTGGTGCCAGAGGGTGAAGTGGGAGGTCAGCGTCGCCTGAGTGAGTCCAGGGGGGCGAGAGGGGACGGGCGCATCGTGGGCTCAGACTCTTCTTAGGATGCTGCCCTGAAGAGTCAGCGTTTTCCTGTCTCCATTCAGCTCCAGAATCACTCTTGGAACTTGCAGAGGATGCTGCTTAGGGTGGCGGGGGGGGGGGGGGGGGGTTGAACTGCAGGGTGGCAAGAGGAACCTTCTCATGCCTTTGGTGCTGTGGTCACTTGGAGAGTAAGAAACACAGTCCAGTGGGGAAGTCATCCAACCCCAGCAGTTACTAACCCCAAAATAAGTTGTAAACACTTTCCAGTCCTTTAGCATCCAGACCCACACACATCACCAGGCAGACGAGGGAGGTGGGCTGGGATAAGGCATCTGCCTGGAGGCCTCCAGGCCTGGGTCCCTCCACGGCCCCAGGGACACTGCCTGAGCTGCTGTCTCACCTGGAATCAAAGGTAGAAATCAGGAATTTGATGTGACCTATCTCAAGTGGAAACCCTGACAACTAATTCGGGTGTTTAAAAAGCACCATGTAAGCCAAAGACATTTGTTTTCGGAGAGTGTCAAAGCAGAGGTCCCAGTGTTGAGGTCTGTCTTCAGTGACGTCATGACCACTTTCACCTGCCTCTTCAATTCTTCATTTTATCTCATGGAATTGAGCAAATGGACAGGACTCTGCACCACAAAAATAGCTCTCCTTCCAGTTTCTCGGGGGTTTTCATGCTTCCTTCCTTCTCTCTCTCTCTCCTTAGACTTGGAGCTTCTCTCCTCAGTCCTTGCATCTTCACCCTCGTCCTCAACCATCTAATCTGTATCCCTCCTTATGGCAGCCAGCGTGCCCCACGTGGGGACCCCCTCAGCAGACTGTGTTCCACATGAAGACTTTGTAGAGGATAGACATATTGCTCCTGCCTTGGGTGGCGCTGCAACCCTGAAACCTTATTTCTTTAACACTCTGCTGACCTCTGAAGACCATCCCACCCCCTTGTTAGTCACTTTGTGCCTCTAAGGTTGTTTCCACCATACTCGCCCCTGCCCAAGTCGAGATTCGGGCGGATCTGCCTTTACGATGGTCAGGCCCCGTCTCTTCTCCCATCTCGTCCCGGTACCCATCACTTGTTAAGTTGCCCCCGACCTTAGCATGGTATTGAGTTTGAAGAATTTTCCCAGGAGCATCTACTTTTCTGTAAGGATTCTGGCCTCTGGAATTCTCTGCCACCTGGTCGAGAAACACGCAGGCCTAGACTGACACCCCGCCCCCCTGATGATTTAAAAACTGAGGTTGGAAACGCTGGAAGGACCTTACTACCTCTGTCCACAGAGTTGCTGCTGTCCCTCAGGTCCTTCGGACAAAGGGCAAGGCAATCTTGATTTTAAATGGAGTTCTAGCTAAGGACAAAAGCTCCCATCCAGGCCTGTAGAGACACTGGCGTCCTTGGGACTGTTTCTCTCGGGCCCAGAGCATTTTCAGCATCCTGTTTAAGCTGGTGTGTTTCTCACCCCTGGTTCCAGGGAGAAGATTGCCTACTTCACCAGAGCGAAGATAACCATCCCGCCCCTGCCCGCTGATGACGTGTGACCACCTCGCCGATGAGCTCGTGTTTTCCACCTCTTCGTTTCTTAGGGAAGGCAAAAGACTGAACATGTGTCTTGTTCGGGATTTTGTTTTGTAATATAACCATCAACTCTAAAAGAGCTTTTATTTCACATCAGATTTTCAAACATGTTAATTTGTAAAGTACCTTGAATATAATTCTTATATGTTTAAAAAAAGAGGAAAAAAAAATCAGATAACCAAAACAGGATCACCCAGTACCCAAATGTACAGTATTGCCAGTGGGCTTTATTTTGTAGAAATGGAATAGAGGCAGGACCCCACATGTATCCCATTGGACCGACTGCTGAGAAATAACTTGGTTTAGCAGAAGGCAGTTTCGAGTTTCCTTTGTCCTCCTCTGAGCCACCGTGAGGCTGGCAGCTGGTGACCCTGGGTGCCTGAGGGCAGCTCCTTTCACGGGAGCAGGAGCCTCAGCGCAGGGTCCCAGGTCCACGTGGGATAGAGGGCACACCGTTCATCTCCATCACCTCTGTCGGAACACCATGTCCTGAGAACAGCTTCCTTTTTGTCCTTTTCTATGTGTCTAAAGAAAATAAAAACAAAACGCTGAGTGTAAGAAGGTAAGGATGCAAAGGAGCCGTTCTCCTGGCGACACTTCACATCTCGTGATGTGTGTCTTTAAAGGCAGGGAAATGCAAGGGGAAGAAGGCCAGTTCACCTCCAACACAACAGAATCAGCACGTCAGTGAGCAGCCGCTGCTTCTCAGTCGGCGTGAGCATAAGTGTTCACACCCACGTGTCAGGCGTGCACCAGGCAGGTTGGGTGCAAGGCATGAGGGTGGTACCCAGTAGAGGAAGGTGGGGGCCCGGGGCTTGGAGAACGGCGGTGCCGGCGATGCGAAGGGAGACGAGTCAGCCTCATGCAGTGCAACTAGGAGCAGAGGAAGGGGTGTCTTGACTGAATCGGGGTTGCCAAATACTTCAGTAAACAGATTTCGTCATACATTTACTAGAAGTTACTTTGCAGCCGTCATTTTTAGGGAATCCTGTCTGTAAATTGTGGTAAACAGTTAGGATGCAAAGAGAAGAGAGTGCCTGGGGAGATTATTAAATTGAAGTAAAGGCTGAGTCACTTGTTTAAAAAAAAAAAAAAGTATATTCCAGATGAACAAGATGGAAACCAACTAAAGTTCCCTCCGGTGGAGAATGTTAGCTTACCCAACTCAAGCACTTCTTAAACAAATCCCCAGTGTAGTCCTGCCTGCATACAAGGCTTTTAAAATAAACAGTTTTTGTGCAAGTTAAGCCATACTTGCTACCTGGTCTGTAATACCGGAAGAGGCAGGGTTTGGTGAGCCACCTTAGGTAGCAAGTGAAATCAATTTTTTTTTTCTAAGAGATGAAAAAATTATCTTAAAGGAATGGGTCCCATAAAAAAAGAAACATGAGTTCTATTCCTAAGCTAGAATCCTCATTGGTAAGAATTTATATCTGAAAGAAATCACACGTTTTGGAAAGTTCATTTTTTCAGAATCAGAATTCAAATCAAGCCATTTCTGAGCCTAGAACTGGAATGACTTTTCCTAAGTGTCCCCACCATTTATGTACAAAGGTCTCTGAGGTGATAACTGGACGTGACAGTGCTTTGAACAAAAACCAGCCTCGTGAATTGACTGAGCACAGTCCTTGCAGGCAGCCCAGTTCATCCTGTTAGGTGACCGAGGAGAACTGGAGAAAGAGCACCGGTCCTCCTTGTCAAGGTCAAATGTGAAAAACAGAAGTTTATTTAATGTAGAGTTAAATGAAGGTCAGCTGTCTTCAGCTTCTCAGTTTGACCATGAAAATGTTTATAGGATTATGTGTGGTTGTACCGTACGATTTTATTTTCATTTATTTATTTACGGTCTTATTTATGTTCTGTTTAATATATACTTCGGTTCTGGCCATCTTAAATGTTTGACATAGAAGAGGCTATATTGGAATATTTACAGCTTTATAAATTCCATCAGATTAGCTGTTAACTTTTTGTACTACACAAGAGTTTCAGACAAGCATAAAAGAATAAAATCTGTCTCAGGCTGGTAGTTAGCAGTTGTATGCAAGATGCTTTGGTTTTATTTTACAGCATTTGCTCATTTCTAACATGAAAGACAAACTTATTTTAATATAATCCTTTTTCACACTTTAAAAATCAGCAATAGTGTTATGTATTTATAGGCAGCTTTTAACAATCCTGTCGTATTTGTACTAACCCAAATGATTCACAGTGACAAAACATTTTAATAACTTGATCACAAAACCATCTGGACAACATGAATTTTAATATTATAAATACTATTTTTTAAAGGTAGAATTTATTCTTCACAGGGTAAAAAGAATATAATATTTAGTTCTCAAGTTTGAATTATCAGTATGTTATTACAATTTTGTATATCAGAATCTAAGTGTTACAGGTACAAAAAGAATATTGCTAGCCAAATGAACAAAGTTTAGCTGAATTTCTGTAGCGTGCAAATCAAATAAATTTAAAATCTTTTTTGGTATTACTTTATATTGTATTAAATATCAAAAGCTCAGGACTGAAACTAAATATTTAATCAGGTTAAATTCTGAATATGTTTCTGTTTTAATTTGTCTTGTTTGTAAAAGTATGCAAATACATCACATAGATTAACTCTGGTTTCTGCACTTTTCATGTGTTCGTGGATGGGAAAAAAATTCAGTGTTTTTTTTTTTTAAAACAAAGATACATATTGCCTAATACTTTATTTCAGTGTCTTTATTGTTCACTTAATTTTCCTGACTGGCACAAACACAAAAGTTTACTCAAACTATGTAACAAACAAATATAAAATCTTTCAGGAAGAATTCCTCAAGCCCACAGTTGTTGTGAATAGCTATTGGCTGGACCATATATATTACTGATTCTTTTAAAAGGAGCCTAGGGAGGCGTGGTGCTCTGCCCACAGCCCCCGGTCCTGGCCCACAGCGCCCCTGTGGCTGCTCCATCTACCCCTGAACACAGGACACAGAAGCAAAAGTCTATCTGTGCGGTAGATTTTTCCACGAATCTTTAAAACCCCAGGCTGCCCTATGCTTCAGACGGTCTCCAAAGAGGCACTGAGCTCTACAATTAAAAAGGAGATGATGTGTCCCCCATAGGCATCTCTCATGCTTTCAGACAACCAGCGATTCTTTTAGTATAATCAGACAGCCAGACTTTTGTTGTTTAGTTGCTAAGTTGCGTCTGACTCTGCCACACCATTGACTGTAGCCTGACGGGCTCCTCTGTCCGTGGGATTTCCCAGGCAAGATACCTGGACTGGGTTGCCCTTTCCTCCTCCAGGGGATCTTCCCAACCCAAGGATCAAACGCATGTGATTCTTTACCGCTGAGCCACCAGGGAAACCAGACTTTTAGTCTCAGTATAACATGATTTTAAACACTTAAAAGAAGTCAATATTATCAGTAACATTTTCATTTGCCAAGTGATTTTATTTCTATGAATAACACCTTCAGAAGATGTGTAGGTGCTAATATAATGTTTTATTGACCAGTTCTGTGCAGTCACTGAATCTATTTTAAAATTGAGAAAACCCATCCCCAGTAGTGAGTATGATAACTATTAAGTCTTGAATGGTTTTGGTCTCAGAGTAGAAGAAAATAATTTACCACCTTAGAAAGAAATGACAGTTTCAGAAACAACAGAGGAAAATGCATTTTAGAAAATGGAAAGCATAGTGAATGGGTGACCGTGTAACCAGGAAATCCTACCAAATCATCCGAGGAGGAGACACCGCAGACCCCTTCTGGCTTAGAGTTTCAGGTGAGTGGTTTTCATCTCCAGATGTAGATGGTGAGGCTGCGTTTCTGCCACTACGTAGTGGCCGGAAGCCAGGGGAGCCTGGGTCCTGCAGGCAGCCCAGTTCAGCA